>NC_139249.1:56578021-57178021 GCF_977018435.1 Lepisma saccharinum
CCACTCGTAAGATCTGCGCTGAGTTGGCTGGAGTTTACGTACAGCCGTATTGAGAAAACGGCACAGTCCGAGAGGCACGTAAGCGACACGCGGCACGTGCATCTTGCCGTGTCTCTTCGGTTCGAAAGGTTGCATTGATTACTAAGTGTTGGCTTCCAAGCAACACGTGTTTCGTGTCGCATGTTGCGTGTTTCGGTGTGAATTCTCCCTAATAAGTAACGCTGTGCCTAGGCGTCCGAAATTGGGGCTCCAAATTTCATTCTAAGATTTATTTTCAGGTTAATATAGCAAAAGAAAACTGTTCAGCTTTCGGAAAATTCTCGTCTGTTTTCATCTGGGCCTATTTCAGGGACCATATCTGTTATATTTCACAAAGTTATTGAACATGTATGTACTAAGCTTACTACAAAATCAACAATAAATAAAATTTGAAATGTTAGAGAGAATATGGAACAAATTGTACTTACCAACCATTTATAACTTTTCTTCTCGCAACATGCAGCATTTGGAGCCGGATTGTCGTCACAATGCCAACTGACTGTTTCGTCACAGTGTTCACTGACTGTCGTCCATGAGTTACTGTGTTGCCTCTGAAAAGTACAAGATGAAACATAGAACCAAATGCTGTAATGTTATTTATTAACAACTGAAGCTAAATGTTAATAGAAGTGCTGCCCTAAGGAGAGGCAGCTCGGGCACTTACCTAAAGGGGACCCCGCGTCAAATAAAAGTAGTTTGTTTGCGGTTTATCAGGAATTTATAAAAGGTTGGTGCTTCCAATTAAGCAACTAATTTGATTTTCCCTGACTTCATGGATTGTTTTGGCACATTTAAATATCTAAAATTCCTGAAATCACATTCTAAACAAAATACTACCATGTTAAAATATTTCAATCAAAAATAGTTCATATACACGATTCGTTTAATTGTAGGATGTCATTATAAAGTGGTTGGCACATCGCGCTAAGACGCCAGGGGTCCCGGGTTCGAATCCTGGCCTGGGCATTGATGTTCATCAATTTCATCACATCATCAATCATCCCTATCTTCGCAAATTAGCCAAAAGTGGCACAAGAGACGAAGTAAAATAGAGCAAATCAATCAATCAATCAAACCAAAGTAATTATGAAGTTAAAATATTATATTATATGAAGCAATGTAAATTCATGGTTTGAACCTTAAACATGTTCTGCTTGTTGCTCTTAGGTCATCAAAAGTAACATGTACATCAATTGTAATATTGTGTATATATGATTATATACATACCTGTACTTCAGACTAAGGAACAGACTAACTCAGACTAAAATCTCCGAGTTTCTCAGAGCTCTGAGAAATTTTGGTTGTAGGTCCCGCGTATATTGCATGCCCCAGGCCTTTCACCCACCTAGCGCTTGGGTTTGGTGCGGGGCAAATCCAAGGTAACACTTCGCGAAAGTTGGTTTCTCAAAAAAGCTGATAGCACCAAACTTAACCCTCGTAACCAACTCTAATGTTCACAGTTAGACTTCGAATAATGCTTAACGTGTGCCCGCACCCGCCTGCTGGCCCTGAGTGCGATGGTACTACACAAGAGGTAGCCTTAATTATTCGGACTGTCAAAAACTAAGTACACGGTGAGAAATATGCATGAACACGCTTTATAAAACGGACTAAAAATATAATTAAGAAATATGTTAGTAATAATCACACATTCCTTGGTATGTCTAAGTAAAAGCTGATCATTAAAACACCTGAATCGTCCTCGGTCTCCTGTGGTTCCCACTTTGGTCTCATGTCCAGATCTTTATATTCATTGCTAGAAGCGTCATTTTGCTGCTGAGGCCATCTTTATGCAAGTGAGCATTCGCACCCAAAAAGTGTATTATATCCTGTTCCGGGAAACTCTGGAGAGAGAGAATGAAAACAAGTCTTTAGGCGCGACCTTGCTCCAGAGATTCACGGGATGGTGTATAGAAACTTTTCATTGACATCATAGTTTACCTCCTTCTAACAAGGCACTCCTCTTGGCAAGTGTTGGGATTTCTTCCCCCATGTTGTTGGCTTCTTTGACATCTTATCTCGGTTGCATCATCCAGCATCTTTCGGCTGGTGAAGTGTGTCAACGCCTGAGAAATAGAAAAGGAATTTCCTGTTCAATTCAGTTCACTCCTTGCACTTGCAGTAAAAACTGATACGTACAGTGGGATCCATGAGTATTGCCGTGCAAATCGTCCATCACCATGTTTGTGCACTTTATTTGACCCAATAAGAACTTCAAGAATTAAAAGAAAACTCAAAACAAGCTGTTGACAACTTCTGCACCATCATACATAAAAATCCATAGCTTAAAAACACATAGGATGTAAGCAAAAATTAATGGAAAATAGCCATGGACAATTTGCACGGTAATACTCATGGATCCCACTGTACAAAGTGTGTAAAAGATATGTACAAATAATTGTAAATATTTCCAGTGTAAAGCTAACTAAAAGTTTATTTCTTTATCCTCAATTAAGCTAGTTGGAACTGTAATGCAAGAATAGAACCATTGTACTGTACTTTTGCCAACAATCGAATCCGGGGTCTTGATTACAGAGGACATCTTTTACTGCTATGCAGAGATTCGTCCTGTGTTATGATTATTGATAAACCATGTATATTTGTGTAACTACCGTCTCTAATTTAAATTTACCGATGTGGATGGCAGCAACTAATTAAAGAATTAAATTTAATGTTAATTTAATCCTAGTTTGTAGAGTTTTCATGTGAAGGTAATGCTTACTGGTTAAAATTAACGAGGTTTAAAGGAAATAATACAATAAACGTACTCTCACACACTATAGTGTTCGAAACATTAGGAAAATAAGTGATTTTTCTTTCATTTCAAGCTAACAAAGATGATATTTAAATCGGCTTCTCGTAATTTTAATCTTTATGGAAAAATATATTATTTTGGGCACATTTCTTTCATTTTCATGGCGGGAATGTTTTGTTTGTCATTAAAGAGAATGAAAATCCATAGACATTTAGTTCATCAGTAATTAGTTCAGTCAAGTGGCTGCGTGCTGTGCGAATACGTCACAATTAATAATTGAGTATCGCTTAAATACAAAATGTATAATAGCATTTGAATTCTTAATTTCCTAATAATAATCTCTGGTATTCGTCTTGGTTGAAAAATGCACATTAAATTCACGTGACTAAAAATTTTAAGGTTCAAAATCTAAAGAGAAGTCAATAAAAGATTTTACGATAAAACATATTATGATGCTTTTCAGAAGTAGTTTTATACGTTTATATTCATATCATTTATAAAGATTTTTGTACAAATCTTTAAAACTTTCAATCTGGGAGAAAAACTTCGAAATAGTATTACGAACTATCATGTCTCTGTATAGGCATTTACCATGCACCTCCTTATACAACAAAATAACATTCCTGGTGACAATGAAATTTCGAATTCTTTAAGTTTAGTGAGCGAACAAAACATGTACAAGTTCTACTATTATTAAGTAAGCCATACTTACAAGTATCTTTCGTTGATTGAATTTTGAGATCTATTTTTTTTTAGTTTTTTTTGACAATACAGCTTTCATTTTAAGATGATGGTTTCTATGAAAACAGTTAAGTATTGTTACATTCTGACAATAATAGAGTTCAGATCTCCAAGGGAACCAAGAATTAATGATACTTCGTTGTGAGCAATGACGTACAGTGGGATGCATAAGCATTACCAAACAAATTGTCCATCAGCATGTTTATTCTGTATGCTTTACCCAATGAGAACTTTATGAATTGATGCAAAATGCCAAACACGCTGCTGACAACCTTTGCACTAGAATACATTAAGATCTATTTCTAAGAAACTCATAGGATGCAGGAGAAAATTACTAAAATAGCCATGGGCATTTTTTTTTCGAGCAATACTTGTGCATCTCTCTGTTCAAGAGCTTCAGTGAACGTTCCTGGTGAACAAGGCACAGAATATAGATTTCCTAAGAACACCATTGGCAAGTAACAACCCACTTTGTCAGGACTTGCGCCTGCATCTACACGTGTATTGGCATAACGCTAACTTCCCTTCCATGTAACAATTCTTTTAATAATGCACGACGTTCTGCATTCGGTATACTTAAAATGAAGCATTAGTATGCATTTAGTTTCAATTTGTGCAAAAACTGTTTTTTGTCGAATCATGTTTTTCAGATCTCCCATTATCCAGGATACATGAAAATAATGTATATTCTAGAAATGTTGACATTATGCTTTTGTATGTGTATAATTCCACAATTTACAACGTCCTGCTCGAGAAAGGTGCTTACTACACCTACACGAGTACATCAGCGGGATGCAAGTCTACTAGCTTGGCAACGACCAATGAGTAGTACCAAACGCACTGCAAAGTTTTACCCATTATGCTAACCTTTTCTCCAGCGGTGGCATGAGAGACTATTTCACTCGGGGTTCGGGAAAAAGTACACTGTCTAAAGTTAGAGAAAGTTTAATGACTATAACGGGATACACTGTAAACGTTGTAAGTTGAGCACACGCCCGCGTAGGATATTACACTCACTGGCCTATGTACTGCCGCACAATGGGGAAGAATGGCTTCTGCAACTGCTGTAAACTGAGAACAGGAACACTGCTGCTGCTCCCCTCTACCGTCGAAAACGTAGCTCCAACTCTCGTTAGGAATGTTCTGGAAGTTGTCAAAGATAGATACATAACTAATTCTAGGTTGCACATAATATAAATTTAAAAGAGAGGGAGTTTGAATGTTGTCAATTGTTGTTATATGGAGAACATCAAAATCAATTTAAAATCAACAGGGGTTGGGTATTTTATTGCCTTTGTCCTTCATATATGTATCGTCTACACAGCGTCTGGATCTCATTTATCATTCCAGAGAGGACAAATGACGTTAGATACCCAATCAACCAAACAAGGGAATTTTTCTAAACAAAATCAATATTATTAAAAACTTTGATTGATTTACGTGGAGTAATATGTATTTCGTGTTTCCGTTCTTGTTGAATAAAAAAATAAAACCTACCCTTCACCGGTATACAAACACACAACTTTAGTTTTACGCAAAGTTTCCACACAGAAACCTAGCAGGCGCTGCAATAAGATCGAAATTTCACTAAATTTTGGCGTATTTACGAGTACTATACTTACTTATACACTTAAGTTCTAATTTTCATAGGCAAATCAAGAGTGGACATAATAATATTAACTTGTAACAAGACAGAAAATGAGACGGTCATCCTTCGTAGTAGTCTTGAGGGTCAATAATCTACACTTTGAATCACTTCTGGTAAAACCATACACAAATGTTTACCGGCATGTTTTCAATGCAAAATCTGATCTTCATGAAGATTAGGCACACACAGGAGATCTACTTCGTAGGAACTTCAGTTAATATGCAGGCTCGACCAGGACTTGAACCCGGGTCTCTGACATTCCAAGCATCAGCGAAAAATCAGGTATAGCCAGGGACGTAGTTAGGTTGATCAGTTCGGGTGGAGCCAAATCTGAAATTTGTTCCCATGTTAATATTACCAGACAGTAAAGGTAAATAACTCGGTGTGTGTAATGTACACACACACACACACACACACACACACACACACATTTATATACATTTATATATATATATATTACATTATAATTTTGCTACATATATAGTGCATTGGCATATTAAACTACTGTCCTCCTCCGTGGCCGTGGGGTTTAAGGCAGCATGCTTTGGGTGGCGGCTGCGGGATGGCATAGGTTCGATCCCGGGTTCAGTTTCCTGGAATTTTCGGCCTGTGTATAGGGCCGGTGGCAACCCACTATCGTGAGGAAATTGGGGAGCTCCGAGTGAGTGTGAGTGAGCGTAATCCTGTCGCGAAGTCCTACAACGGCTGGGGGTTGGTCGGGCCAACCACCCGATCCCCATAGTCTGGCTGCAGATCTCCACGCCCCCTTGGTGGCCCGCGTTTGAGGGAGGCCAGCAGTCGGTAGGTAAGCCTTGGTTTACTTTCTGCCTGTCTCAATGACAACCTCTTCTTTTTAATCGAAACTATATCCCCTGTGGAAGTGCTAAACTGATTTCGTGACATCTGATAAATTATTCTGTGTAGGATCTTTCCTATTCATTCTGGAGAAAACCGGAATTTTTTTCACCTCTTCGAGCGGTTCCGGTGCCCACCCAGCATCGTACGTATAAAGTGAGTACATGGAGGAAACTCTGGCAGGTAAAGGCGGCTAGGGGCGTGGTGCTGATTCCATCATCCCCACCTTCGGACGTAATCAAGAAAGTGTGGAGTCCTAACTACACACCCCTATACGAAATCATGACATGGCGAAAAGCACAGGGGAGCACATTACTTTTTTCATTATTTAGTATCCAGTACGTCATCATTAACAAATCATACTACATATACACAGTTTTTTGGGGTAACAATTATAACTTGTTACTTATTAGAAACGCTTATATTGAGAGCGAAGCGAACAAGAAAAATATTACTAATTTCATACCTTTCATTCTCTCAAACAGGCAATAACAAATACTTTCACGAGTCATCATGTAAGAAAACTGCTACATTTCCTTCGTCCTCTTGCATCTGCCCCTCCTCCCTCCCCCATACCCTCCTCCCTCCCCCATACCCTCCTACCTCCGTCCCAAGGTACAGTCTTAGAAAAAAATACCTGGGCCACGGGACGTAGAATTTCGTAACGTCTTAAAGCCTGTTGTTTATGCAACCCAAATAACAAAATATTCGCTTAAGTTTGCCTGGTGATTCTGAGTTCTCGGGAAGGATTGAGCTTTGATAGCATGAGTCACATGACTCGTGCCCCAGCCGTGCTACGATGCCTCCAGAAGAAAATTTCAGGAACTGGTTTCTTGACAAGAGCTACTCGTAAGGAAATACTATTCTTTCAAGTGATATTAGAGTCATTGTCAAGAAGGTTCGCTCAAATGATGGTTCTCATCACAGACCACATGCCACACGTTAATTGTTTAAGTCCAGTTCATGCACTGAACCTACAGATTAAAATGGGATCCGAACCAAATGCCTCTCTATTTGGTATTGAATTCGGAAGCCTTTCATTACATGGCGACATCAGAGAGGCAATGGAACCCCTTGAGAAAGAGATAAGCGAAAATTGCTACGTGACAAACCTTATTTGCCCGTAAATTTTAAAAATAAGACAATATTTTGTACTGACAGTTTCGAACCGTGGGAGAGGCATGTATTTTTTTGTACCATCGTCCATTTCACGAGTTTATAATTCTTCCTCACCGACACGAGTAACGCGAGTGGTAGAAGAAAAGCGAAGTAAAATAACTGAAACAGAAATAAAAGGAAAAAGCGAAATAAATGTTATTCATAATATTCTGCAGTCACTTGAGTTGTATTCACGGGATGCTATCTTTAAAGAAAGCCGTGGTCTCTTCCTTGTCTTTTTCGCTTCCTTTGTGCTCTTGCTTCCCCCGTCACGATTGGTCTAAAACTAATTAATGCGACGTTAATTAAACAATCCAAACAACGAAACAATGCACAGTCAACTGCACAAAACAACATTCCAAATGTTTTCGAATCTGAAAACAATTGAGATGCTGTAAAATGACTTAAGATGCAGTAATAAAGTGGGAATTCGGTACCGTATAGAATTAAATCGGTAGAGATGCTCGATTTGATTGGATGTTTGTTATTTAGATTTGCTATTCTTTCACTTTTGGCAAATAGTGACGATGAAGATGAGTGATGCTATGATGAAATTGATGAAGGGACACTTACCAAGGACACCCACGCCCAAGTCGAGATTCTAACCAGGGACCCAAGTCATCGTAGCGCGCTGTGCTAACCACTCCTCCATGGAGTGGACATAATAGCATATTTTGTGTGCTCAATTGGGATCAATCAATGGAATGAATAGGCATATTATATGATTAATAAATTCATATCATAATATCACGTCATATTATTCGGCACGAAGTAACATCAGAGACATCCAATTATGCATTTTTGCCTTTCAACTAATTCTTTGAATTCAGGTTAATCACAACAATAAGATAAATTATGAAGCAAATGATAGTGAATGTGGGATATTGACAGTTATTACGAATTACCTGACAGAAACAACATTAAGCAGGCTCGGTGGTCAAGCTCATTAAGTGATTGACATTCGATATCGTCGCCAAAGTTCCCGGGTTTGAGTACCGTCCTTGTCGGGGGTGTTTGACTATTTCGTCATAAATTTCATGTAATGGTCACTCGTCCTTATCGTCGCGATCATCGAACAGGGAATAAAAATTATAAAAATAAATACGATGGAAGAGTACTTATTTCATCTCTCACGAAATCTCCTACAAAACCGGAATATATGAAATACATGTATATTCATTCACATACATTTTCGATTTCTATATTTAACTAATCGAGACCGAGAACGGGAGAGCAATTTTCAATTCGACAAACCGCGAGACGAAGAAACTGTCAAGTCTCGTTTCTTCTTGGCACCTCCGTAATCGAGTTGTTCTGTTTGTCTTTGTCTTTGTATTGGCAATTATTGTCATTATTCTTCCCCTGCAGGTAAACCATAACGATGAATTATGATGAAATGAAGCAGATAAAAGGGCAAGAACAAGAAAGTCATGCCTGTTCGGGACTCCAACCCAGAACCTTTTGTAACGAGATTTGAAATTCTGGAGAAGGCGTCCGTGTTTCGCTTGGTTTTCTCTTTCCTCTACTTCTCTTATATTATCATACATGTATAATAAAAATGGATCTGATACGATATGTTGCGATTCATAATTGTGCTGGTTAGATGCTACAGATGTGAACTCCAACCTGCAATATATTATTCCCTTTTGTTTCGTATCTGGTTGAACATGAAATTTTCTTACACTGTGACAATTTCTTTCTTAGTTTTGGTTTGGTGCACAGATATGCTAATCTGGACTCGACCTTCAGTTTAAAGTGGGATACTAACCACTATGTGCATCCACCGTGTATCAAACCCGGGATCCACTGATTACAAGGCGACGACGTTATCACTACGCCATCGAGGAGGCCCCCATGACAAAATGTTATTCACTCGATCTCTACCATAATTTATTTCAGCATTTACATTTTCGTTTTCTTCTTCTTTTTTCCTTTTGTTAACTACTCTTATACAACTCACTTTGCGTCTTCGAATTTCTTCTTGTTTCAGGAAAAAATAATACATGCAGGCTGTATAAAAATCCCCCGTTCAAATAGATAAAACGTTCACTCTCGAGAACTAATTTACATGTTTATCACTAACGTAACCATTAGGAAACTATTGAAATGTTAACTGATATAACTGCAGATGAAACAATACTTACAGCCAGGGACTGCGAACCGAATTTGAACTCGAACTGAAACATGCTCCAGTTCGACTTATAGTTCGCACTCGAACCTGAACTGAAATGTTTCGTTATATTCCGGTGCACCATAATCCTCCGTGTACTTTCAGTTTCAATTCAGTTCCGGAATGAAACCTCATTGTGAACACTTTCGGTTCGCACCCGAACCTGAACTGAAATGTTTCGCTATATTCCGGTGCACCATAACCCTCCGTGTACTTTCAGTTTCAATTCAGTTCCGGAATGAAACCTCATTGTGAACACTTTCGGTTCGCACCCGAACCTGAACTGAAATGTTTCGCTATATTCCGGTGCACCATAACCCTCCGTGTACTTTCAGTTTCAGTTCAGTTCCAGAATGAAACCTCATTGTGAACACTTTCGGTTCGCACCCGAACCTGAACTGAAATGTTTCGTTATATTCCGGTGCACCATAACCCTCCGTGTACTTTCAGTTTCAATTCAGTTCCGGAATGAAACCTCATTGTGAACACTTTCGGTTCGCACCCGAACCTGAACTGAAATGTTTCGCTATATTCCGGTGCACCATAACCCTCCGTGTACTTTCAGTTTCAATTCAGTTCCGGAATGAAACCTCATTGTGAACACTTTCGGTTCGCACCCGAACCTGAACTGAAATGTTTCGCTACATTCCGGTGCACCATAACCCTCCGTGTACTTTCAGTTTCAATTCAGTTCCGGAATGAAACCTCATTGTGAACACTTTCGGTTCGCACTCGAACCTGAACTGAAATGTTTCGTTATATTCCGGTGCACCATAACCCTCCGTGTACTTTCAGTTTCAGTTCAGTTCCAGAATGAAACCTCATTGTGAACACTTTCGGTTCGCACCCGAACCTGAACTGAAATGTTTCGCTATATTCCGGTGCACCATAACCCTCCGTGTATTTTCAGTTTCAGTTCAGTTCCAGAATGAAACCTCATTGTGAACACTTTCGGTTCGCACCCGAACCTGAACTGAAATGTTTCGCTATATTCCGGTGCACCATAACCCTCCGTATACTTTCAGTTTCAGTTCAGTTCCGGAATGAAACTTCATTGTGAACACTTTTGGTTCGCACCCGAACCTGAACTGAAATGTTTCTCTACATTCTGGTGCACCATAACCCTCCTTGTACTTTCAGTTTTGTTTCGGAATAAAACTTCGTAGTGAACAATTTTGTATTTTGGGGGCTGCCAGATCCGAATATTTGGAAACAGATAAGATCCGAAATGCCATTAAGGCAGTGTTTCTCATTTTTTTTGCCTGAGAGTCCCCCTTGACATAATTGAATATTTCTGTGTACCGCGGTGGCTCAGTCGGTAACGTGTCTGACTACCATGCTAAAGGTTCCGAGTTCGAACCCCGGCCGGTTCAAATCCGGGAACTTTTCTAACGGTGAAAGCGGCCCCGGCGCCCACCCAGCGTCGAATAACATGGGTACCTGGGGGAAACCCTGGGGTGTAAAGGCGGTCAGGGGCGTGATGCTGATCACATCACCCCCACTCACGACCGGATCAAGAAAGTGTGGGGCGTTACCCCCACACCCCCTATACGCCTTCATGGCGTGGTGCTAAGCACAGGGGAACACTTTACTTTTTTTTACTTTTTTGTGTACCCCCTGAATTCTCAATATTTTATATACCTAAAAATTGTATGAAATAAGCGTGAAAAATGACACCAAACACGAACTCATTGCTTCCAATACGCTACATAATAATATGGATACGTAGTTTTTACTTCTGAGTGGCAATATGTTTGTAATTCGTATATCTTGGTCGTGTTTGGTGTCATTTTTCATATTTTATAGCCCAGATTTCAATTATAACAAAATAAATGTAATATTGTTACAACATAAAAAAAATGACATTGTTGATTCAAATAGTCAGTAGGTGACTCACTAGTCACTACGTCCGTCCGGTCCAGTTCCTATTGCGTCTCCACCTGTAGGAAGGGAACAGGAAGTATGTATTTTCCAACAGTGCCTTACATCGCATTGCATTCCCGTTCCCAACCAATCACCTGGCCTCCTACCCGACTGCCATGCCATCAAACTGTTTAAATCCAGGTACTATATATAACCCTGTTCATACAAGATATTAGTCAAATCCACATTGGAATCGTGTTTTTCACCACAGCTGCAGCGCAATTCAAGAAACAATTCTCATATCGGCATTGTCCAAGAGTGGTGGTCATTGGTTGTGCGGTCACGAAAGAAGTTTGATCGACACACTGTCGGCTTAAACCACAATACATTTTCTTTCAATGGGTAACTGGGGAAGGCAAGTGCAATGCGCATTTTCCCCACTTTTCATTGTAGTTACTCTTGGGAGGGCGAATTTTCCCACTTCTATTGCGAGAGCTCACTTTTCCCGGGCGCATTTTTCCCGACACCGGTGGTTTTGGCTGCACCAGCCACCCAGGTAAGCGTGGGGCGGTTGTTCTCAAGTGTGAAGTTTGTAATGTCAGATTTGAGGTACAACCTTTCCTCTCCAACACTTGATGATCTCATGGTCTTGCGGACGAATGCTTTATTCCAAAAGCGTTCTGATCAGCAATTGCCAGCCTTAAACCAAGATGAAAATTCTTTCAGTTCCTCTATTAGCTCCAGTAGTGTTTACGAGTTCGTCGACGAGGAAGGTGAATAGTCATTGTCTTTCATGCTCACATGTTTCCTGTCCTTTTTCATAATTCTCGTTTGGAAAGACATTTAAAAGATTAACATTGTAAGATTTATGTATGACCTAATTTCCTTTTTTTATTCAAAATTTAAATAATAGCTGTTAAAGTGCAAATACTATGTTACATACGAGGAGGAGGAACCTTTACTACAAAATTATGACATGTATCATTTACAATCAACCAAAGTTTGTGAAGCATATTTTTAAGTGCTTTTTCTTTAATCCATGGTTATTTGTAGGTGTGAAAATATCCATCGAGGATAGATGCTTATTGCGTTTTTCATAAATTAACAGTTCATACACTATTTTAATTTTCTATTTTCAGTAATTCAGAAAACCAAACCATAGGAAAATCTAATGTGTATTAATCTTATTGATGTAGTTTTGCGCGAAAATGGACACACTTATGAAGCTAGCCACAGCTCACATAGAATTGTATCTGTTTTATTAACTACAATTTGGTTGCTGTACTGTGATGACATACGCTACTTTCATAAATGTATTTGTTTAACTACATTTTGGTTATTGTGCTGTGATGTCATACGCTACTTTCAGAAATGTATGTCTGATTAACTACAATTTGGTTACTGTAATGAAGATACGTAACTTTTTCCACAGTTAATTTTCATCCCATTGTTTGATGCCATTTTGAACTGAATCAACTGAGGTAAAAGTGACGCGGCGGATTCATATAAACTTTTCGTTTTCATTTCACAGATAATTACAAAAAAGTACAATTGTCAGTACAATGTGAGATACAGTTCTTAAATGAAGAAAATGTAAAAGTTACTCAGTATTTTTCTCGATCTCAAACATAGCAAAACGCGCCCAGATCCTTAACATTTGGGTCTGGAAACGGTTTAAGTTCGAGAACTGAAACTGAACTGAAAACTTTCATTCCGGGCCAAACTGGATATGAAAGTTCAGACCATCCAATTACAGTTCGGGTAGATATACTCCGGTTTCGTTCCAATTTTAGTTCGAGAACTAAAAATGAACAGAAGGGTTTCATTCCGGGCCGAACTAGAAGTACAACCTCAGATCATTCTAGTTACGGTTCGGATAGATATGCTCCGGTTTCATTCCAATTTTAGTTCGAGAACTGAAAGTGAACCGAAAGGTTTCATTCTGGGCCGAACTGAAACTAAAACCCCAGATCATTTCAGTTACGGTTCGGATAGATATATTCTGGTTTCATTCCAGTTTCAGTTCAAGAACTGAAAGTGAACCGAAATGTTTTATTCCGGGCCGAACTGAAACTAAAACCCCAGAACATTCTAGTTACGGTTCGGATAGATATGCTCCGGTTTCATTCCAGTTTCAGTTCGAGAACTGAAAGTGAACCGAAAGGTTTCATTCCGGGCCGAACTGAAACTAAAACCCCAGATCATTCCAGTTCTGGTTCGGACATATATACTCCGGTTTCATTCCAGTTTCAGTTCGAGAACTGAAAGTGAACTGCAATGTTTCATTCCGAGCCGAACTGAAACTGAAACTGAAAGTAGGTTTCAACTGCAGTCCCTGCTTACAGCCACTAACGAAATATCTATTCTTGTGTAGCCTCACAGACAACAAGTATCTGGTGAGTCATTCACTCTTGCTGACTACGGGCGAAGGTCACTGAACTAAAGGGTGGTGGCAAGCAAGCAAGCTTCTGCTCTACCAAAGACGAGGTCACGTGTTCCAGTTATCAATGGCGTACGAAATAAGGAGGAACACAGCTATCTGACGTATATTTTGGTCCCGTCATTGCACGTAGAACACTTTATCGTCGTGGCCTTGAAGTTCCCTCAGGGCACTCCTACGTAAAGGCTTCTCAGCTAGAAGGATATCTTCCCCATTGAGTGGAGGAAAAGTGGGTGCGTATAGAGGTCCTTCAACTTTCGTATTCTTTTTCATTTCAGAACCCGTGCTGTATCGTCGACTTAATCCAATCTATCCGATGTAGGTTTTAGGTTCTGTTTCTGTTCGGTTATTTCACGTTGTCTTCCTGCTTATGTTATTCGCGACGAAGTTTCTGGATTCGATAATCTGGACAATAACGGGATTGTGTTGGTTGCTTGATTTGGTGTCTTAAGTCCACTTTATGTCCTGTTAGGCTAATCGTGAATGGACCTACAGTTTAAAGGGGGATCCGAACCACTATGTTCCTCCACCGAGTATCGAACCCGGGATCCCTTAATTACAAGGCGCCCACGATCCCACTGCGCCATCGGGGATTGTGTTCGAAACGAATGAATCAAATTTGAGTGATATGATATGCAACCATTGGAAGACTATTGAAAGAAAAGCTATGGGAACCTGCCAGTTTTTCTACTGCAGACAGGAAACCATAAACATGGAAGAGGAGCTTATATTCTATGAAACCTGACGCTATGTGCTCGAATACTGGTTAAATATAATCCATAGAGGCATAGCAACGTTAAACAACCTCTTATATGATACATATAGGTTTAAAAAGATCGAAATACAAAGTTTGTGTGCGCCTCACTGATGGCGTATAGGTAAGGCCTTGTAATCAAGGGGTCTCGGGTACGATACCAGGTGATCGCACATAATGGTTCGGATCCCACTTTAAACTGTATGCAGTTCAGATTAGTCTATCTGTGCCGGTGACTCAGTCGGTAACGCGTCTGACTACCATGCTATAGGCCCCGGGTTCGATCCCCGGCCGGTTCAAGCCCGGGAACTTTTCTAACGTTGGAAGCGGCCCCGGCGCCCACCCAGCGTCGAATGACATGGGTACCTGGGGGAAACCCTGGGGGTAAAGGCGGTCAGGGGCGTGATGCTGATCACATTAAACCCACTCACGAACGAATCAAGAAAGTGTGGGGCGTTACCCCCACAACCCCTATACGCCTTCATGGCGTAGCGCTAAGCACAGGTGAGAACTTTACCTTTTTTTTGTTTTTTGCATAAAGTGGACTTACAACAAAATTTAAACTTGCGATAAAGATTATGATAAGGTATTAAAGAATTGGGTCTAACACATTTTTTTATTGTTTACCAATGACATTGTTAACTAGTATTCTTAATTTCAGTTTCAAGATGAAATCGGCTACGAAATAAAAGGAGTGGGTTCATATTTCTGTTACGAAATTCCACTTTTGTAGTAGACCTGTGCCACACTAAGATGTGACATAATAAACAAATCTGAGACACTTTCAAAGTATTAAATTGCTATCTACGTATTTGGGAACAATCTTTCAATAAAATACTTTTTTTGGACGCTTCAAATCATAGTATTTAATTCCTGTTTTAGCAGCTTTAAGAAACCTGATTTGGGGGGGGGTTACAAATGCCCTTTCTGCTCCCGTCAAGTTACGCCTATGACAAACAGGAATTCAAAGTAAAAGACTGTCCCGAGAGACACGTCTGATAGATTTACAATTGGGAAAATCATAATTAAGCGTGTAGTTGAAAACAACCTATTTTCATATATTGCATGCAGCTCTACTTTTTCTGCAATGTGGATCAAGAACTGGGGACGTGGAGAAGCACAACACTCCACGTAACCAATAGTCACGTGACCCTCTTTGCTTTCCTGTCACGTTGACCTTCGCGTGGAACACATTTCTCGGTGTTAAGACAGGCAAAATCACCCGATCATCGAAGGGTGCAATATGTGTTGCCTACCCTCCTGCATTACTTGCTCCTATTAAAGCCTTATGGGGAAGAACTTTTTTCCATGACTGTACCCAGCATTAAAGGGAATATATATATATACTTTACTATAGAGATGTACGATTGTAGATCTATCTAGCCACTATGCCTTACAAACCCTATTTTGTGATTAGAACCTACTTCTTTACGGTTGATTGCTGATTCCAACACACGCTGAATGTAATTTAATACATTTCAATTGTTATTATTTCTGTGAAGAGAGAGAGCGTGAGAGTGTCGAGAGAGAGTTCTCACACCATAAGTCGTCCTCGAAGGCCGAAATCTGGACTTTAACTCATCAGGTGCTGCAGATGTTCTCATCAAGACAACAAGAAACTTGTAAAGACAACGAGATGTAAAATAAATGCTTGTAAATTACCTAAGTGTTTACGCTTTACTTTCCACATTTATCAGTCACTTTAGGCTCTTGAATCCTCTCATTATTAATGGGCTTCGAAAAGTGTTCCCACCTTCACGATTAGTTGTCCAGGATTTGCAGACAAACAGTAAAGATCAATAAGAGTGGAAACTTATTCGTTTTCTCTTTGTTGAAAAGCATAATTGATTTAGTCATTAAATATAATCAGATATCTGAGGCTATGTATAATCTGTTTACGTGTGTGTGTGTGTTTGCTTAATTTGTGAATTGAATATAATGGGGCAGAATATATATCGTCTGAATATTCACATTTATAGGATACGATCAATATTTAAGAAAGTAAATTAAAGAATTCTATGTGTGTTAAGCTTAAATCTAGTTATCTAAAAACTGTATACTAATTGTTTCAAATCTTTAAGAATGAAGTTCAAGCTTTTTGAATATTTCCTGTACCGTATTTAATGGCTTTTTATCATTCTTTAAAAAAATATGTCTATTTTTTTACTATATTTTTTTTAAAAAATAGTTCTCAAGACACGACAGGTGTTTCCGTTATTTTTGGAAAGAATAAAGCAGTGATGTACCGTACACAGTATGGACAATCATTAAATATACAAGGCAATTACATATAAAACATGTTCCTTATCCATACCTTGAACAGCTGTAATCGAATGTGATGATATCTAATTGTAAATAGTTGGATTCACTCCTCTGTCAATATGGGCAACAACATTATTTGTGATTAATTTCGGTATTGTAATTTACATAATGTTCTTAATGAAAATAGACAATCACAGTATGCAATGTTAAAATGAATTTTATATAGAAATATGCTATGTATACCATCACTTCCGAAGATTCATGTTCGAATATTAACATAAGAATAGAAATAAACTTCGTTATCCACAGGGTCTAATATTTCACCCTGGTACTTTTGTGTAGAGATTCAGTTTTCCCTATTCTAACACAGAGTTTATACCCACACGTAAATATTCTGATATCTCTAGAAATACAAAGAATGTAATCTAAGAGATTGTAAGTTTTACTCTTAATTTCTTAGGGTATACGTTCACACATAAGTCTGGAAGTATCCATATTTAAGAAAGCATTTTGAAGGAAACTTTAAAAGAAATCTGGAAACAGATATTTTAATACAGACTAATGCTCCCGAATTAGCCAAATATTACTAGTGCATTATATTGAAATATAGTGTTGTGTATAATGTTAAAGCAGATATCAGTACTGGATATTTCATGGAAACAGATGACGAGACTAAGGAAATATGCGCCTAGTGCTCTCTTTCTCCTACACACCCTGGAGACACCAAAGAAATGGCTTTAATTTTGATCCGTCAGGCATTTATTTCATTCATATAGAGTTCATTCAAATCGATATGGAAAGATATTATTGCGTTAACTATGTTGCGAATTGTATTGTTTTTACTTTAGTTAGGTGTGTTTTACATCGGAAAATTAGGCAAATATAAACATATCCACAGCTAAGCATTATGCTATCGGCTTTGAACCATAACTAACAGTTTGTGATGCTGAATTAGCATCAAGGGTTTTTGTGGGAGTATGCCATATCAAACTCAGGTACTTGGCTATGGCTCAGGATTTTCTTGTTCAACAGAAAATGAGTTTCTGCAGTGTTTCAGTTTTTAGCTTCTGGCCGTAAAGGTAGCCCATTTAAATATCTTTGAGCCAACCTACGTGTCGGATTGGTTAGCACAGTTCCACGACCCAGGGGTTCCGCATTAGAATCCCGACCTGGGTATTCTTTGTGACTGTCCCTTTATTTATTTATTTACTTTTATTTGGGATTACCGCCAAGCAGTTTTTCCCATATCTATCTATGTACTGTATACATAAACTTAACATTTTTAGTACATTATTATTAAAAAACACTATCAATAAAACTTTTTGACTAATAATTTTAACCACATTGTGAGTGTCCCTTCATCAACTTCATGCCATTACTTATCCTCTTCTTCGCAGTTAGACAAAAGTAGAAGAGCGAAGTAATATAAAACACAACAATGAATCAATCAATGTGTCAATCAAATATCTTTCAGTTCTGTTAAACAGACCAAATCAGGCACCTAGCCAGGTGGAGCGCTTAAGGGGCTGAATCCGTCTCCGAAATCCTACAAATATCCAATTTAAATAGTGTGTATACCGCGTTTGGTAGAACCTGTCCCGCTTCCCGCGCTAGGGAGCGCTCAACAGTTTCGGTGTCAATGAGAAACGAGGAAAAAATCGTCTGCTGGGCAGCGAGGAGCGAATGAAAGCCAGAAGAGAGGCGTTTACGTAGACGCTGTTGCGACGTTGCGTATTTTAATTGGCTGCCTGGCTTTGACTTTCCCCAGCACGGAAACTGTTGAGCGCTCCCTAGCGCGGGAAGCGGGACAGGTTCTACCAAACGCGGTATAGTGGATGCACACAGTGCGTAATGAAAACAAGAATGGATTGTAACAGAATGCTGTTTTAAGTCCACTTTATGCACAGTAAGGCTAATCGGGACTGGACCTACAGTTTAAAGTGGGATCCGAACCACTTGTGCCTCCACCGGGGTAACAGAATGCATATAATCACTTGTATCATGTAGTAAGATTACACTTATTTGACTAGCAAGAACATCTGACTTCTGTAACTGTTCCCTTCTCTCTTCAGACACAAAATAAACGGCAATTTAAAAGATAACAGTAAGGTTTGTAACAATAAACAGTTCACGTGCTCGCAATAGGTTATTGTTATGATTTTCTTTATTTTACTTCACTTCTTGGATCAAATTGATGAATGGACAATCACAAACGTCTATGCCCAGGTCGTGCCCAGGTCTATGCCACAGAGGCCGGCTGCTCGCAATCCGTACACCAGCGTCCAAGAGAGCATTGCGCGCGTACTGCAGAGATCCAAGCTTTCCCTCCAGCAGTGTTGCCAACTTAGCTCTCTTGGAGCCAGATTTGGCTCTTTCGTGCACTCGTTTGCCTGTGAACTCGTGCGCCCGCCCCGTGCCTCACTATGATACCATCACTGGCCCCACATAGACCAACTTTTGCCATGATTATACATTTTGCACGTGACGTGATATTGTTATATTGGCTGCATCGCCCCACCCCTTCTTATATCCCCAGCTACTTTTTTATAGCACCGTATTGACGTGAAATTGGCATAATATTCTTATCAGGAAATCCTTTATTTTCGATTTCAAACGACCATTAGATGGGTGATGCCGCCGGATCTAGATGGTGAAAACCAAGAATACGTAAATTGTCATAATTTAGAGTTAACGGTAATAGCAGCGCCCCACCCCTTTGACAACTAACATTACTCTAGGAAGCACTTCGTAAATCTAGCTCCTTGAAAGTCAGTTTTAACTCCATTTAAGGTGAAATTTAGATCTTTTATGCGCACCAGGTTTGGCAACACTGCCCTCCAGATGAGCAGCAAGGAATATAGAGTCCTTTACGCCAAACCTGCTCGGCGTCCGGCCAGGAAAGGCATTGAAAAAAAATACTAGAATGAGTGTTGTTAGTGGAGCGTTGGAAGCGGATCGCGAAAGGTCAAGCATAAATGATATTAGTCAAGTTTTAATTTATATTTACAGCATTTACGCATTTTTGAAATTTTAAATCAGGGAACGCCGGGCATACTATATACTACACCACTGCTCCTCGATTAGATTGGCGTTTTATTGTTAAATAATCCTTTTGGACAAAGTCAACATGTTCCTTTGGAGATACCTTGACTTTCCAACCAAACATATTATCTCCCGCACACACTAAATTATTTCCTGCATACAATGATAAAAGCAATTGAACCATAAATGACATTCTTAAAGAAAGTCCAGTTTTATAAAAGATATATACACTGCAAAACATCATGTAACAGGTGCTTCCTTGAGTTCCGCGCTTGCAAAACGGGATGGGAAAATAACGTAAACGTTCTCGCTCATCTAGCACCAAAACGGAACATCCTACAAGAAACATGCACCGAACCTTTTTTGTAGAGAATTTTATGCAGATTATTTTTCATCATAACTTTCCAAGCAAGTTATTTGCAAAAAAACTGATTTTGGGTGTCATTTTTCAAAGATGGCGGCCAAATCCGGGGTGGTACAGGGGTGCAAATATAATATGTTGATAAGAATCCTTTTAGGAAGATAATAAAGTTTGTTTCAGCTTTCCCTGATTTTTTTTCCTTATTGGACCCTCATGAGTATGGGGATAAAATCTAGATATTTTAAAATTTAGCTTTCAAATTCGAACGATGCATAGAGGTGTTCAGTGAACGGAAGTAAAAAATATCCGGTTATTTTCTTCGTTTTATTGTTACTGAAGCCAACAAAACATTCTAAAGTAGAATATTATGAAAAGTTATACTTGAGCAGACGACAGAAGCATTGATTGATTGAGTGTTTTAAGTCCACTTTATGCACAGTAAGGCTAATTGGGACTGGACCTACAATTTAAAGTAGGATCCGAACCACTATGTGCCTCCACCAGGTATCGAACCCGGGACCTCTTGATTACAAGGCGACGACGCTACCACTGCGTCATCGGGGAGACCCACGACAGAAGCAGAATTCCTACTCGTTTCTTCCCGCTCGTGCTGTGTGATGCTACAATACGCAATATTGACTGACGTAACTTTACCAAACTCAAATATACCATTTTTTAATGGCCACTGCATTGTATAATATATCGCACGAACATACGATGTGCAATAAAAACTAAAAGATCAACACAGTTTTAGTCAAATAAGTTGGTGAAGTCCTCGTGGTAGAAGTTCAGCCTGTGGCTGCTCTACCACTTAACCCGCAAAACTATTCTTTTTTTTATTATTATTATTTTTTCGTTAGTATCTAACGGCTTAATATTGTGTCAATGAAAATGTTTAGCATTCATTTGAAAACTCATAACATCGAATGGTCTCTGGACAAAATTATTTTAAAATGTTTATCAGCATTCTCAAGATGCGATAAACAGTGGTCTGAATTACTAATCGGTACTATTACTTCAGTAGAGTGTACGATAGTTGGATCATCTACCCACCTCCGTGTCAGAGTGTTTTACACAGCGTGTCAAGCCGACAGAGGTCCCTGGTTCGAATCTCGGCGTAAGCACGCTCATATTCATATTCGCGATTAAACAAATGTGGTAGAAAAGCGAAGTAAAATAAACCAAATCAATCAGTAGTTGGATCATCCACAACAATGACGTCTACTGTTGTTCAGAGGCGCTTGTGATTCAGGTAGGTTTTTTAATGACTTGCGTCGTGCCGAAAGGTATAAGAAAGGTATAAAATACCAGAGTTCAAAACATTTGTTGCATAGTGAGGCATTATTTTCTAGCTAAAACATGCATGGATGATGTCTTATTGAAAACCCAGCTGATTTCAGGTAAATAAACAATACCTGTGGCGACTAATTCCATAAGTAAATAATTAAGCAAAAAAGGGCCGACCCTTCCTTCGGACTTGCGTGTTCCCACACGAAATGCCCATGCTACGCCACTGTCGAGGAGTCCCAGGTTCGATACCCGGTGGAGGCACATTTGGTGGTTTGGAGTCCAGTTCGACCTGTAGGTCCAGTCTCGATTAGTCTATTCGTGCATAAAGTAGACTTAAAACAACAATTCAAACCACAATAACACGTTCACAAAAGTTTTGGTCTCTGATCTGGTCAGATATGACGACTGAGCCGTGATGTGCCCCATGAAGAGTTGTGGGGGATGACAGAGAAATGACTGACTCAATGATAACCAAGTGAATTTTTGGCATGCCTACTAGTTCACAGATAAAATAGATGAGCTGCATGTCGATGCACGAAAGTCTCTTATATCAAGGGATAAGCAAAGACTTCCAGTTCTCTTGCCAGTGATTCTCTCTCACCCACCATTCCCTGGTTTTGATGGTATAAAGTCAATAAATAATTACAGGATTAACAGGGAACAAGAAAACCAATCCATCGGCTGCTCATGATGTTGGAATGTCTTCAATGTTGAGTATTTGGCAAATGTCAAATTTGAACGAAATAAGAGAGATGATCAGTCACTTCTCAAGTGAAAATCAGAGATGTATTGTATCCAGTTGATCCAGAGTTTTTATTTAAAATAATATTTTACTAAAAAAAAATCACAAGACCAATTCAAAGTACAAACTGTCCCATACCCGTTGTAGCTGATGAGGTAGGGATGTGGAAAACCAAAAAGCCTTCTCTTTATGACCCTCTTTGAACCACTCTGAAAGTTTCACAGATGGTATCAACAGACAAGGAAGCTGCACCGCCAGAATTTCTTCGCATTATATTCTGTGAACGCCTTCAAGGTTCCACGAGGAGCCTTGTATCTGTAGAAAATTGGGTTAAATTACTCAGTGATCTGTGAACATTGCAAAGTTTAACTTGTTCAAAACTTCTCACTGTTCTGTACTCTGTTCGGGGAATCTCTGGAGAAAGGCCGCACATTGCAGTAGAGAAAGGGAGAAAGCGAGTGGGCGGAGCGAAGCAGTACAAGTTCCTGTAAAAGGCTAGAAGCTACAGTAGTTTTTCCCCCACTTCGCAATTCTGTTCCGTCTCACGCAGAGGTGTGGAGTCCCTAGACCCACACTTTCTTGAGCACGCCCGAAGATGGAGGTGATGTGATCAGTACCATGACCCTGGCCGCCTTTACCCCCAGTTTTCTCCAGGTACCTACTGTATACGACGCTGTGTAGATGCTGGAGCCGTTTGAACAGGTAGAAAGAATCTCTGTTCTCCCCAGATCAAACCCAGGTCTCTCGCGTGGGGGTCAGATGCCCTAAGGACTCTCTTTTTTTGTCTTTTTTTTTTTTAAGGAATACGCCTATGCGGTAGTATTCCCAGTCAATCACCATTTTCTCAACTTTCACACATATCACTTTTTACTTATATTCTACGTTTTTCTCATTACGGACATACACAAACATTCATGTCCTAGCCGGGATTAGAACCCGGGACCCCTGGCATTGCAGTCTGCTGTGAAAACCACTCCGCCACGGAGCTCGACAGGACTGAGCTACCGCGGCTCAGACATTTAGAATAGGTATTTTAATAAGAAATAAGCCCTCAAGTTACCTTGTAAGAAAGTTTCCTTGTCTTTCGCTCTTGCAAATTAGAGTGGAGAAAAATAAGTTTAATTACTCGCTTCTCTAGCACCCTAACGGTACTTCTTGGAACAAAAATGCGCAGAACCTTCTTTGTAGAGAATTTTATGTAGATTATTTTTCATTATAACCTATTTTTCTGTAAAGTGCTTTCCAGGCGAGATATTTGCAAAAATCTGATTTTGGGCGCCATTTTTCAAAGATAGTGGCCAAATCCGGGGTGGTACAGTCACGGACACTTCTGGCTTGTAACGACCTTATTGAAGAAGCACTGAAGCAAGCCATCCATGTCTGACCACCAAGCGCCTTGTGACTAGACAACCCAACCAGCATTAAAATTCTGCGGCTTGTATACCAGTCACAGTTATACATCTCTGTAAATTGAGTAGTGATGCCAAAGAGAAATACGAGATGAAGATTGTCGATCGTAATGTCTCGTGTTCTCGACATGGAATAATACTCGGTCCACGTTACGTTCCACTATTTAATGTTGTTTGGGAACGAACCTGACGGACTGGATTTATATTTTCACTCCTTGCATTACAGTAAATTCCATATTTTACAATTACATTAATGCTTTGAACGAGAATAATACCCAGAAAAACATCGAACACACGTGCACACCATTCTTCTCACACACATGCACGTGAAAACAAACGCACAAAGCTAAGTTTAAACTTCCAAGTGAATGTCCAAATAACAGTAAATGGAGAAGCACGATGTGCGAAACATGGGATTTTTCACAGAAAGAATGCGTCTATTTGTGACATACGTGGTTTCTATTAATAGACAATGAAACAATTATGAGAGAAATTAACATGCATTTTCGCTTCAGGTGCTGAGGAAGGAAACAGACTGACTGGAAAAAAGAAAGCATGGTGCTATTGATAGGGTGTTGGTTAGCATACAGAGCTTTCATCAGTGAGGTCTAGGTTCGATCCCCACCAAGAACTTTTTTTTATTCTTTTCTATTAGTGAAGAAGTATGTAATATTGTTTTCTAGGCATTTTGGCGAAAGGATACGCATCAAATTTGTTCGTTTAATCTGTATTTTCATTCTTCTAATAAGTTCTCTATCGCAATGGGATAGAGAGATTCTCTATCTAGGCGATGGATGTCTTCCCAATGGTTACGTAGCTGCGATTCTCCATCCCTTACACCCATTTGTCTTATTTATTTACTTCATTTCATATCTAACGAAAACACACAGATATAGTTAGAACAAGAAACACACCTCGCGTCGAAGGTTCCAGACTCGAGTTCTGGCTTTTTTCGCGAGGGTGATTATTCCTGTGTGTCTGTTTATCATCTTTGTCAAAAAAATATTCCTCATTATTGCCGTGATTAACCTAGGGAGAGACCAAAGCGACTGAAATAACAAAAGTACAGAAAATGCAAGACACATCTGCCTAGGCATGTTATACCTTGGGAATTACAAATCTGAAAATTAACTTGCGTTTCAGTCGACTGCTTGCGAAAGAGTTTCGTGTTGTCTCGTTTGGAGTGTTGGTTATCGTGTCGGACCCGCATGCGGGCAACCCGAGTTCGAGCACTGCGGAAAGAAAGTTTTTTTTTGTCTAATTTCATCCAACCTTATTTATAAAACTGAGGTTTCTGCAAAACCTTTTGAATTGCATGCCACTTCGTATGTTGGTAATCAGCAAAGATGAAAATTTGATGTTCCGAAGCGACGATGTATTTGTGTTGAAAAAACGCATTTATTTATTAGCGAAAAACATGCAGCCACGTGATCATTGAGAACGCTTCCTAGTTGTCAGTGCTAATATGGCAGTAGCTACAGTCTGTCAACACACACCAAATTTCACGTTTCCCGTAAAATGATTACCTTTCCATGTTTCAAAATCATGAGTGCTGTCTAAAGCAATACTTTGATACTTGCGTTTGCATGTTCGAATCTAAAGTAATACGAAACTTTTTTCCCAACAAATGACATTGAAACCATTAATAACTGTTTGCAATGTGATATTGATATCATATATGGAAAGAATAAAAATGGAGAATTTCGCTTAATACAACTTATAAATAGGGAGCGGAAGTTGATGAAATGTCATCTTTTTTCTGACATCTCGGACACGATGCCCATTAAATATACACAATATTACACTTCATCTAGAACCCAAAAAAGGTAATTTTAAAGTGCATTTTTTTGCATTTGTTGCCATTTGTCAGGTTTTAGGTCATTTTCCATGATTTCCGGCATTTACCCGTCATTTTTTGCAATATTCGGTATATTGTTTCATCATATTTTGTCACTTCTTTAATTTTGGTAATATTCTTGAATCTTTTCACCAAGGTATATATATATCTCGCAGGATTGCCATTTACGAGCAAAAGAAATGCTGAACTGGTGACAGTCTTTGTTGTGTCGGGGGAAACCACCAGGTGCCCGTCTGGGGCAAACACAGATTTAAGATCAGATAAGGAGAGGCTTGAAATACCATAGCTAGACCCCGTTTGCACTGAAAATCCTCGTTGCATATTTTAATTGAATGTGCATGTGCTATCATTTGGTGCCTTTTTTATAAAAGAAAGATTGCATTTTGTTTAATTTCATTTTCATTTCAATTTTCAAACTGAAACTAACAAATTTGATGGTCATTTTTTGCATTTTACGTCATTTTTTCCCCATTTTTTAGGATATTCTATAGGTCATATACCTATATTTTTTAGGTCATCAACTTCCGCTCCCTACTTATAAATATATTAAATTATGTGGATACCTGATGTGAAACGTACGATGCACGATCAGAGAGCCTGAATGTTGCATTGAAAACTGCAGAGAACAATGACTGACTTATGAACAGTGAAAGGTTTTTCCATGCTCCAATGGGATTTTATTTATAACTATAAATAAACAAGGGAGAAGGACACAGGTGGGTATGATGAACTAAATTGTAATCTAAAAGTTTTAATTGAAGAAACAAAACACGTTCGCGGTTAAAAATAGGGCATTCAATTTCAGGCACATTACACTAACCGAAAGACTATTTTCAAAATTAATAGTATCCTCGTTCTTCACCTTTTTCTCAGTTGTGACACATGTCAATTTCCTCTATATTATCTGTATTCTCATTGGGACAAACACCCACATCCATGCCCGAACCGAGTATTGGTAATATCGCACGCTAGCCAACAATTCCAGAGGAAAAGTTTGATACGCGGTTTAGTGGTTCCAAGTGGTTAAAATCTCACTTTAAACTATAGATCCAGTTTTCTTACTGTGCAAAAAGTGGACTTAAAAAGAAGGAAAAAATCGAGGAAAAGCGCTTGAAGGTTTCGATGAGTTCCAAGTGCCTTGATGAGGCGAAGCTATTACATGATTTTCAAGTGGTCAAGTGGCCCCGTGGTAGCGGATAAGTTTCGCGTACAGAAGGCTTTGAGTTCGATTCCCGTTCTTTTGCCCTATGTTTTTTTAAAATAACTCGAGCAACTAATTATTGCATTTTATTTAATAATTTATTGGAGTAAAAATTAAATACATTTTTACTTTATTTTTGGGTGGAAATCTTTACTTTACCGTTTAAAATTTTATTTGTGAAAATTATTTTTTACGATAGTTTTTTTTCATATTTCTCATAATTTTACAAACATACTCAATAAAATGTTATGCCTGGCGAAAAGTATACATTTCTTTCGAGAAAATGATCCAGAAATACATATAATACTATTCACAAGAAATTATCGTAATCGTTTGGAAAACAAAATTCAACAATTCGCACAGCAAATAAAATAAGAATATTCGCAATAAATAAATTGAAATATATAGTCGCTCGAGTTAAGAAAAAAATTGGAGGCAATCAAAGGGGAATCGAACCCAGTATCTCCTGCGTGTCAAACTAACAAGCTACCAACCCACCACCTGGTGTCTTCTGTCAGTCGGACAATCTAATCGTCTTATGAGTAACGCTTGTTAAGTTTCTAATCTGTGAAGCACTTGTAATTATTGTTGTGTGTCACGGAGTTATGTTTACTGCAACATTTGAGCACACAATCCAAACATACGTAAATTTTATACACAGGAAACATGGGTTTTCTGCACATAATTACGGAGCATGCGCTCTGTCAAGGACTAGAAGGAACCTCGCAAAAGTTACTGAAGCTTGTCTTCGGTGCTGACAGTTGGCCCCGGAGTCACGTGGTATCTCGTTATCAGTCGACATGACCTTGAGCCTGCAGAACCAGCACACTGAAGTGAACGAAGGTATTTTGCGTGATTTGTAAACTGGAAGAAAACATGCCACGCGTTACAACAGACAGAGGTTTGTCTTCAGCTTTGGGACAGACAAACCACACTAGGCATACAGAGAGTATAATGTAAGATAAAAGGAAATTATTTCTCAGTCTCCTCACACTGACAATTTTATTGCCTTTTTTTGGAGTTATTTGGCCACAGAAACGGAATTATATTATTGAAGTCGTATCTCGTGTGATGGCTTGGTTCAGTATGCTGATCAGGTTTTCTGACAAAAGCAGGACGAGCTACCCAAGAACAGTAATTGTCTATCTTTTATATCTGCTTCCTTCATCATCCTGTATAAGGCAGACAAGCACATACCACAAATATGACAGAGATCTATTGCTAATTTGGTAACTTGTCTTGCAATTGAATTTCTGTCATGAACAGCTGCAAAGAAACAAAGGCTTTCCTTTTAAAGGATTACACTGAATAATTGATATTTGATTAGGAAAGTAAAATGACTTCAGTATTTACATGCAGTACACAAGAGATTCTAAACACAGTCTAAAACATACTACTGTTCGTTTCAACGTTGTAACGACCCTGCGTGGTCGCCACATTTAACGACTCTGCGTGGTCGCCATATTATATTTTGTTAAGGAGAATGCATGCTATATGTCCCTCCGAGGCGTACGCTTTTAGTTTAAATGTGTTAACGGATCCACCTCTACGTATTATTTGACCCTGCGTGGTCGCTGTTTTCTGTAAACGCTAACGGATCCACCTCTACGTTTATTAGCTTCGCTTATTATTAGACCCTGCGTGGTTGCTGTATTCAGAAAATGTTATCATTTATTGTCATTTATACTGTTCAAATTCGTTGAAGAGTCCTGCGAGGCTCAATATCAATTGTATTGTCTGAATGCACACAGTTTTAGTTTATATTGACACGTGCAACTAGTGATTTTCCCACTAGTGTTTTCTTAATGTCACTTCTTGGATGTTTCTCAGTAAGAAGGTTGCAATATGTAAAAAAATGAGTTAGCTACGCGTACTTGTAGTTAAAATTTTCACCACCAATGCCATGCCCCCGCGAGTATAAAGCCAGTGCAGCGAGGCCCGGAGCTTAGTTGGCTCCCTGATGTCAACAGGCAAACATCCAGGGTTAACTGGCCTCCCAGCCTGAGAACTAGAAGCCATCCCAGAAGGAAGGACGGAGAAAGAAGAAAGAAGAAGAAGAGCCTAGCAGCAACCTACCTACCTGGTCCGCTCGCTTAGGCTGATAGGTGCCCAGGTTCTACCTGCCCGGCTTGTCTGGGAGCACCCGGACCTTCCTTTTCTAACCTGCCGTCCCTTCATAGGAGACACCGGTTGGCTTGCCAACTCCCAGCTAACGCCGGGGTGTCGCGGCATCCTTTAATCCTTTACCCTGCGCCCGTTATTCGGGAGTACAGATTGGTTTCGGCCAATTCCCGGCTGTGGTTGGGGTACTACGCACAACCTACTCTCTTTTACAGGGGAACCCGTGACGTCAGCGGCGACCAAGGCCCTAAATAAAATTAGGTCCCCATACTCCCCCTGGCGCCTCACAGCGAGGAATAAATTGGATGTTCCCTGCCCCCCCCCCCTTATCTCTTCGAGACCAAAGGTGGTACATGTAAAAGAACGTGCGTGGAACAGGTAAAAGCACGTGTGTGGTACAAGTAAATGCACGCGCGTGGTAAGGGTTTCAGGTAAAGACACGTGTGTAAGTGTGCAAACGGACACCCTTGTGTTGAGACTATAATAAACATATATATTAAGCTGGTATAGTCTTTCCTTACACCCAGCAAGCCCTGAGATATTTCTGAGTCCATTTTCTACGGCTGACAAAAAGTTAGCGCATATGGGTAGACTTTTGCCGTCCTCCTAAGTGAAGTGTTTAGAGTGTGGTAATTGTGTGTAGGTGGGACGTTGCAAAAGTTTTTGGCGCCATAACGTGGGGCCCGACAGAACTGTGCAATTAAGCGAAGTAAACCGAACCGTGCATTAAAGGGACTGTCCAGTGAAAGTGAAAGTGTGGACTGTATTAAACATGGATCAAGAATTTACTGGTATGAACCTGAGAAGTAGAGGGAGGAAGACCATGGATTCAGAGTCTGAATTTGGTTGCTGTGAAGAACTGGGAGAAGAGGCAGCACATTTCCAGTGTTGCCAGTGCCAGCGCCAAATTCACTGGAGCTGTGATGGAAAGGATGTGGCTACCTTCCCTGCTGTAGGAGTTAAATGCCAGACGTGTGAATCTGCTCCGCTGACCCAGGTAGCGGTGACCGCAATACAAGAACCAAGTCCGCTGACCAATCCTCCATCAGACCATGGGTTATTGGAATGGTTGATGAAAGATAGGGAAGATAGAAAGAAATTGAGGCTTGAAGATGAAGAGCGCAGGAAGAAAGAGAAACAGGAAGAAGAGAAAGTGCGCAAAAGAGAGGCAGTTCAGGCTGAAAAGCTGAGAAAAAAGGAACTGATGGAACTTAGATCCCTAATAGAGTTTCATGAAGAGAAAAGGGAGCTAGAGAAACGAGAGATTGAAGAGAAAAGAAAGGTAGAGAAACGAGAGATTGAAGAGAAAAGAGAGCTAGAGAAACGAGAGATTGAAGAGAAAAGAGAGCTAGAGAAACGAGAGATTGAAGAGAAAAGAGAGCTAGAAAGAAGAGAAATTGAAGAGAAAAGGGAAAAGGACTTTGAAACTCTCCGAGCTTTAATTGAGAGCCTAGAGGAAATAAGAAAGAAAGAAAAAGAGGAAGAAGAAGCCAAAAGACAAAGAGAAAAAGAGGAAGAAGAAGCCAAAAGACGGAGAGAGAAAGAGGAAGAAGAAGAGAAGCGTAGGAATGAACTGCAAGCCCTCTTTGCCCAGCAGAGGACTGACATAGAAGGTCTTAAGGCCGGAGTAGAAAGTATCCAACTTACTTCGCAGCAAGAGATAGCAAAGGTTGAGGAGAGAGTAAAAGAGGTACTTCAGGAAAGACTGGAACCATTATCTCAGTGGCGCGGACAAGTAGAGATTACAGTGGAGTCCATTGAGAAAGCTGTCCAAAACTTGGGTGACAAGACCGAATCCATCGAGAAAGTCGTGCAGGAACAGAAGGAAGTGATGGAGTCAATGACCTCAACTCTGCGGAAGGACGTAGAGCAGGCAGCTGAAGAGAAGGTAAATTCTCTTAGGGTAGAGACAAGGAAGCTCGAAGTATCTCTGCGAAGAGAAATGCAAGATCAGACAGGAACATTTGTCCAGAGGGTAAGTGAACTTCAGATTCAGTTCCAAAGATTGAATGTTCAGTCAGAACCCACTCCAGATGTTCATTCCAGCCCTCTTACTCCGGATAGAGATTTGAATCCGGATGCTACTCCTTATGAGCCGCCCAGGTTAGCTGAGGAACCTCTATTCGCTGCCAACAGAATGAAGGCTGACGGAAGAAAGAGGCCTCGATACGATGATACTTCAGATGGATCGCCACCTAGAAGAAGGCCAGATTTTAAGATGCCTAGAATGGCGGATATCGCCCACATTCCTAAATTTAAAGGCGACATTGAGGCTCAGTCAGCTGAAAAATATCTTCGGGAGCTCAACGTCAGCTTTGAACTTATGCAGGTACCCGAACATTATAGGCTAGAGTTGCTTCCTAGAGTCTTCACTGATAAAGCTGAACACTGGCTTGCAGGAAATATTGATAGTTTCGTGAATTATGCTGACTTTTGCGCCAGGTTCAAAGAAGAATTCGCTTCTGAGAAGGCTAGACAACGGCAGCTAACAGCTGTGAGAAACAGGAGATATTCCAGACTTGTCCACGAAAGTATGGAGAGCTTTGCCTGGAGCGTTTATGCGGCCTATAGAAACCTGAGTGATAACTTTAATGAGGGAGAAGTACTTAATTTGATCATCGGACAACTTCCTTATAGAATGCGAAACCTTTGTTTAGCACATGCGCCCAGAACGGTAGATGACCTAACCCATTTCCTGAAGGATTTTGAAATCTATGATGAGCCAGATGCATGGAGGAACAAAGATGAACCGAAGGGAAAAGAACAGAATCCCTCAAGGAACTATAAAGTCCGGAACATAGAAACGAGGTCAGAAGGTAATTACCAGCGCCCTCAACGTTTCACTAATGAAAGAGGAGGCAGGCGTGAATTTAGAAGAAACTCTTTCCGACCTTACCAAAACCAAAGACGTAGATCTCCTGGCCCAAGAAGGATCCGTGAGGGTAGAAGTAGCCCTAGTCCTCCGAGACGACGATTTACGGGTGAGCAGAATGAGATTCGCGGACCTCCATCTCCTAGACAAAACATTACATCGGAGCAGGAGGAGGCCGTAGAAACAGCGCGGGAGTTTCATCAAAATCAAAGGTCCCAGTCTAGCCAGACAAACTAGGACCTTGTCTAAATGCTTCGTTCCTGTTTAGGCAAGGGACTTCGATGGAGCGGCCCAAATTAATAGATAAAGATGTCCAAGAGTTACTAGTAAATTTCCAGCTAACAGAAACTGAAGATACCATTTTACAAAAGGAATTGAAGTCTGCAAGGGAATCCAAAATTAGATACAGATCTCCGGTAGTGCAAGCTAAATTAATGGACTTTACAGTGACCTGTGTGATTGATACTGGAAGTGAATGCTCGATCCTTAATTATTCAATCTGGACTAAGTTAGTAGATAAGATACCTGGCATACAGATCCAGAAAGTTCCAGAGGTGCGATTGGTAGATTTCTCTGGAAGTCATAAGAAGCGTGTATGTGGAAGCAGGCGTGTAGAGTTAGAAATTGGTGGTTTAAATTTCAGTACTGAGGTTTTCATCCTAAAAGGATTTGGAACTGATCTTCTGTTAGGAATGCCTTTCTTGAAACAGCACGAGGCTGAAATCAACTTCAGGAAAAATATTGTAACGTTGTCGTTCGGAAAAACTTCTGAGCAGAGCGAGGGGAATCCATTAAATATTGATATAGTGCGGTATATCCAAAGAATCCAAGATGAAGAAGTGGATTGGATGTATAAACCCACTGACCTCAGAGAGAAGGTCGATACGATAAATATTTTGCTCGATTCCCAGAAACAGGAGTTATTCAGTGTGCTGCTGCAGTATCTAGAGGTATTCTCAGAGAAACCAGGAACCATGGAAAGTGCTGAATGCGAGATCGTACTGAAAAGTTCTGAACCAGTTTACCGCCACCCATACCCAGTACCGCTTTCCAAAAGAAAAGCTTTGGAAAAGGAATTAGATCTCTGGAAAGCATGGAATATCATCCAACCATCTGTGTCTCCGTATCTGAACCCATTATTAGTGGTCGACATGCCTGACGGAAGTGTACGGCCTTGTCTGGATTTTCGTCAACTCAATGCAATCATGGTGGTCCCTAAGAGCTCCGTCCCACCAATTGACGAATCTTTACAACGATTCCGAGGATCACGATACTTCACCAGTTTGGATCTGGCCTCAGGTTACTTGCAGATTCCCCTAAGAGGAGAGTGTAGAAAATATACAGCCTTTTCCTACAAAGGTCGTCAATATGAATTCCTAAAAATGCCCTATGGCTTATCGAATGCAGTTTCTACTTTTGTATCTGTTATGCACCGTGTGTTTGGACCTGAGACTGAAAGTTATTTAACGGTGTATATTGATGATCTCCTTATTTTTGATTCGGATTTTCCAACTCATTTAACACACATAGAAGAAGTTCTTCGCAGACTGGAAGAAGTCGGACTCAAGGTGAAATTAAGAAAATGTAATTTTGTGAAAGGAGAACTAGTGTATCTCGGACATTTAATCTCTGGTGATCAGATCAAGGTAGATCCAAAGAAGAATGAAGCCATTCTAAGGTTCCCTCGCCCTAATAGTAAAAAGGATGTTAGAAAATTTTTAGGACTAGCAAACTGGAGAAGAAAATTCATAAAGAACTTCTCTGTGAAGACAGAACCTCTGGTGCAGCTGCTTTCCAAAGCTACCAAATGGAATTGGAGTCCAGCTCAAGAAGAAGCTTTTTCTCAGTTAAAAGAAGAATTAGTAAGTACTCCAGCGTTAGTGCAGCCGGATCTAGATAAAGAGTTCTGCATTCAGAGCGATGCCTCAACTAAAGGTTTAGGGTGCATCCTATTTCAAGAGCAAGGAGAAGATAAAGCTGTTGTTCAGTATGCTAGTAGAAAATTAAAGAACAATGAAAGGCATTATTCAATTCATGAGCTTGAATGTTTGGCAATCTTATTTGGAGTGAATAAGTTTGAAATTTATTTGAAGGGTAGACATTTCAAGATTTATACTGACCATCGTGGATTAGTTTGGCTACAAAACTCTAAGAACTGGAATTGCCGTCTTACTAGATGGTCCCTCAGATTGCAGTCCTACTCTTTCGAGATTATTTACATCCAAGGAAAAGAAAACTTAGTACCTGACGTGCTTAGCAGATATCCAGCGGAAGATGAAGACGTGGAACAAGAAACCAGAAATTTCCATGTAAACTACATCTGGCAGGAGCGAGATGAAATAGAGGAGGTGGAAAGTTGGATAGAAGCTCAAGAAGCTGATGACTTTTGCCGGCCTATCATCAAAATCCTAGAACAAAAGGAAGAGCAAGATTCGCCTGCAGAAACAAAAATTAAGAAGTTGTACCAAAGGTATGGTAATCTTTTGTTCAGGAAGAGTTCTGGAGATCAAGTAACGTGGAAGTTGTGTGTTCCAGAAAAGTTCAAGGAGAAAGTTAGGAAAGAAAATCACGACGAGCAGGGACATTTCGGCATAGCCAAAACCTTAAGCCGAATTAAGGCCCGTTATTTTTGGCCAAAATTGAAGGCAGATGTAGTTAAGCATGTCAGAGATTGCCTCACGTGTGCTAAGACTAAGATGGATAAACTAGGAATTCTTAAGAACAAGATGCACATAAATCAGAAGGATCCTCACCAGCTGCTGTCCATAGATTTAATTGGAAAGTTACCTTCATCTCAGGGATACCAATATATCTTGTCCCTGGTAGACGTTGGTACAAAGTTTGTCTCAGTTTATCCCTTACGGCGAGGGACTGCAAGAGAGATAATAAATATAATGGAGAGAGGATACTTTTCCCACTTTCCAAAAGTTAAGGCCATCTTGTCAGACAGGGGTACCCAGTTTACTTCAGGACTATGGAAAGACTACCTTGACCAGAAAGGCATAAGACATTTCTTCACGACCGCCTACCACCCAAGCAGTAATACAATCGAAAGGATGAATCAAGAAATTGTAAGGTTACTCAGATTGTTCTGCCATCGTGAACATCAAAGTTGGCCTAAATTTTTAACTGAAATCTGTTGGCTACTCAATAATTCGGTATCTGAAGCCACCGGCTTTGCTCCTTCAGAATTATTCTTCAACAGAGCCGTTCCTAACGAAGTCCTTGATCATTTCAACTGGCCTATCAACGAAGTAGACGCGCAAATCTCCAACTGGAATCAAAAGCTGTTTCTAGCCAAGTCCAAAGAGCGCTCTAGAAATATCAAACAAAAATTTAAGACTAAAGGCCATGCGCTCGAGCTGCACGAAGACGACTTGGTTCTTGTTCGAAATCATAAGCTTAGTTCGAGGAAGAATAAAACAATAGCTAAGCTCTTCGAAGTGTATATTGGACCTTATTTAGCCACTGATCTTCGGAACAACACAGCAATGTTAGTTCACCCCAGGACCAGGCAACCCGTCGACCGAGTGAACTTCGACAACCTTCGCCTCTACAGGTGTTCATCGGAGCGAAGAAGAGAAGTGGTAGGGGAAGAAGATGACCTAGTGACTAATGTGTAGGAGAAACAGACTCTTATTACTGTCATTTTTTTTTCTATTGAATTTGAAATCAATGTTTCATGAAAATTTTTCATAAATTGTAAGATTTAAATTTCTTCAAAATTTTTGCCCGAGGGAGGGGCGTATGTAACGACCCTGCGTGGTCGCCACATTTAACGACTCTGCGTGGTCGCCATATTATATTTTGTTAAGGAGAATGCATGCTATATGTCCCTCCGAGGCGTACGCTTTTAGTTTAAATGTGTTAACGGATCCACCTCTACGTATTATTTGACCCTGCGTGGTCGCTGTTTTCTGTAAACGCTAACGGATCCACCTCTACGTTTATTAGCTTCGCTTATTATTAGACCCTGCGTGGTTGCTGTATTCAGAAAATGTTATCATTTATTGTCATTTATACTGTTCAAATTCGTTGAAGAGTCCTGCGAGGCTCAATATCAATTGTATTGTCTGAATGCACACAGTTTTAGTTTATATTGACACGTGCAACTAGTGATTTTCCCACTAGTGTTTTCTTAATGTCACTTCTTGGATGTTTCTCAGTAAGAAGGTTGCAATATGTAAAAAAATGAGTTAGCTACGCGTACTTGTAGTTAAAATTTTCACCACCAATGCGCCGCCCCCGCGAGTATAAAGCCAGTGCAGCGAGGCCCGGAGCTTAGTTGGCTCCCTGATGTCAACAGGCAAACATCCAGGGTTAACTGGCCTCCCAGCCTGAGAACTAGAAGCCATCCCAGAAGGAAGGACGGAGAAAGAAGAAAGAAGAAGAAGAGCCTAGCAGCAACCTACCTACCTGGTCCGCTCGCTTAGGCTGATAGGTGCCCAGGTTCTACCTGCCCGGCTTGTCTGGGAGCACCCGGACCTTCCTTTTCTAACCTGCCGTCCCTTCATAGGAGACACCGGTTGGCTTGCCAACTCCCAGCTAACGCCGGGGTGTCGCGGCATCCTTTAATCCTTTACCCTGCGCCCGTTATTCGGGAGTACAGATTGGTTTCGGCCAATTCCCGGCTGTGGTTGGGGTACTACGCACAACCTACTCTCTTTTACAGGGGAACCCGTGACGTCAGCGGCGACCAAGGCCCTAAATAAAATTAGGTCCCCATACTCCCCCTGGCGCCTCACAGCGAGGAATAAATTGGATGTTCCCTGCCCCCCCCCTTATCTCTTCGAGACCAAAGGTGGTACATGTAAAAGAACGTGCGTGGAACAGGTAAAAGCACGTGTGTGGTACAAGTAAATGCACGCGCGTGGTAAGGGTTTCAGGTAAAGACACGTGTGTAAGTGTGCAAACGGACACCCTTGTGTTGAGACTATAATAAACATATATATTAAGCTGGTATAGTCTTTCCTTACACCCAGCAAGCCCTGAGATATTTCTGAGTCCATTTTCTACGGCTGACAAAAAGTTAGCGCATATGGGTAGACTTTTGCCGTCCTCCTAAGTGAAGTGTTTAGAGTGTGGTAATTGTGTGTAGGTGGGACGTTGCAAAAGTTTTTGGCGCCATAACGTGGGGCCCGACAGAACTGTGCAATTAAGCGAAGTAAACCGAACCGTGCATTAAAGGGACTGTCCAGTGAAAGTGAAAGTGTGGACTGTATTAAACATGGATCAAGAATTTACTGGTATGAACCTGAGAAGTAGAGGGAGGAAGACCATGGATTCAGAGTCTGAATTTGGTTGCTGTGAAGAACTGGGAGAAGAGGCAGCACATTTCCAGTGTTGCCAGTGCCAGCGCCAAATTCACTGGAGCTGTGATGGAAAGGATGTGGCTACCTTCCCTGCTGTAGGAGTTAAATGCCAGACGTGTGAATCTGCTCCGCTGACCCAGGTAGCGGTGACCGCAATACAAGAACCAAGTCCGCTGACCAATCCTCCATCAGACCATGGGTTATTGGAATGGTTGATGAAAGATAGGGAAGATAGAAAGAAATTGAGGCTTGAAGATGAAGAGCGCAGGAAGAAAGAGAAACAGGAAGAAGAGAAAGTGCGCAAAAGAGAGGCAGTTCAGGCTGAAAAGCTGAGAAAAAAGGAACTGATGGAACTTAGATCCCTAATAGAGTTTCATGAAGAGAAAAGGGAGCTAGAGAAACGAGAGATTGAAGAGAAAAGAAAGGTAGAGAAACGAGAGATTGAAGAGAAAAGAGAGCTAGAGAAACGAGAGATTGAAGAGAAAAGAGAGCTAGAGAAACGAGAGATTGAAGAGAAAAGAGAGCTAGAAAGAAGAGAAATTGAAGAGAAAAGGGAAAAGGACTTTGAAACTCTCCGAGCTTTAATTGAGAGCCTAGAGGAAATAAGAAAGAAAGAAAAAGAGGAAGAAGAAGCCAAAAGACAAAGAGAAAAAGAGGAAGAAGAAGCCAAAAGACGGAGAGAGAAAGAGGAAGAAGAAGAGAAGCGTAGGAATGAACTGCAAGCCCTCTTTGCCCAGCAGAGGACTGACATAGAAGGTCTTAAGGCCGGAGTAGAAAGTATCCAACTTACTTCGCAGCAAGAGATAGCAAAGGTTGAGGAGAGAGTAAAAGAGGTACTTCAGGAAAGACTGGAACCATTATCTCAGTGGCGCGGACAAGTAGAGATTACAGTGGAGTCCATTGAGAAAGCTGTCCAAAACTTGGGTGACAAGACCGAATCCATCGAGAAAGTCGTGCAGGAACAGAAGGAAGTGATGGAGTCAATGACCTCAACTCTGCGGAAGGACGTAGAGCAGGCAGCTGAAGAGAAGGTAAATTCTCTTAGGGTAGAGACAAGGAAGCTCGAAGTATCTCTGCGAAGAGAAATGCAAGATCAGACAGGAACATTTGTCCAGAGGGTAAGTGAACTTCAGATTCAGTTCCAAAGATTGAATGTTCAGTCAGAACCCACTCCAGATGTTCATTCCAGCCCTCTTACTCCGGATAGAGATTTGAATCCGGATGCTACTCCTTATGAGCCGCCCAGGTTAGCTGAGGAACCTCTATTCGCTGCCAACAGAATGAAGGCTGACGGAAGAAAGAGGCCTCGATACGATGATACTTCAGATGGATCGCCACCTAGAAGAAGGCCAGATTTTAAGATGCCTAGAATGGCGGATATCGCCCACATTCCTAAATTTAAAGGCGACATTGAGGCTCAGTCAGCTGAAAAATATCTTCGGGAGCTCAACGTCAGCTTTGAACTTATGCAGGTACCCGAACATTATAGGCTAGAGTTGCTTCCTAGAGTCTTCACTGATAAAGCTGAACACTGGCTTGCAGGAAATATTGATAGTTTCGTGAATTATGCTGACTTTTGCGCCAGGTTCAAAGAAGAATTCGCTTCTGAGAAGGCTAGACAACGGCAGCTAACAGCTGTGAGAAACAGGAGATATTCCAGACTTGTCCACGAAAGTATGGAGAGCTTTGCCTGGAGCGTTTATGCGGCCTATAGAAACCTGAGTGATAACTTTAATGAGGGAGAAGTACTTAATTTGATCATCGGACAACTTCCTTATAGAATGCGAAACCTTTGTTTAGCACATGCGCCCAGAACGGTAGATGACCTAACCCATTTCCTGAAGGATTTTGAAATCTATGATGAGCCAGATGCATGGAGGAACAAAGATGAACCGAAGGGAAAAGAACAGAATCCCTCAAGGAACTATAAAGTCCGGAACATAGAAACGAGGTCAGAAGGTAATTACCAGCGCCCTCAACGTTTCACTAATGAAAGAGGAGGCAGGCGTGAATTTAGAAGAAACTCTTTCCGACCTTACCAAAACCAAAGACGTAGATCTCCTGGCCCAAGAAGGATCCGTGAGGGTAGAAGTAGCCCTAGTCCTCCGAGACGACGATTTACGGGTGAGCAGAATGAGATTCGCGGACCTCCATCTCCTAGACAAAACATTACATCGGAGCAGGAGGAGGCCGTAGAAACAGCGCGGGAGTTTCATCAAAATCAAAGGTCCCAGTCTAGCCAGACAAACTAGGACCTTGTCTAAATGCTTCGTTCCTGTTTAGGCAAGGGACTTCGATGGAGCGGCCCAAATTAATAGATAAAGATGTCCAAGAGTTACTAGTAAATTTCCAGCTAACAGAAACTGAAGATACCATTTTACAAAAGGAATTGAAGTCTGCAAGGGAATCCAAAATTAGATACAGATCTCCGGTAGTGCAAGCTAAATTAATGGACTTTACAGTGACCTGTGTGATTGATACTGGAAGTGAATGCTCGATCCTTAATTATTCAATCTGGACTAAGTTAGTAGATAAGATACCTGGCATACAGATCCAGAAAGTTCCAGAGGTGCGATTGGTAGATTTCTCTGGAAGTCATAAGAAGCGTGTATGTGGAAGCAGGCGTGTAGAGTTAGAAATTGGTGGTTTAAATTTCAGTACTGAGGTTTTCATCCTAAAAGGATTTGGAACTGATCTTCTGTTAGGAATGCCTTTCTTGAAACAGCACGAGGCTGAAATCAACTTCAGGAAAAATATTGTAACGTTGTCGTTCGGAAAAACTTCTGAGCAGAGCGAGGGGAATCCATTAAATATTGATATAGTGCGGTATATCCAAAGAATCCAAGATGAAGAAGTGGATTGGATGTATAAACCCACTGACCTCAGAGAGAAGGTCGATACGATAAATATTTTGCTCGATTCCCAGAAACAGGAGTTATTCAGTGTGCTGCTGCAGTATCTAGAGGTATTCTCAGAGAAACCAGGAACCATGGAAAGTGCTGAATGCGAGATCGTACTGAAAAGTTCTGAACCAGTTTACCGCCACCCATACCCAGTACCGCTTTCCAAAAGAAAAGCTTTGGAAAAGGAATTAGATCTCTGGAAAGCATGGAATATCATCCAACCATCTGTGTCTCCGTATCTGAACCCATTATTAGTGGTCGACATGCCTGACGGAAGTGTACGGCCTTGTCTGGATTTTCGTCAACTCAATGCAATCATGGTGGTCCCTAAGAGCTCCGTCCCACCAATTGACGAATCTTTACAACGATTCCGAGGATCACGATACTTCACCAGTTTGGATCTGGCCTCAGGTTACTTGCAGATTCCCCTAAGAGGAGAGTGTAGAAAATATACAGCCTTTTCCTACAAAGGTCGTCAATATGAATTCCTAAAAATGCCCTATGGCTTATCGAATGCAGTTTCTACTTTTGTATCTGTTATGCACCGTGTGTTTGGACCTGAGACTGAAAGTTATTTAACGGTGTATATTGATGATCTCCTTATTTTTGATTCGGATTTTCCAACTCATTTAACACACATAGAAGAAGTTCTTCGCAGACTGGAAGAAGTCGGACTCAAGGTGAAATTAAGAAAATGTAATTTTGTGAAAGGAGAACTAGTGTATCTCGGACATTTAATCTCTGGTGATCAGATCAAGGTAGATCCAAAGAAGAATGAAGCCATTCTAAGGTTCCCTCGCCCTAATAGTAAAAAGGATGTTAGAAAATTTTTAGGACTAGCAAACTGGAGAAGAAAATTCATAAAGAACTTCTCTGTGAAGACAGAACCTCTGGTGCAGCTGCTTTCCAAAGCTACCAAATGGAATTGGAGTCCAGCTCAAGAAGAAGCTTTTTCTCAGTTAAAAGAAGAATTAGTAAGTACTCCAGCGTTAGTGCAGCCGGATCTAGATAAAGAGTTCTGCATTCAGAGCGATGCCTCAACTAAAGGTTTAGGGTGCATCCTATTTCAAGAGCAAGGAGAAGATAAAGCTGTTGTTCAGTATGCTAGTAGAAAATTAAAGAACAATGAAAGGCATTATTCAATTCATGAGCTTGAATGTTTGGCAATCTTATTTGGAGTGAATAAGTTTGAAATTTATTTGAAGGGTAGACATTTCAAGATTTATACTGACCATCGTGGATTAGTTTGGCTACAAAACTCTAAGAACTGGAATTGCCGTCTTACTAGATGGTCCCTCAGATTGCAGTCCTACTCTTTCGAGATTATTTACATCCAAGGAAAAGAAAACTTAGTACCTGACGTGCTTAGCAGATATCCAGCGGAAGATGAAGACGTGGAACAAGAAACCAGAAATTTCCATGTAAACTACATCTGGCAGGAGCGAGATGAAATAGAGGAGGTGGAAAGTTGGATAGAAGCTCAAGAAGCTGATGACTTTTGCCGGCCTATCATCAAAATCCTAGAACAAAAGGAAGAGCAAGATTCGCCTGCAGAAACAAAAATTAAGAAGTTGTACCAAAGGTATGGTAATCTTTTGTTCAGGAAGAGTTCTGGAGATCAAGTAACGTGGAAGTTGTGTGTTCCAGAAAAGTTCAAGGAGAAAGTTAGGAAAGAAAATCACGACGAGCAGGGACATTTCGGCATAGCCAAAACCTTAAGCCGAATTAAGGCCCGTTATTTTTGGCCAAAATTGAAGGCAGATGTAGTTAAGCATGTCAGAGATTGCCTCACGTGTGCTAAGACTAAGATGGATAAACTAGGAATTCTTAAGAACAAGATGCACATAAATCAGAAGGATCCTCACCAGCTGCTGTCCATAGATTTAATTGGAAAGTTACCTTCATCTCAGGGATACCAATATATCTTGTCCCTGGTAGACGTTGGTACAAAGTTTGTCTCAGTTTATCCCTTACGGCGAGGGACTGCAAGAGAGATAATAAATATAATGGAGAGAGGATACTTTTCCCACTTTCCAAAAGTTAAGGCCATCTTGTCAGACAGGGGTACCCAGTTTACTTCAGGACTATGGAAAGACTACCTTGACCAGAAAGGCATAAGACATTTCTTCACGACCGCCTACCACCCAAGCAGTAATACAATCGAAAGGATGAATCAAGAAATTGTAAGGTTACTCAGATTGTTCTGCCATCGTGAACATCAAAGTTGGCCTAAATTTTTAACTGAAATCTGTTGGCTACTCAATAATTCGGTATCTGAAGCCACCGGCTTTGCTCCTTCAGAATTATTCTTCAACAGAGCCGTTCCTAACGAAGTCCTTGATCATTTCAACTGGCCTATCAACGAAGTAGACGCGCAAATCTCCAACTGGAATCAAAAGCTGTTTCTAGCCAAGTCCAAAGAGCGCTCTAGAAATATCAAACAAAAATTTAAGACTAAAGGCCATGCGCTCGAGCTGCACGAAGACGACTTGGTTCTTGTTCGAAATCATAAGCTTAGTTCGAGGAAGAATAAAACAATAGCTAAGCTCTTCGAAGTGTATATTGGACCTTATTTAGCCACTGATCTTCGGAACAACACAGCAATGTTAGTTCACCCCAGGACCAGGCAACCCGTCGACCGAGTGAACTTCGACAACCTTCGCCTCTACAGGTGTTCATCGGAGCGAAGAAGAGAAGTGGTAGGGGAAGAAGATGACCTAGTGACTAATGTGTAGGAGAAACAGACTCTTATTACTGTCATTTTTTTTCTATTGAATTTGAAATCAATGTTTCATGAAAATTTTTCATAAATTGTAAGATTTAAATTTCTTCAAAATTTTTGCCCGAGGGAGGGGCGTATGTAACGACCCTGCGTGGTCGCCACATTTAACGACTCTGCGTGGTCGCCATATTATATTTTGTTAAGGAGAATGCATGCTATATGTCCCTCCGAGGCGTACGCTTTTAGTTTAAATGTGTTAACGGATCCACCTCTACGTATTATTTGACCCTGCGTGGTCGCTGTTTTCTGTAAACGCTAACGGATCCACCTCTACGTTTATTAGCTTCGCTTATTATTAGACCCTGCGTGGTTGCTGTATTCAGAAAATGTTATCATTTATTGTCATTTATACTGTTCAAATTCGTTGAAGAGTCCTGCGAGGCTCAATATCAATTGTATTGTCTGAATGCACACAGTTTTAGTTTATATTGACACGTGCAACTAGTGATTTTCCCACTAGTGTTTTCTTAATGTCACTTCTTGGATGTTTCTCAGTAAGAAGGTTGCAATATGTAAAAAATGAGTTAGCTACGCGTACTTGTAGTTAAAATTTTCACCACCAATGCGCCGCCCCCGCGAGTATAAAGCCAGTGCAGCGAGGCCCGGAGCTTAGTTGGCTCCCTGATGTCAACAGGCAAACATCCAGGGTTAACTGGCCTCCCAGCCTGAGAACTAGAAGCCATCCCAGAAGGAAGGACGGAGAAAGAAGAAAGAAGAAGAAGAGCCTAGCAGCAACCTACCTACCTGGTCCGCTCGCTTAGGCTGATAGGTGCCCAGGTTCTACCTGCCCGGCTTGTCTGGGAGCACCCGGACCTTCCTTTTCTAACCTGCCGTCCCTTCATAGGAGACACCGGTTGGCTTGCCAACTCCCAGCTAACGCCGGGGTGTCGCGGCATCCTTTAATCCTTTACCCTGCGCCCGTTATTCGGGAGTACAGATTGGTTTCGGCCAATTCCCGGCTGTGGTTGGGGTACTACGCACAACCTACTCTCTTTTACAGGGGAACCCGTGACGTCAGCGGCGACCAAGGCCCTAAATAAAATTAGGTCCCCATACTCCCCCTGGCGCCTCACAGCGAGGAATAAATTGGATGTTCCCTGCCCCCCCCCCTTATCTCTTCGAGACCAAAGGTGGTACATGTAAAAGAACGTGCGTGGAACAGGTAAAAGCACGTGTGTGGTACAAGTAAATGCACGCGCGTGGTAAGGGTTTCAGGTAAAGACACGTGTGTAAGTGTGCAAACGGACACCCTTGTGTTGAGACTATAATAAACATATATATTAAGCTGGTATAGTCTTTCCTTACACCCAGCAAGCCCTGAGATATTTCTGAGTCCATTTTCTACGGCTGACAAAAAGTTAGCGCATATGGGTAGACTTTTGCCGTCCTCCTAAGTGAAGTGTTTAGAGTGTGGTAATTGTGTGTAGGTGGGACGTTGCAACGTATTATTTCAACAATCAAGACACAAAATAAAGGGCATGCTCAAGAAAAATTCTGTTTCTTTGATTATCAAGTGCATTACGTGACATTACGTGGTTAACATAAAGTTTGGATTTGCCGGTTATCCAAATATTATTAATTTTGAAAATAGTCTTTCGGTTAGTGTAATGTGCCTGAAATTGAATGCCCTATTTTTAACCGCGAACGTGTTTTGTTTCTTCAATTAAAACTTTTAGATTACAATTTAGTTCATCATACCCACCTGTGTCCTTCTCCCTTGTTTATTTATAGTTATAAATAAAATCCCATTGGAGCATGGAAAAACCTTTCACTGTTCATAAGTCAGTCATTGTTCTCTGCAGTTTTCAATGCAACATTCAGGCTCTCTGATCGTGCATCGTACGTTTCACATCAGGTATCCACATAATTTAATATATTTATAAGTAGGGAGCGGAAGTTGATGACCTAAAAAATATAGGTATATGACCTATAGAATATCCTAAAAAATGGGGAAAAAATGACGTAAAATGCAAAAAATGACCATCAAATTTGTTAGTTTCAGTTTGAAAATTGAAATGAAAATGAAATTAAACAAAATGCAATCTTTCTTTTATAAAAAAGGCACCAAATGATAGCACATGCACATTCAATTAAAATATGCAACGAGGATTTTCAGTGCAAACGGGGTCTAGCTATGGTATTTCAAGCCTCTCCTTATCTGATCTTAAATCTGTGTTTGCCCCAGACGGGCACCTGGTGGTTTCCCCCGACACAACAAAGACTGTCACCAGTTCAGCATTTCTTTTGCTCGTAAATGGCAATCCTGCGAGATATATATATACCTTGGTGAAAAGATTCAAGAATATTACCAAAATTAAAGAAGTGACAAAATATGATGAAACAATATACCGAATATTGCAAAAAATGACGGGTAAATGCCGAAAATCATGGAAAATGACCTAAAACCTGACAAATGGCAACAAATGCAAAAAATGCACTTTAAAATTACCTTTTTTGGGTTCTAGATGAAGTGTAATATTGTGTATATTTAATGGGCATCGTGTCCGAGATGTCAGAAAAAAGATGACATTTCATCAACTTCCGCTCCCTATTTATAAGTTGTATTAAGCGAAATTCTCCATTTTTATTCTTTCCATATATGATATCAATATCACATTGCAAACAGTTATTAATGGTTTCAATGTCATTTGTTGGGAAAAAAAGTTTCGTATTACTTTAGATTCGAACATGCAAACGCAAGTATCAAAGTATTGCTTTAGACAGCACTCATGATTTTGAAACATGGAAAGGTAATCATTTTACGGGAAACGTGAAATTTGGTGTGTGCTGACAGACTGTAGCTACTGCCATATTAGCACTGACAACTAGGAAGCGTTCTCAATGATCACGTGGCTGCATGTTTTTCGCTAATAAATAAATGCGTTTTTTCAACACAAATACATCGTCGCTTCGGAACATCAAATTTTCATCTTTGCTGATTACCAACATACGAAGTGGCATGCAATTCAAAAGGTTTTGCAGAAACCTCAGTTTTATAAATAAGGTTGGATGAAATTAGACAAAAAAAAAAAAACCTTCTTTCCGCTGGGCTCGAACTCGGGTTGCCCGCATGCGGGTCCGACACGATAACCAAATCTCCAAACGAGACAACACGAAACTCTTTCGCAAGTCGTCGACTGAAACGCAAGTTAATTTTCAGATTTCTAATTCCCAAGGTATAACATGCCTAGGCAGATGTGTCTTGCATTTTCTGTACTTTTGTTATTTCAGTCGCTTTGGTCTCTCCCTAGGTTAATCACGGCAATAATGAGGAATATTTTTTTTGACAAAGATGATAAACAGACACACAAGAATAATCACCCTCGCAAAAAAAGCCAGAACCTCGAGTCTGGAACCTTCGACGCGAGGTGTGTTTCTTGTTCTAACTATATCTGTGTGTTTTCGTTAGATATGAAATGAAGTAAATAAATAAGACAAATGGGTGTAAGGGAAGGAGAATCGCAGCTACGTAACCATTGAGAAGACATCCATCGCCTAGATAGATAATCTCTATATCCCATTGCGATAGAGAACTTATTAGAAGAATGAAAATACAGATTAAACGAACAAATTTGATGCGTATCCTTTCGTCAAAATGCCTAGAAAACAATATTACATACTTCTTCACTAATAGAAAAGAATAAGCAATATTGTTCTTGGTGGGGATCGAACCTATACCTCACTGATGAAAGCTCTGTACGCTAACCAACACCCCTATCAATAGCACAATGCTTTCTCTTTTTCCAGTCTGTCTGTTTCCTTCCTCAGCACCTGAAGATGAAAATGCATGTTAATTTCTCTCATAATTGTTTCATTGTCTATTAATAGAAACCACGTATGTCACAAATAGACGCATTCTTTCTGTGAAAGATCCCATGTTTCGCACATCGTGCTTCTCCATTTACTGTTATTTGGACATTCACTTGGAAGTTTAAACTTAGCTTTGTGCGTTTGTTTTCACGTGCATGTGTGTGAGAAGAATGGTGTGCACGTGTGTTCGATGTTTTTCTGGGCATTTTTTTCGTTCAAAGCATTAATGTAATTGTAAAATATGGAATTTACTGTAATGCAAGGAGTGAAAATATAAACCCAGTCCGTCAGGTTCGTTCCCAAACAACATTAAATAATGGAACGTAACGTGGACCGAGTATTATTCGATGTCGAGAACACGAGACATTACGATCGACAATCTTCATCTCGTATTTCTCTTTGGCATCACTACTCAATTTACAGAGTTATATAATCGTGACTGGTATACAAGCCGCAGAATTTCAATGCTGGTTGGGTTGTCTAGTCACAAGGTGCTTGGTGGTCAGACATGGATGGCTTGCTTCAGTGCTTCTTCAATAAGGTCGTTACAAGCCAGAAGTGTCCGTGACTGTACAAGGGTGCAAAATTAATATGTTGTAAAGAATCCTTTTAGGAAGATAATAAAATTTACCTGATTTTTTTCCTTGTTGGGCCCCAAAATCATCCCTTGTTGACTGACCTATACAGTCGGTAAGATGTCTGACTGCCATGCAAGAGACCCTGGGGGGAGGGGGTATTTTTCCCACCTTATGGGTAATAAAGGTGGTCGGGGCGTGGTGCTGATTGCATCACCTGCAGAAGTGGCCGAGATCGTGAATTTGTGGGGCCCTCCCTTCCTTTACATCTTCCTATGTGTCTTCATGGAATGGTGCAATGAACACGTGGTACCATTGACTTTCTTAGGCACGCAAAAGAATGTCACGTACGTAGACCAATAGATTGCGTGTTATGTATTTAATGTGTTCGTGGATTTTTTATTCTTACTAAGTTACGATATAATTAGTAGGGTGTGCGGTATCCCGAAAAGTCGGGACCGGGATTGGGAAGGAAATTTCCCGTCCCGATCCCTACTTCGGGAAATGACTTCCCAACGTTTCGGAATCCCGAACAGTCCGGAAATACCGAATGGTAATTTTAAAAGTCGTTAATTCTCGACGTTTTCTGCATTGTAAGTGTCTGGAACTTGTTAATTTTTATTCCAGAAATGCAAAAATTATCACTTAAAGTGAAAATAACCTTAGAATTCCAGACTTAAGTCGGGAAATTGCGAATTCCTCCCGTCCCGAATGTCGGGATTTAAAAATTTTCCGTCTCGATCCCGTCCCGAACAAGAAAATTCTGCCGCGCATACCCCTAATAATTATATTTACAGGGTGCCATTTTAATGTTTCGGCGCTACAGTCGTTAAAAAAAAGCAGCATTTTGCTCGCCAGGCCAGCTCGGTAACTCAGTGGTAGAGCAATGGCACGGTGTACCAGAGACCCGGGTTCGAGTCCTGGTCGGGCCTGCATTTTTCCTGATAAATCTACGGCAGCACTGCATGCACTGTCTCGAAGTGACAACCCGCAGTTTTCACGGTTCAACGGACATCGCCGAGGAAATGAAAATCGCCATACTCTAGAAATTAAGACTCTTATTATTCGATGTTTCATTAACTCAAGTTGTATAGGCGGAGTGTCCGTCTGGGAGGACGCCTGCCCCATCTCACCCCTCTCTGGCGACGTCGCTGGGAGAGGTCGCGCGTAACGTACACCACAACCATAGGACGAAGGGACGACAAGTTGCTCTCTCGTTGTGCAATAAGGGAGATCCGCGAAAAACTGCCTATTAGCCTATCTATTATCTTTGATTGATTGATTCATCCATTCATTCCTTTATTTGGAACCTAACAGCTTTTATGCCGTTTTTCGTCCATAACAATACACATATAAAATGTACACAATTGTTTTACAATAAAATTATCAGTCCATTTTACAGATATTAGATTTTTTTTAAGAACACTTTGCCTTTTACAATTGTATGTTACACTTCCTTAAAAATGATAACAAACTATAACCAATTCTCACATCTGGATTAACAACTAAACTTAACAAATTTGTTGGAAACTGAACCTTTAGATTATTTAAAGTTTTGTACAAGATATTTCTCTCTATATAATATTTTGAGCATTCCAGTATTATATGTTGCTCATCTGCACTTTCCCAGCCACAGTCACATTTCTTATTGTTCGTTATTCCAATTTTGGATAAATGTTGCCTAGTACACAAATGGCCCGTTCTCAGTCTATTAATTAATACAATCACATTTCTTGTAGCACTTACATGATGAAACCATGGTTTTTGTGTTTTGAATTCAGCAAATGGACTGTATGATTCTCCAACTGTTGTAAGTTCATTTCGACACCAATCAAACCATTCATTCAGAATTTTCTTCTTTACTCTAGCGAAAAGATCCGTATAGTATAATGATAAGTTCGTAATATTTGGAAGACGCACTGCTTTCTTTGCACATTCATCTACATGAGAATTACCTGTAATATTGCATGAGCTTTAACCCAAGAAAACTCAATGGTTTTTCCAGATTTTTGTATTGTTTGAACTAATTGTATACAATTTATAATATAAGGGGATAATTTGTAAAGACTCTTGTAAGAAGATTTAAGAGCTTGTAATACACTTTGCGAGTCAGTAAGTATTAAGAACTTTCGTAAATTTAATTTTTGGACGTATATTAAAGCTTGGTAAATTGCGTAAGATTCTGCTGTAAATATTGAACAGTCTTGTGGAAGCCAAAATAATAGGTCTGTTTTATGTTGTGGATCGTACACTGCACATCCAACTCCTGACTCACTTTTAGATCCATCTGTGTATATGAAATAAAAACTTGGCCATTGAGTAAAAAATTCCGATATGTGCGAATAACGAGGGAAATGAATATTATCCAGAGACTGTTGAGGATAATCTAATGAAAAAACAGGCCGTGAACGCATCTGTAGAACATCCTGGTATTCTTGACAAAACGAATTATACAATTCTATCCACATAGCAGATTTTCGGTTTGTTATTTTTCCTGTTTCATATAACTGTATCATATTTGTTAGTACATTGTTGAAAGGATGCTCACAATATGATTTCACTTTGAAGAGCATATTTGCTGCTAACATCTTCTGTCTACATGAAATGGAAAATTCACCCGCTTCCATGTATACTACTACGTTTGGAGTGCTGTTCATAACGCCTAAACATCTTCTCAAGAATTTCCTCTGTATGATATCAATGGAATTCAATTTTCCTTCTGTCGTTGTTGTTGATGAATTGATGTTTTAAGTCCACTTTATGCACAGTAAGGCTAATCGGGACTGGACCTACAGTTTAAAGTGGGATCCGAACCACTTGTGCCTCCACCGGGTATCGAACCCGGGACCCCTTAATTACAAGGCAACTACGCTACCACTGCGCCATCGGGGAGGCCCTAATTTTCCTTCTGTCAAGTTACACATTGCCAATAAAGAATAATCTATTATAGGCCGAAAATAATTCTTGTAAAATAAAAGCATAACTCGAGGATGACATCCCCACTGAGTATTTGCTATTGCTTTGAACAAATTAAACACTTTTTCTGATTTGGCTTGTATTGCTTTAAATCTGTGGTATGGACTGTGTCTGGTGTTGTTATGGTGATGGATGTTTATTGTAAGGGGACATTGGATCTGTGTTGATAATTGTAAAAAACATAATTAATAACGTTAAACTTACAGCACCAGACTTAGATGGAATACCTTATCAAGCTATAAATATTTACCGAAAGCAGGTTTAGATGTACGGTACTAATTTACTATCCTTCGGACACATTTCTTCATTTTTACAGAAGAAACTACTCACCGTAATAAGTTCCTGTAGCATTGTCTAACATCGGGAAGGTGTATTGTGTGATGTGGGAATGTTTCAAAGCGGAAATTCATGTTCATTGTTGTAAATTAATTCTCCGACTGACAATAGCCTTTGGCGCGTACACCTTCGTACATCATCACGCGCCGTGATTGTCTTTTGTTCTTGTTCATTGGGTATCCAGTGTTTCGAACTGTCTGTGTTTGCAACGAAAGTTAGAAACATGACGTGTCGTGGATGCGTGGTGAAATTCGTACCGGGTGTGGAAGATCCAGTGGATTTTTTAATTTAATTGAACACGGGATCGTGAAGGAAGGAAAGGAATGTGGCAGTGAATGTAAGCTACTCGTTAGAAGGAATGGGCTGTGGGTATATGCCTAATATGACGTGTCGTGGATGTGTGGTGAAATTCAGGTAAGTTCTCCGTATCCTGAAAACGGATTTCTTCAAATTTAAAAGTTTGGGGCTCATTTGGGGGCAGGTGACTCTGGCCAATTTCTAACATGCCTTTAACAGGGACTCTATAGAGAAAGCCGGGGAGCCGGAGCGGAGGTGGGGCCGCGTTAGCGGTTGGGGGCGGTAGGTCAATTACCCCAGGGGCGGAGCCCGGAATCGGTGGGAAATTTGGACTCAAAAATTTCAAACGAAAATAATTTTTTAGTTTTAATTTCCCACCGATTCCGGGACGGATAGCCCCAAAAACCATTCACGGATAGCGCCACGAAACATTACAATTTTCTTCGTAAAACAATGCGGAAAAGTTATTTAAAAAAAGAAAGAAAAAATGGATCAGATGAGCTTTGTTCACGGGTATTTCTTGGGTTCCGAAGGTTGAAACACTGCATAACGAATGAAAATCGACATAACACAAGAACGACGCGCGATTATGTGGGAAGGTGTACGGGCCATATTGTGTCTCAGGCAAGTGAAAAGACTACGAGAAAGAAGTACTCGTAATGTAAAAAATTCCAATTAGCCTACTTTGATGAAAAAAACGTCAATACACCTTAAGGGGGTTCTAAATCCATCTTAAAGCATAGGCCCAAATTTCAATGGATAAGCGTACAACTAATATACATTCGGTAATGAAGAAATTTTCCGATATAAAAGATTGTTTTATTCACTAGAACTTGTGAGCCTTATAATTTTGTTACGATTAAAGATATTTAAGTAAATAACAGAAAATAAAAGGTCTCCACCATGTTCAAACTTCTGCGTACAGAATGGTAGTTTTGTCAATACCGGTGCATTTTGTTTTCTTTTATGACTAGTATGGGAGATTTCGTGGTGAAACAAAGATCACATACTCTTCCCGCAAGCATCTGAAATACTATGTGAAAAAATGAAAACATTTCGTACCTTCAGAGAGTAGTGATTATCATTAACATTTTTGAAGTGGCGTTTCGTCGCAATATACTCCGTGATGCAGATTTTATCCAACACTGTTGCCGAGATTTCACTCCTTTTTGTTTTTGAAACTTGAACACGGTTCATAAATCTCCCAAATGTTAAATGCATTAAGTAGGTTAAGCTAATTTTGGTTGGATTGGAATAGATTTAATGTGACATCCTCGAATTTTGTGCAAGTTGTGGACAACGTTTTCACAGAATCAGGTCAGAAAACCGGTTTTCGGTTTTCTCGTTCTTTCATAATTTTGAACGCCTTGTAATGGTACACACAGAACTCAAAGTGTGTCAATTGACACACAAAAGTGCATCATTTTTTTGACTCCAACGACACATTAAAAATGCATCAAACCGAAAGATCCACCTAAATGTGTCAAATGATTCACTGAAATGCATAAAACTGGATGATGCACCTAAATGCGTCAAAATAAATGTGTCAAATGACACATTTAAGTGGATATTTTGTTTGATGCACCAAAACGTGTCGTTGGAGTCAAAATATTTGATGCACTTTTAGTGTGTAGAGTGACACGTTTAAATGCGTTAGGGTGACACGTTTAAATGCGTCAATTTTTTTTCCTTTTCTTGCTCATAGGAGTTGCATACCTGCAAGAGAAAAGTTCCAATACATGTCTCCACTGTAAAAGTATTTCACTTTTCGTACACTTTCTTGAAGCACTTCACATTTAATGTGCTTTAGAAGTGTTGGAATTGCTGAAAAAGTTATGGAAAAGAATATTGTCAATATTAAATATTAGGGATGCTTAGGTCTAGTGTAAATTTCTCTACTGCAGGGGAATGTGGAGTGGGTGTTATTATCCTCCTACTTAAGACTACTGACTTGAAGCTGCACTTAAATAAATAAAGGGCTTCTCTTGTTCATATACACACACACTTTTCTCTTTCAAAGTGGTATCTTGTGAGTTTATAGTTATATGTGCAAATATTAAATTGAATACATAAATATAACACTTTCAGGACATTCTGAAAATAACTTGTGCACAAAATGAGAGATGATAATCATTTTTAAGGTGAGAAAAAGAAGTAAATTGATTTTCCTTCCCATTTAATCTACATGTTTATGTCTTACCGTGTACATGCAGATTAACAATCACAGAAAAATCGAAAAATTTCAATTATGAACAAAAATTAAGTGATGCAGGAGTAAAAAGCATTGTCGAGAAATTTAGGTGCAATTCATACTATCAAATTATATAGAAGATCCTGAGACAGAACATTTATTGTTTGACACAGATACACTGGTGTTTAATGCACATCCTTTTTTAAATCCTTAAACTTCTCACATAAGATAGATGACTTGAGGCAACAGTCTGTATTTGTGGCCTAATAGTATGTACTCGTCAACTGCCAACAAGTGCACAGATAAATGTTTGTACATTGCACTTTCTACCATCCAGCTACCAGGACAACTTTCCTCCCACTAATAGTGCCAGCCAGATAAGGTGCTTCATTTTCAAAATCTTCTGTTAGCAAATGGAGATACTTCCTGAAAATAAATTAATGAAGTACTCATAAATATGATATGTTTCTTGAATTTTATTACAAAACATCACATTTCAATTCACACTGGGAAAACATTACCACATGTAGGTGGTGTAAATATAATAGCAATAATAATTTTGTACTGTAAAGGAGACATATTCTGTTATATGATTATACTTATAGGCCAAAACGAAGTGACATAATACTTTACACAACACACACAGGTTAAACAAAAACTTTCTTATGGATAACATGTTCAAATCAATTTCCAAATCCAGCCAGTTGCGAACAAAATTAGCAATTGAAAAGCACAAACAGAAAACAAATAGAATATTCAATTTTGTTCATAAACGTTTATCTTCTTTAATATATAAAAATTTGATTTAAAAAATACAAGACACTATTTTTTCTGTTGTATCATATAATATGAATGTGAAACAGTCACTTTATCACAGAGGAATATGACATGAAGCTTTGAAAATAAAATAAATAGGGACTTATGTGGGACGAAAACAGATTAAAACAAGCAGAACTGGAAAGATTACATAGTTTTGAATGGTGTAATTTGTATACGAATTACAATCAGGAACCCTTTATAACTCTCTCTTCCCTCCACATAAGAAGGATAAGAAAGTAAAGCGAGAGAGAGAGAGAGACCCACTAAACCTTTAAATATAGTGAAATAATGAGAGATAACTTCCTCTCTCAAATAGACACATTTCTCCTTCCTCTCTCGCAATCTATCTCTCTCTCTCTCTCTCCTTCTTGGAGAGAATGAAAAAGGAAAGAAATGCAGTGAGAGGCTGGTAGAGAGAGAGAAAGGGAAGATGAGAGATAGAGATGACACACACACATATATTTATTTCTTCATCTTTCTGAAAGAGACTCTCTCAACCTAGATATATGTATCTTGAAGAGAAGAAGAATGACATAAATGCAGTGAGAGACAGAAGGTGAGAGAGAGATATAGGAGAAGAGGGAAGGAAAGAAACGAGAGAGGGAAGGAGTCTCCTCCCCCCTCTCTCTCTCTCTGACAAAGAGTGAGAGGGGGAATTGAGATAACAGGTGGAAAAATAGAAAATGGAAAAAAAATAAGAAAGAATGAAGGAAAAAGAAATGAAGGGAGAACAGATACCTTTCCTCCTGTACCACTTTTCATGACTAAATATCATTGTAATAATTAAATTTCCAAGTCTTTTATGGGTAGCTTGATGTGCTAAAAACTTCTATGTTAATAGAAAAAAGATATATTAAAAGCCATTCATCGCGTATTTCAAGCAATTAATAAAATGAAAGAGAAAATACATGACTGAATCTTGTGTTGGCCATTATGTATATATAGTTACTTAAAATTATTTATCATTTGCATTTAAAAGAAAAACATATTTTCAGGGGTGTATCCTGAATTTTCCATATGAGGGTGTAAGTTTGTATTTAGGGGTGGTAGGGTATACGTATTTATAGCCAAAATGACCTTATGACTTCGAAATGCATATTCCACATCTCATTAAGATAATAGACATCGTGCTGGAGACACATTTGAAATGAAGCATAAAAGGGAGTAATAAAATATATACAATAGAAGAGGCAAGATATAGTTATTGCACATTAAGCAGTCAAAAAGCAAAATTAAACAGGAAATTTACATGATATCCTTATTTATAACGCCTATAAGTACAGAAATAATTTTCCACAAAAGAACTCCACCACTGAAACAAATTTAACATCAACTCTTTGGATTTTGTATACAAATAAGGAACACATATAGTATAATTTACATGCACACATACAGAGAGCGAGATTACATATATGTTATCATTTATCAGGATTGTCAAAAGGGGGGGTAGATATATGTATTTTTATTAATAAGCCCTCAATTTGCCATCTTTTCTGCCTTTGATGTTATTTTGTTAGGAATACCGGGCCAAAGAGGTGGTTATGATCCCCACCAACCCCTCTTGGGCATGCCACTGGATGTTATGTCAAGCAGTTTAATTAATAAGCCTATAATCTATCTAATGTTGAAGCGAAGGAAAAAATATTCTGAAGACATTTTCAAATGTATTCAACATTGAAATATACTATTTATATTTGTTAACTTGCAAGTCTTAACTTAAAAAATGAGCAACACTTGCACCATGGTAAATTTTCTGTGGAAAGTGAGATTTTCTTAGCACTGTTTGGTTTGGAAATGTAATTTTTCATGTGTCGGATAACAATATGTCACACACACCTACCTTTTGCTTGCTTTGTTGGTGGGTATCAACAACAACCACAGAATAGTCCCTCTTCAGTCCGTTAATATGCTTGACGTTCCTCTGCACAATAGCTTCTGAATATTTCTCTCTTGTCTTCATGACAGGAACAAGTGCCTTAAATTAAAAAAGAAAAACTTTGCATGAGACATTTACTTGGGATAAGCAGAAAAACAAAATACTAGTTGAGTATCAGTTTAATGGCACAGTTAAAATTAATGAACAACAAACAAGTAGCATTCAAAAATAAAATTTCAATCCTAATTACTAAGATGAGTGAAATATCACATTTCAAAATTCTTCTGTTGTATGAAATAATGTAGTATGGAATGTTAATTCGACATTATCCATTGTCTAGTTCATAAAACTACACTTATTAAAGCATTAGACAATGGATAATATCCAGTTAAAATTGAATGCTAATTTAGAACCCAGTGGCGTCCCCAAGGACAAAGTTGCTTCGTGGCGATCATAACCCCCCCCCCCTTTTCTCCAGTACTCTTAAAAAATAACGTCACAGGCACGAAAAGATGGCAAAGTGAGGTCTAACTATTAAAGAAAGTATACGTAAGCCCCTTCACCCTTTGGAAAATCCTGGGCACACCACTGGTAGAACCAGGGCCTCCCCGATGGCGCAGTGGTAGCGTCGTCGCCTTGTAATCAAGGGGTCCCGGGTTCGATACCCGGTGGAGGCACATGGTGGTTCGGATTCTACTTTAAACTGTAGGTCCAGTACCGATTAGCCTTACTGTGCATAAAGTGGACTTAAAACAATAAATCAACCAACCAACCACTGGTAGAACCATCACCTCTAACATTCAGAGATATTAAAATAATATTTCTGAACTTTCGTAAATAAGGTTAAGATACTCTAGATTTTTACTGTATGTACGCTTACTCCATTTTCATAGAAGATAGAACAAAATTCAGTTTGTGTAAATTCGATGTTGTTTGTGATTGGTGCAGGCGACCATGGGAACCAGCAGATTGCTTTTTTTCTATATCTTTCTCTCGCTCGTTTCCCTATTTATGAACCCCGCTCTCTCGCTTCGCTATTTCTCTCTCTCCCATGCCTTTTATCTTTCATTTCTCCTCACCCTCTCCTCTCTACCCCGGTTTTGTATCCCCCCACTTCTTTGGTGTATGTCTGAGTATCGCTTTTTTATTTCGCTTTATCTTTCACTTGTGATTCTCTTCTTATGACGACATGCGAGCATGATTTCAATATGTCTACATACCATCACACTCATAAGAAATAAGTGCCTTAAGGGAGATAAAAGAAGCGGAAGAGAATGTGAGAAAGGGAGATAATTGAAAAGGCAGACAGAGTGAAGGAAAGAGAAGAGAATGACACGTGAGAGACAGATAAAGAAATAGAGGAGCGAGGAGCGCGCGCGCGCGCACACACACACACACACACACACACAGACAAACGGGGGGGAGAGGAGGGGAAGGCAATTGTTTTCTTTGTTGTTTTTTTAATCCACTTTATGTACAGTCACGGACAGTTTTGGGTTGTAATGAATGCATTGGCTTTCAATGGAATCATTACAACCCAGCAGTGTCCGTGACTGCACATATAGCGTGATCGGAACTGTGCCTACAGTTTACGGTGGGATCCTAACCACTGTACAAATAGAGAAGCGACAGAGAGAGGTAAATAAGATAAATAGGGAAGCGAAGAGAAATAGAGGAACAAGAGAAAGAGAAAGGATTAGAGAAACGAACGAAATAGAGAGATAGAAAAGCGAGATAGAGAGAAAGAAGTGAAAAAGAGCAAAGAGAAATAGAAAAAAACAGAGAAAGAAATAGAGGAGCGAGGGAGGAAGAGATATATAGAAGTAACGCAGGCAGAAAGAGAGACAGAAGGAAGAGGAATAGTGAAATAATATTAATGGAGAGAAAGAATAAAGAAGAAACAGACGAAAATATGAGGATAAATGTAAAAGAAGATCCGAAACTAGAAATTAGAATATACAAGAAAAGAAATACACAAAAGAAAAGTGGGAGAGGAATGAGAAGGCAATTTTTCCTTATTACAATAGCGGGTGTCAAGTGAAATCCCGTATATGCTTCACGACACTGCGGTTGTCCTCAATTGCAAAAATAAATTATGAAATAGGCAGATAACAAAAGCAAAGAAACATTGAATTCACGCCTAAGACTTATAGTTTTTGCAACTTTAGATGACAGTGAGAACGAAGTTTAGTATGAAACTATTGTGCTATGTTAAATATTGGGTCCTGAAGCTGATCTCCCATTTTAGTTCAATCGTTTGAGCTGAACACGTGCTTTTTTTTTACTCAAGCGTTTCGAATATGGCAGTGAAATCAGAACTTCAATGGAAAAAGGAAACCATAAAATAAAATTGTACAATATGCATAGATACTTACTTTTGTTACTCCGAAAATCTGTACTTCTTCTCTCCTTGTGAAATCTGCATACAACTACACAAAACACTCGAAAAAAAAGCGTATGTATCACAATCTCACAAGACGCCATGTCAACTACGAAAACAGAATGCTTGCTTCTGGTGGTCGGTCACGTGGTGAAAGTTGTCCTCAGTGCATAGCGTCAGCCAGCGCCCCTCAAGAATTTCCGTTACAGTGATGAGTCAGTCACCTAGGGGTTGTTTACAAAGAATTTTCCAAATCGGGCGGGTGGAAGGGGGAGGGGTTTGGAGTAATAGTAAATAAGTTAGGGGTGTTACTGACATCATGTTACGGAGGTCATGGTGCAAGTGTATGCACCAAAAATCTTCTATGTCTTTATTTAATTTTTGTTATTAGCGTCGCTTTTCTTACACTTTTCTCTAATCCCGACAATGGAGATGAGTGATGATATGATAAAATTGAAGAGACACGCACAAAAAAGAATCCCCAGTCCGAGGTTCGAATTCGAGATCCCTGACGTCTTAACGCGTTGTAATAATCTCTCTGCCTCGGAGCAGATTAAGGTGTCTTCCATATCTGTATGTCGTGAAAAAGTACAAAGAGCCAAAAAACTGTATGGAAAGAAGCAAAGCGAATCTAGTTTCTACCTAAATAACGTACACAAGTCTGAACTTGTTAACAAATCCAAAGTATTTTCAATTTCAATCTTATGATTTGTAAAATAATAACAACCATCACCTTTATTCTGTCACCTTTCTATTTATGAACATGTCAGAATATTTTGAGTATTCTTTATAAAGAATTCAAGAACAAATCAATTTGAAGAGTACCGGAACGTGTCCTTCCAGATCAATAATAAAAGTGAAATTTTAAGTTTCTATGACTGGAGAGCAAGATGTGACCCCTCCCCTTTCCCCCGAGGAAAAAATACTGCTCACACCCTTACAATGCTGTGATGAGTTCAATTTATTTACAGTGCCGAAACAATGCATCAAAAATGCATTATTAGTGACTTGTACATGCACGAGTGGCACCAATTTTTAAATTTAAGTTAGGAAATATAATTTAGTTACTTCAAATATATTTACTTTTGTTCTTTATACTTTATATCTTTTACTTCGATCAATTTGGGAGTTGATGAATTCAAAATGCATTTCATATTTTCGTAAGATCAAAATATATTTTCTGTAAGGTAAGTAAAATCACCGAAGAATTGCTTCGTATGAATTATGCATACAAATGTATAACTTGAAAAATATGCATTTAGATGCTTAAAATCCCATCGGACGGGCAATTGACACACTAAGGCGCATCAAAAGACACACTCCACAGTCGATATCCCATTTGATGCAGTAAAAGTGCATCAAACCCGGAGACAATTTCCAATAATCCAAGATTACACGTTTAGATGTGTCATTTGATGCACTAAAAATGCATCAAATTCGCTTTGATGCACTTCGAGTTCTCAGTGCAGCAATTCCAATAAGTTCAAGCTTTATGTATTTAAAGTGTAAAAGCACACCCTAACAGCTAAAAGGGTAAAGTCCTAACCGTCTACCAAACAATAGTTTGCGTGTGTTTACTGAGAATTTACAAATTAATATAGATTAGAAAAGATTACTAGTTCACATATTTTACAAGTGCAAGGCCAATCATTTATTTGTGGGTAAGATTGATTGATTTTCAGAGAAATCATAATTTGTCCTGATTATGTTCCGAATATTTTATTCAGTAACCTACTGAAGTCCAAATCATATTTCACATGCACTGTAAAGATAGATAGATCTGAGTCACTGAAGTGAGCTGATACCTTGAATCAAACCTTAAATAATTATGTTATGACAGAACCACTTCGTTAACCATATGGGACAGTTTAGATCAATTATATTCACATCTAATTACACAGCATCTCTAAGTTGTTTTTATTTTATTATTAACTCAACTTGTCTGAAGTTGTAAGAATGTAATTTTTTTCATCTTTGTTCAGTTCATAGTCTCATACACCATATTAACAAATTTTTTATTGGTTCCTTTTGCAGATGAACATTTGAGAATCTATTTGACGTGTCATCTAAGTATACCTTGAAATTTGTATAAAGGACAACAGATTTGACTAACAATGGCAATTCAATAGCGTGGTAGTTTGTGGATATGCTTCTATGGAATCAAAATCGTCTGTATGGATTGTTTGAACTGTACTCAATTTGTTGATACATGGTTGAATGGTGATGGTTTATAAATAATCAAGAGTCCAAAATATGCTCAAGAAATGATGTTGCAAGACTTCTTAATATCTGGTTGCAAGTAGTCAGCAATGTTTGCCCAAAATCTTAGGATACGTGTTCATTGCTTTCTGAATGAGATGATGATTCCAAGAAAGGAAGAAGCATACGTATCTATGAGAGAACGACATGATGTTTTGCAGGATGGCAAAGAAGAAGAATGAAGTTACATTGAAACAAAAATGTTAATGTGAATTTATTCGTCTATCCCGAATATATAGTTTTAATAGTTCCTTCATGCAATGATTTTTGAATGATTTGAATTTTATTTTAATGGTAATTATTGCCATATTGTATCTTATAAAACTTCTCTCACAATTCTTATCTGAGTATAATGCTGAACTCAACAGTGTTTGGAAAGTTAATTTTCAAAAGTAATTCAAAGCTAATCACTTCAGAAAATAATTCAGTTATAATTACTGTAGCTTTAAAACGTATCTAATTACTATTACAATTACTTTATTCTAGATTAGTTATATCTTGTAAGACGTGGTTCAGAACATGAAATGCAAGCGCACTATTCATTTCATCACAGATGACCACCAACAACTTAGCATTAGTTTCATATATAATTACAACTGCTGGTCTCCGTGTTGGAGTGGTTAGAACAGCGCGTTACGACGCTAGGAGTCTCTGGTTCAAATCCCGGAATGGGTATTCTTTGTATATGATCCTTCATAAGTTTCATCATATTATCACTTATTCTCATCTTTGCAATGAGACAAAAATGTCAGAAAAGCGTTGGAAAATAAACTAAATCAATCAAGCATATAATTATAACTATGTTAATATATTTTATATGTAAATACAGAGGTAATAAAATCCACATATTTTACTTAAAGATGAGTAAATAGTATTTTATTGTATTTTTGTTGCGCAAACAATATATTATTCACTGTTGAACTGTGGTATGCCATTGAGGATTATTGGAGATTATATAGCCTTATGTCGAAATTATTCTAATTAAAATACGCTTGGAATAGATACATTCTGGTTCTTGGAAATAAATAAGATTGTTCTCGTGGTCTTACGATTTCAATAATCACTAATTCATCAGGCGAGCATATGATTCAACAAATTGTAAACATGGAACAGAAGAAAATTTCTTTCTATGCGAAAAAATAGTGATTGTACACTTCTGTTCAGATCAAGTGGAACATACTTCAACTGTTCGACCCTATAAAGAGTGACACTTTATGTGAACAGGAGTGTACAACTAACTTTCAATTTAGTTACTAGTTAGGTGGAAAAATAACTGAATTTCAGGTACTAATTTCATAACGCAAGTAGTTTACAGTTACTGTTACTCGAAAATATTACTGTTACTTCCAAAGACAGCCGCAGAACAAACCAGTATAATTCGTGAAGAACTGTGAAACAGGACTTTGGGCATTGTGCGGAGGCAACGTGTATAAAAATGTACTTAACTAGTATGAAACAAACAAATAATCACTGTGCTGCTCGTTTATCTTTATTCCCGGTTTCCAAATAAAGACCTCCCCGATGGCGTAGTGTCGTCGCCTTGAACTCAAGAGGTTCGATACATGGTGGAGACAGAGGAAGCACCACGAAATTTTGTCTGAGGGGGGAGGGAGTACCAGGAGGATAAACGTGTCAATAATAATAATAGGAATATTAATGATAATGACATTATTATTATTATTATTGGAATTTTTGTCTGGTATTTTTTCAACACGTTCAATTTCACATAAGCTAATAACGGAAAACAAGCACACAAACTGTATTTTTGAGACAAAATGATCAATATAATTCCTTTTTTACATATGATATGTGTGACTTTCATGTAGAACATATGTTTTACACATATGCAACATGGAGCGACGTAAAATATGAAAATACATATGCAACATCTTAACACAAAATTGTACTCGTATTCAATGTTTCCTTAATACATATAAGGATATTATTTAAATAATATTACATAATCAATTAATCATAACAAACCAACAGCGAAAATTATATAAATTGTCTCTTACATTTATGTGCTCCTTTTCCTCAAAACGATTTTCATACATTTAAAACAAAACTGTTTAGCAACAACAGTCTGAAGTACACATTTGGTCTTACTTCTCTCTCTCTCTAGTGATTTACAATACATTATAGAAGAGAACAAAATTGTGAACGAAGCTAGCAAGAAAATTTTCAGATACAATTTTTGCAAATTTAAAACAATATTTATTTAATGGGGAGCAAATAATTTTACGGGGCGCCATGGCATTCTATCTTTTACAACTTTTTTCATTTACATCGTTCGGCGCCTCCTAACTACGGCTCGGAACTTGATTGGGTCTAGGCGCATTGCAAAGTGGTTCGGATTAAGCTGTATAAATAGGTCCAGTCCTGATTAGCCTATCTGTGCATAAAAAGGACTTAAGGTCCTCAAATTAATAATTTTCTTATAGTATAGTAGTAACTTGAGCTTTAATTTCCATCTTCAGTTTTCTTCCAATATTGCGAATAAGAACTTTTGCAGATTTTAATATACCCGAATATATTGTAAACTAAAATATAATTTGGTCTTATCTTCATCCTGAGAAAATGGAACACTTTTTGTATCAATTGGAATTCTGTAACAAAATTAAATTAAGATATTGAAATTTACGGCCTTGTGGACAAATTAACATTACTAATTTTAAGCATTTTTCAACAATGTTTATAATTGAAAAAATTGAAAATCTGTTTTATCTTTAACTTCATTTTACTAATACAGGGTGCGGAAATAATATCTTGTAAATGGCGTTTCAACAATGAAAACACGGTGTGTTGCGTTGCGTTCTACCCAAGAATATTTTGAATGGTCACTCCATACACAATAAAACAACTTCGCTGAAGCAAACGAACGGAAACGTCTCTGCGCAAGTAGTGACGTGAGGCGGCTCTACGAGTACCAATGAACACGTGAGAGGGAACGAGGGATAGCGGCTGAAGTTGCCAGCTTTCCCAGCATCGTGTACTGCTTCGCTCTGTCCACCCGATTCCCCCCCCCCCCTTCCTTTTCCACCTTCTCTGCCGCTATGTGCGGCCTTGTTGCAGCAGAGATAGTCGGGACAGAGTATAAAGTTTCCGATGAAAGGTAGGAAGTACTGTCATACAAAATGAAGTGTACAGTCAACACAGCATTTGCTTCAAACGAATTCAAAAAATGTTTACAATTATTTCAATTATTGTCCTCACTTAGCCCGTTTCGTCTTTGAATTAACTACATTTATTATTGTATTTTCTTCTCTGCTTTCTATATATTAAAATAAATACTTAATATAAAACAACGGATTTTATATTAATATTTCGACTATTACTACCTTCCACTGATGATATGTTGCTTATTTCTCTAATAAGAACATATAACTAAAATCTCATGATTATCAATTTCCTTGATTTACTATTTTTTTTAATCCACTAACTCATCTTTAACCAATATGGCGTCACCTCACATCGAGTACCCTAATCGACCAACCTGTATGTATCTCCCTTGGTTATATTAACTCAGAGATCTGGCAACATGGCACTCGGTTGCCATGGTAAATTGTGCTGCCATCTGTTATCGAAAAATTACCACAAAATTGCCTTTAGTACGAAGCAGATAGGTAAAATTGACGAAACGAAGAAGTTATAGGTGCACGAAGGATAGTAAATATTTACCGAATACTTAATTTGATACTTACAGAAACATCGAAGTAATTAACACCGCTTGTTAATTAATTGACAATGTCCGAAAACAACAAAAGGACGAAAGACACCAATCACAAAACTCGAACTGCACAGTCCCTCCCGCCAACCGTTGTTTACTTTTGTAGCATTAGCCTGGTGCAAATTCTCAGAAATGTGGCTGTAAAAAGTGTAGGAAGCATTTTTGAGGAAAAGCGGAAAAACAACATTTTCTGAATGTATTTGATGTGCTGATTACGAATATTTTGTTTCCCACTCTCGATTTTGATGTTATGTGCTTCAAATCGCTAAAAAACAAAATGGCAGCCATACGAAATTAGCTCCAAATAACTTTTGAAGGAGCAGAAAGAAAATAATGATCTTGGTGTCAAATATTATGGTTTTGGGTATGCTGAATCCAAATATTATGTTTTCTAATCTGAAACTTTAAGCTATTTGCTCCAAATCGCTAGAAAACAAAATGACGGCAATACAAAATGAGGTCCTAATATATTTTGAAGAAGCAGAAAGAAAATAGTGATCTTGGTGTTAAACATTATGTTTTTGGGTATGCTGAATCGAAATATTATGTTTTCTAATCTGAAATTTTAAGCTGTGTGCTCCAAATCGCTAAAAAACAAAATGCCGGCCATACGAAATGAGCTCCAAATAACTTTTGAAGGAGCAGAAAGAAAATAGTGATCTTGGTGTCAAACATTATGTTTTTGGGTATGCTGAATCCAAATATTATGTTCTTTAATCTGACATTTTTGAAAATTGTTGTAGTTTTTTCCTCTTTTTTAAACAAAAGAACCACAAAAATGACTAAACCTATAATATTTTTTTTCTTTTTTTACTTGATTTCAGAATGATAGAAACATAGAACCATGGATCCACTTATAAATTTGAAAAGACCTGCACCTGTGAGCCATCATCTTAAGATGTTTCTTATCAGTTCCTCCAGAACATTGCCACAAACAAAGGATTTAGCTCCTTCAGATATTCAAGATACTCTTCTCAAAGCTGAAACACTGGGCCAGGTAAAGCTAGACACCTTCGTGAAGGAAAGGATGATGGCCCCTGGTAAAAGTCACACACAAGTCAAGTTAAGTGATCCTCTACATAAGTCAAATGCAAAGACTTTTATGTCCCTCTATGAAGTTAAATTGGTGGTAAGTGGCAAGGAAACCATTTTGAAAACTGACAGGAATATTCTCCAGCGCCAACTGCCTATGAGGCAGGTCGTAATGTGGATCTAAATCGCATTTTGTGTCATGAGCTAATGCCAATTCCTATCTCCCTTGCCAACACAAACGGAAGTCTGAGAACAGGAAACAAAGCCATTCTAGCTGATGTGATGACCAAGGATGTAATTTGTCCACCTGATATATCAATTCCGTCTGCGTCATGCCTTATAATAGATGGTAAAGCAATAGTTGTTGCACTTGGAAAGCCATCAGGAGTTTTTAAACTTTGGTCAACTGGCAGATGTATTTCTTAACCTTGATCTTTCTATGGGAAGAAGCTTTAAGAGGATTGATGTCACCTTTGATCGGTATAACGCAGGCACGTATCCAGAGGGGGGGCTTAGGGGGCTCGAGCCCCCCCCGAAAGTTTTAGGTTTACACTAGATAAAATGAGGTTTTTGGTTTCTTGTGGTGTGAAATAAAATAATGTGACAATAATTTAAGGAGAGAAATAATTATCGAGGCAAGACGGAGAATGTTCCGTAACCCTGTTATTGACAATAGCACGTATCCAAGATGGGGCACAGGGGGCTCGACCCTCTTCCCAGGAAATTTTTCAGTTTACGTTAGATAAAATTAGGTTTTTGGCTTCTTGAACAATGTGAACATAATTTAAGGAGAGAAATAATTATCGAGGCAAGACTGAGAATGTTTTATACCCCTGTTATTGTTAATAGCACGTATCCATGGTGGGGACGAGGTGGCTCGAGCTCCCCCCCCCCTCCCTCAGGAAATTTACACTAGGAAAAATTAGAATTTTGGCATCTTGAATAATGTGAAAATAATAAATTTATAAATCTGAGAGAAATAATTATCGAGACAAGAAGGAGAGTGTTCTATAACCCTATTATTGCCAACAGCACGTATCCAAGGTGGGAATCAGGAGGCTCAAGCCCCCTTCAGGAAATGTTTCTGTTTGCACTAGATAAAATTAGGATTTTTGGCTTCCTGAATAATGTGATGATAATTTGGGAGAAATAATTATCGAGACAAGACGGAGAATGTTCTATAACCCTGTTATTGTTAATAGCACGTATCCAAGGCAGGGTTGAGATGGCTCGAGCCCCCCCCCCGGATTTTTTTATTTTTCACTAGATAAAATTAGGTTTTTGGCTTTTTGAATAATGTGATGATGATTTAAGGAGATAGACAATTATCGAGGCAAGACAGAGAAAGTTCTATAAGCCTGTTGTTGATAATGTTGCACGTAAACTTTTCTTGCGCTTTCGGTGTTGTCGCAGCGCACTTGAGCACTATGTAGAGACTTGTCAGCATTTGTAAGCTGCACAACAAAGGTAGTGCCACACGTAGGGCGACTTGTAATTTGTAATCTCTGGAAGGCGGGGGAGGGTACGTTCTTGAATGAGAGAAGGAGTCAACTACTGGCAATATTAACGAATCGTTTTATCTGTGGAACGTTCTAGAATATAATGAGGATATATATACGCGGATTCAATTTTTCGGTTCATCTCTACAAAGAATCGGTTAATGAGATTTCAGAATTAAGTGTGAAAATTCATACAGTCGATTAGTGATCAGTCAGCATCCTCTGGTTGCTTTATAAGATATAGTGATTCGAAAATGAAGACATTTTTGACAGTAGAACTTCTGGGGCCTCAATGTAGTGATAGTTCGGGTCGAGGGGCGAAGATCTCTCTCTCTCTAAAGTGAATATTTCAGCAGTACCGGATATTGGAGTGGTTTATTAAAACAGAAATAAGTCAACTGAAAATCAAAGTTTTGAGTGATGATTTAGTTTTGCCAGAACTAAATTTCGTATATGCAGTCCGAGAATTTCATGGTATAAAAATACTTTTGTTTAAGCCTACTGGGTTCAAAATACATTCAAACACTTAACTGCCATAGAGAGACAGCCGAAAATTTTATGAATGTCGAGAAGAGAAAGCAAGAAGATGTTGCATATGTAGACATTTTAGGCGGAAATTGCATGCTCTACCAGGACCCGAATCAGGGCTCTACCAAATGAGTTACCTAGCCATCCTCGACTTCAACTGATTTTTCGTTAAAATGTCTACATAGTACATGTCCTGTGTATATCAAATCGTAAGGTGTTGCCTGTATAGTGAACAAGCACAGAACATATAGGAGAGAGAAGGAAACTGAGGAACATTTCCACCGGTTGAGGAGAATTTTTTTCTTCTGTGTTCAACAAGAGCTACTACTTCGAGGTGACAATGACAGTGGCCTAATAAGGGAGATTTCACACCATATCGCCTCAAGATTAGGTTTGTGCGGCCTTTTGTGTCGCTACGGTGTGAAACGTTGCTGTTGATTGGCCTATTCCAAATGACATGTATCGCGTGTCCCTTCGGTCTGAAACCTTCCTAAGTCTTGAAAATCCAAGTCACAAGGATGGAAAATTAGGGCCTTGTTAAGGTTAGGTGTGAAGGCAGGCAGACGACAGCACTCTAAAGGATCATATCCAAACCTGCAGGAAGAACGCATCTTACTTCAATCTCCAATACGAAATGATAAAAACTTCTGGTGAGTTGATTTAAAAAAAAAATTGCCATTTTTTTCCTGTCTTTGACGTTCTTCTTTTTTATTTTTTTTTAAAAAAGGAATACTGGGTCAAATGGGGTTATGACCTCACCAACCCTTCCTTGGGCACATCACTGGAGATAAATGAATACGCATTTGATCATACTGGGAAACGAAACATTAGATGTGTTGGGAACGGAAAGGTTTTCATTGTGCATTAATTGTTTCGTGATCCAGCTGTATTCGAGAAGACTTCCTTTGTTTCGTGCCGATATATGACAAAACAGCGGAAGCTGTGACAGGCATTTTTGAACACTTGTGAGTGCTAAGGCCTGAATCTAAACAATTTGGTAGGTATCGGATTTTATAAGAGCTGCAAACATGGGAGTACAAGACACGTTAGTGGTGTTCAGGTTCGAATCAGAGATACATACATATTCGAGAGCTGTCTGCGTCCAGTTCGCAGCCCACAATTTGAATCTCGCGTTGTCGAGTGGATTGTCCATCCCGTGCATGTGTAACAGCTTCGTAAAAACACTCAAAGACACCATAGATGTTTTTATGCCTGATGAGAAGAAATGGACAAACACGCGTACTGAGATGGTTCCGGCACACAATGTTAATGCATGGAAACAGAGGAGTCGAGTGGTAAAAAATGTTCCGATTTCACGTTCTGATTAAAATGACAGCCTTACAGTGGCGACGATTTAAGGGATAGTTGCTGCCCATTTTTTTGCCTCAACATTATGGCCTCTTAATGTTAAGCCTTGTCTACCAAGAGAAAGTAAACTTTCCTTGCACCACTCTCCCCCCCTCCCCCCGTTTTGGAACCCAATTGCCACCACTGGTCTTAAACATACAATTGTGAGGTTCTTACTATACCCCTTAAAAAAATGGTGTTGAGCCCCCCCCGAAAGGAATTCCTGGATACGTGCCTGGTATAACGCAACTTCAATCAAGGCTGGAACATGGGATAGGCGCTTGAAACATGCTAATTTAGTAAGGAGAGTAATAAATAGAAAATGGATCCGTGCCAATCCCCAACAAATTCAGTGACTTTCTTGCTAACACAGAGAATAAAAAAAGATTTGGCCTGTTTTCTCTCTAATCATTTGATCAACAATGCTCCTGAAGACAAAATATTTGTGGTTTCAGGTGGATTTCACAAGGAGAATGACGTACGAACAAACAATCGTGATTTGTCTATTGAAGGATTGCAGGCAAACCACGAAGAGGCGGACACGTGCATTGTCCTTCACTGTCTTCATTCTGGTGCTGATAACATTGTTGTCTCAGCACGTGATGCAGATGTATTAGTGCAATTGGTAGCGTTATTTTACAAGATTAGATGTACGAAATTGTGGTTGCGAGCAGGAACATAAAAAAAAAGAAAATACATTCCAGTACATGAAGTCAGGCAGAAGCTTTCATTTACGGATCCTGTCTTGGAAACTCTCATCCCAGTCCATGCCATAATAGGATGCGACACAGTATCCTACATTGCTGGGATCAGTAAGAAGACAGCATGGAAAATATTTAACACTAATAATACGTAATGATCTACTAAATCTTGGTGTTGACGAATTGAATCAAGAAACAGCACACAAGGCAGAGAAGTTCATATGCATGTTGTATGGTGTACCGGATGCAAGCAGCTGTGATGAAGCCAGAGTAAAGCTGTTCAGCAAAGGAAAAACACCACAAGCACTGCCCCCCCCCCCACTACCGATGCTCTACGGTTACATGTAAAACGGGCCCACTATCAAGCCATGGTGTGGAGGCAGTCGCTCATACCAAAACCTGTGTTACCACCACCTACTATTTTGGGATGGAAAATGGTTGACGGACAGCTCGTTCCAAAACTTCCATCGCTGCCACCAATTCCACAATCCTGCTACGACATTGTCACCTGTGGATGTTTGGGTGGTTGTATATCCGCTACATGTTCCTGCAGGAAAGACAAGCTTGTATGTACTGCAGCTTGCAAATGTGCAGATACTGGCACTAAGAAGTGCACGAATATCCCTGACTAGAAAAATGTTATAATATTTTTGTAGGCAAAATAAGGTTAAATAAGGATAACGTGCGGTTTTATCATACACTGGTACTGTTAATATTTCAATATGGTCTTATGCTTTGAATAATATTATTATTTTGCATCTTTACTTTAGCAATGTTCTATACTTTTTTCTGTATTAAAAACCTACTGTTACACTGTTTTATTATTCCTAGTTCAAAAATATGGATACGAAACATTGCATGGATGCACGTAGCCGCCATTTTCTCGAGGTAGATTTATTTTTCTTGCTTAAGTAACAGTTTCTTATGTAGATACACCGGGTGGGCCAGACTCAATTAGGCAGTTTTTGATTAGATGTTATTTTTATTTTTTCTTTATTTTATTTTTGACAAATGTTAACAATTGAAATGGCTACAAAATTGTTACAAAAATGGAATCTCACACACATAAGTCATTTATTTTCAAGATAGTGGTCGACCTGGGCACCATCTAAGTCAACACAGGCTTGTAGACGCAAAGCAACATTTTCACACGCCTTACTCCTGAACAATCACCTCACGCATATGTTGCTCACTGTCAATGGGATTAGCGTACACCTTGTGTTTGAGGTAACCCCAAAGGAAAAAGTCTGGTGGGTTGATATCGGGTGATCGGCCTGGGCACTCCACAGGCCCTCGACGGCCAATCCAGCGATCAACCTCGTTCACAGCATACCGTATGACGCAGCCATCTATCGACAACAAAATGTACTTTCCAATTTTTCCGTGTGCTGTTGGATTTATTGGTTACTAATGTTCGAAAAATGCCCAATTGAGTCTGGCCCACCCTGTATACTATTCCAATTTTTGCTTATTTGAAGTACAGTTAACAAGAAAAGAAAAATATTCTGACAAACAGGTAAAAAATTACTGGGCTACAAAAAATCATACACGGACACAAACAATGAGCTTCTTAAAATTTCATGAACAGCAGTGCACGTAGATACACTGTATAATACAATAAGTTTAAAGTAGAAACATTTACATAAGAACGCCCAACCCTGTGGCCGAGTGGTTAGCACATCGCGCTGCGACGCCAAGGGTCCCGGGTTCGAATCCCGGTCGGGCTTGGTTGTTTGTGAATGTCCATTCATCAATTTCACCATTTCACCACTCAACCCCATCTTCGCAAATTAGCCAAGAGGCACAAAACGCGAAGTAAAATAAACTAAATAAATAAATAAACAACAATTTACATAAGAACAAGTGCCTGGCAATTAAATTAATGTCAAATAGAAGAAGAATTGAATACTATTGCATAACGAAATAAATGTTAGATACAGTAAAGTTTCTGATTAATATTGTATACATATTGCTATGAGTTGTAGTATGCATAAACCTTCTTTGTAATATCATTCAAAGCCGTACGATCCAAATATAATCCTTGCCTTCCAATAAGTTCACTAATGCTAAACGAGTATTGTTATTATTTTATTACTTCTTAATCTTTGGGGGAGGGGTCCAGACACCCTAAATAAATCCTTTATGTCTTTCAAAGCCGTATGATGTCAATCCTAATGATTACCTTCCAATATATTCAGAGTTAAAATAGTAGTACCTGATAAGTATTTCGGGTGCTATACGTCAAAGCCGTATTATATTTATAGCTATAATCCTTCCCTTCCAATACGCGTTCAGAGGAAATTATCCATCGAATATGCAAAAAATGCTAAAAGAGTATATTAACATTATTTAATTTTAGTACTTTATAATTCTTTCGGGGGTGTCCGGACCCCCAGCAAACTTGTTCTACGTAAGTAGTATCCGAATACGCCAGTGGCTGTCGCTGCATGGGTGGTCTTTAATTTGCACGTACTTATAACTAATTTGCACGGGTTTTAATTAATTTGCACGTACTTAGAGTACTTTACATTTATGTATTTGCATGTTTATAACTTTTATGAATATATAATTATTTATTTTATGAAAAATATGTATATAGAACGTAATTAGAGGTACTAAACGCTATGCATATAGTTTTATATTCATTACTGCAAAGTATGTAATGTATAAATCGATAATAATTAATGTTTATAGTATTGAAAATAAGTTTTCTATGGTTTATGAACCGCTATGAACGGTGGTAATGGGTGTAGGTACAGGTCCAATTACGAAAGAAGACGGTCCCGGTACTCGAACCCGCGTTATGTAACGTTATTAATTAGTACTATGTAGTAATTTCATTATGTTATTATATGAAAGACGGTGGCTTGAAACACGAGACGGTGAACTCCGCGCAGGTAGACGAGAAAGGAATGTGGGGGAAGTTGCGGTCAAGGTCAAATGACGTCAGAACGTCAGAACAAAGAAAGAACGCGAGAACCTGATTCACCAATCAGAGAACGCGTCGGTAGATTTTCAGAACCGGTTTTTCCAAGGTTAACCAGTACGCAAGAACAGGGGAAAGCTATGCAATACTGTAGGGCAGGGGAGGGATTGAACCAGACAACAAAGGATGTCTGGAAATGCACAGCAAGGGTTAAATTTTTGAAACTGCGTCGCTTGCATGCTAGAACATGTTTCTGTCTAAGTAAGCCAAGGTTACCGAGAACACAAGAAAACAAGGATTTTTGGATACCCAATTAGATTGGAGCGAGAACTTTAATTTGAACAAGGAGAACAAAGCGTAAGGGTTTTATATCTGTACTAGAAAGAAGGGAGAGCTATCAGGGACTGGGCCTACAGTTTTCACTATTTGTTTTATCAAGGGGTATTGAACCTAGGACCCTTTGATTATTGATTTAGGTAGTACATTTATGTTACTGTGTACTATTTAACATAATATTGAACTTATTTTTTACCAAACTTTGATTTATGTCAAATCTTTTACAACTTTATGTTAATTTTTTACCAAAATAACACTATTTGTACTATTCAAGCAACATTTTTTATTAAATTTTGGACTCACAAAAACATTTTTCAACTTTTAACTTATTATTTTACAACTTTAAGTTAATTTTTTACCAAAACAACACTATTTGTACTATTCAGGCAACATTTTTTATTAAATTTTGGACTCACAAAGACATTTTTTACCAAACTTTGACTTTATGTCAAATCTTTTACAACTTTATGTTAATTTTTTACCAAAATAACACTATTTGTACTATTCAAGCAACATTTTTTATTAAATTTTGGACTCACAAAAACATTTTGCAACATTTAACTTATTATTTTACAACTTTATGTTAATTTTTTACCAAAATAACACTATTTGTACTATTCAGGCAACATTTTTTATTAAATTTTGCACTCACAAAGACATTTTTCAACTTTTAACTTATTATTTTACAACTTTATATTAATTTTTTTACCAAAATAACACTATTTATACTATTCAGGCAACATTTTTTATTAAATTTTGGACTCACAAAGACATTGTTTTCAACTTTTAACTCATTATTTTACAACTTTATGTTAATTTTTGACCAAAATAACACTATTTATACTATTCAGGAAAGACTTTTAGTTACATTTTCGACACACAAAGTGTGAGTTTTCAATTTTTATCTGTTTATTTCTCAAGTTTAGCCAAATATTAACTCAAATAACACGATTTGAACGTGTTTTTTATTACATTTTGGACACACACACACACACACACACACACACACACACAGAGAGAGAGAGAGAGAGAGAGTGAGAGAGAGAGATTTCCAAGTTTACAGGATTATTCTCCACGTGTACTCAAATAACACAATTTAAATGCGTTTTGAATTAAATTTTGTACACACGAAGTGTGTTTCGTCAAGTTTTACCCTTTACTTTTCAATTTTATGCTTATTTTATCAAAGTAAGACCTCTTAGTCTATTCAAGAAAGAGTTTTCAATTATATTTTGGATGCAAAAGTATGTTTTGGCAAGTCCTACCCTTTTATTTTACAAGTTTTTCTAGCTAAGGCTTACTGGATAAAGTACACGAAATGTTTAACATTTCGACTATTTGCCAAATTTTTAGTGTAACGAAAATTATTGTTTGTCTATAAAGACTGAAATCCTTTTACCGAGGGGTCCACAACTGGACGCTTACCAACATTGTTTGTTTTCTTTTTAAATATAACCATTTATCAATATATTGACAATTCACAGGACAAGACGAAGTTCACAGACGACTGACTATATGAACCATAGGTCCATTTGCTAAACTTTTTTCTATGCTAGAAGAATAATTTAGCCTTATAGCATTTTCAAGGTATTTTTGAAGTATTACTGGTGTTTTGGGTGCATCAACACTTGGGTTATTTCTATTTGGTTTATTATACGAGGCTACAATCACTATCTGAACACTGAAATCCTCAGATTGAAACTTAAAGCTTAGGCTGTAACTAGGGACTTAGTATGTATATCGACAATTTATAGGACAACACGAACCTTACAAAGGATTGTAGGTGACGTAGGACCAGACGCCAGAGCTTTGTTAATCTGCAAGAAGCACTTACAGCTAATATTACGAGGAAATGAGGTTGATTTTTACTTTTTTTCTTAGCAAACAACCTAAGTCAAATTCAAGCAGCAAGAGGATTACACAGAAACCAACATGGCATCCAGAAAGAGAAATCAATAGGCACATCTACAGCACAGTTTAAAAAACTACATAGCTCAAACCTTAGAGAAACATAAAACTGCAAACACAATATATATCTAGATTCTTCCAAGACATAGGATAGAGTAAAAACATGGCTTGCTTATGGACAAACTCAACAACATAGGAATAAAATAGACAAGCAATCCTTTTTTCAGTAGAAAATTCCAATTACTCAAGTAAGCTACATCATACGTAGTACATAAGAAGAGCAAATTAACATCATCAGCAGTAAACCATCATGCAACTTCTACCTGCTGAAACAACTAAGTGGGTATAATTTATCAGAAAAATGCCTACATTTCAGCCTAATTTACCTCTACATTAATAATACTACCAGAATACTAAGGCTTCAAAAGTGAACACTAAGAATAATGTTCAGACTAAAGTATAGGGCATCTTGCAAAGGATTATTACTCCCTACATCTACAAGTCAATAAAAATTATTCTAAATTCTACGAACTTGGGCAAAATATAGTCAAATACACAACACAAGAAGGAAAGATAATTACAAGTAAAACAGCAGACACTCAATATCTCAAAACAATCAGGTAAAAATATTCTACAAGAAACTGCCTCATAACATAAAACTGCTAAGTTCCCAAAACATATACAAATACAATAAAAAAAAACTACTTGAAATGGGAAAACTGTCTACAGTCTCACAGAGTTGATGTGAAATAACAGCAAAACTTAAAGGTTCAAAACAGTCTCCCAGCCCAGTTCTCATCTATACTTGGACAACAAAATCCTGCAACAAATTCTCAGAAATCCTACCTTTCCTACCCTTGCTTAAATAGCTAAAGTGCAATCTTCATACTAAAATATTGAAAAAAGGCATATCTATTTACATAAAAGTGTGTACACGTGTGTTTGTCTGCGTGTACTCTAAGATAAATTGATAAAAAAAGCAATATAGTTATAAATCAAAGACTATACCTAATAATATTAATTTCAAAATAAGCTGATAGAAAAAATATAATAACTACAGTATAAGCTTTTAATTTTTGTTAATTACAAAAAATAAAAGTTAAATACAGTAAATAAACCTGGTCCCTTACATTGAAAAGGAACATAAATTGAGAGTATTTGAAAATAAGATCCTTAGGAAAATATTTGGGCCTAAAACAGACGAGGAGACAGATGAGTGGAGAAGGTTACATAATTTAGAAGTACATAATTTGTATTCATGTCCAGATATTATTAGAATGATTAAATCAAGAAGACTTAGGTGTGTAGATCATGTGGTACGAATGGGAGAGGAAAGAAGAGTATACAGGATTCTTGTTGGGAAACCTGATGGTAAAAGACCAATAGGAAGACCAAAACAAAGATGGAGGGATAATGTAGAGATGGACCTAAAGGAAATTGGTAGGGAAGGAAAGGAGTATATATATCTTGCTCAGGACAGGGACAGATGAAAGGCATGTGTTGCTGCAGCCATGAAGATTCGGGTTTAAGAAGGCTAGAGAGTTAGTTAGTTATACATTAAATAAGCATAATATTTGGATTGTAAGTGAGAGAATGTAACAAATGTACAATGCATTGTGCATTATAAGCAGAAAATTAATCCAGTTTGCCCTATAAATACATTTTAAGAATAGCCCAAAATAGCATGCGTAATAGAAAATTAAGAAAACTTTCTGATGCATAAAAGTACTGACTAGTGCTGAATGAATCAATTACTGTAAAATATTATTCTCTGATTCAAGTAATTTAACTGTAAACATTATCTCTTGTGTGTAAAATATAATTGTTAGTTGAACTGATAAGTACAAATATTAACTTTATACGCCTTCATACACTCTAAATAACATAACTTTGATATATAAATTAGTAACAATTTGTTAAAATTAAGTTAAACTGTAGAATTGTTTTCTTAAATAAATATAAAGTAGTAAAAATACTAAATAATAATTCCTTCTTTTCCTATTTAAAGGATGCCAAACAGTGTAAACCAGTTGTTAGTGGCTTAATAACATAAAATTTGAAGGCAGTAACAATATTTTTAAAAAATACTGCTTTTTACCTAACTTTGTGAATTAAATACTAGTACATTTTGTCAAATTATAAATAAAATATACATATTTCTTTGGTATTTGTACTAAAGTGAAAAAAATGTTACTAAAACTTGGCTAGTACAATAAATCTGAGAGTTTTAGCTTTATTTGTCCGTAACTGGATATAATTGTAACTTGTTAATCCCGCCAAACACAATCTTTACCTCAATTTTGGAAGCTATCTGAACTTTAGCGTTTCGAATTACATATAGTGAAGGCCTCTATAGTGGAAAAATACACCCTGTCTGTAAAAATTTGGAAATGTTGTCTCCTTCTCTGTCGAACCAGACCAAGAGTGTTCTCAAGTGTTTCAATATATTTCTTAACATAACTAACTTTTCAAGAAAAAAATACCTTGTGCCCAGATAGCTTAGTTGGTATAGCGTTAGGCTTTTAACCTATCTGTCCAGGGTTCGAGTCCCTGTCTGGGTGATTACAATTTTTAAATTTTGTCATCGGATCTTGTGCAGAATGGATATAAAATATGTTTACAGTCTAACAGATTATTATTTATCTTAAAAATTCGCAAATAAGCTTTTAAGTTTCTCAAATATCAGCATCTTTAGCTAACAGTACAGCATAACCAGTATTTTTATGATAGAAATGTTCTGGTGGTAGAACCTACACCTACTGTAATATCTGTGGTATTAACTTACATGCAGCCCATAACTTTTGGGACTGTTTCTCCTCCGTTACATTTCTTCGCCATTTACCCTTAGCATCGCGATTAGCCTCAGAAACAAAAAAAGAAGTCAATAAAAATATACTTACATAGAAAAATCTGTTTTTCAGATACTTTAATCGGGTAATCTGCTTTTGCGTACGTCCTCAGAAATATACACAATCATAGTTCTTTATAAATTTAGCACCTGATATAGAATAAGTCGAAGTCTAGTTAGAGTTGGCCTGTAAGTGCTTCTGGTACATGTAGTTACTTGAAAAAACAAATATTGGGTGTATAAAAGATAGCATTCTTGTGAAACAGTAAAAATCAACCTCATTTCCTCGTAATATTAGCTGTAAGTGCTTCTTGCAGATTAACAAAGCTCTGGCGTCTGGTCCTACGTCACCTACAATCCTTTGTAAGGTTCGTGTTGTCCTATAAATTGTCGATATACATACTAAGTCCCTAGTTACAGCCTAAGCTTTAAGTTTCAATCTGAGGATTTCAGTGTTCAGATAGTGATTGTAGCCTCGTATAATAAACCAAATAGAAATAACCCAAGTGTTGATGCACCCAAAACACCAGTAATACTTCAAAAATACCTTGAAAATGCTATAAGGCTAAATTATTCTTCTAGCATAGAAAAAAGTTTAGCAAATGGAACTATGGTTCATATAGTCAGTCGTCTGTGAACTTCGTCTTGTCCTGTGAATTGTCAATATATTGATAAATGGTTATATTTAAAAAGAAAACAAACAATGTTGGTAAGCGTCCAGTTGTGGACCCCTCGGTAAAAGGATTTCAGTCTTTATAGACAAACAATAATTTTCGTTACACTAAAAATTTGGCAAATAGTCGAAATGTTAAACATTTCGTGTACTTTATCCAGTAAGCCTTAGCTAGAAATACAATAACAGCGTTACAGGCATTAAAATTAAGCAAACTTAGATATTCTAGTGGCACATAATAAATATAAAATATCCTTTAAAATACTCTGACAAATAGTTGTGGGTTATCTGAGATCAAAATTTTCAAGCCCTCTCTCCTGCATAAATAGGCTCTAGAATTCACTAAGCCTCAAAATAATATTAGGGTACATAAAATAAAAAAGCAGATGGAGAGTGGTGTTGATCGCATCATCTCCAAAATAGCAAAAACAAAAGTATACAGAGCCCTATCTGATATATTTAGAAAACTTTCCCTAGTATAAGAGTAACAAAATACTCAGCAAACTCTAAAATAAACTAACTTTCCTTGTTATTTGAGTAATAATAAGCATAAACTTGTAAAATAAAAGGGTAGAACTTGCCAAAACATACTTTTGCATCCAAAATATAATTGAAAACTCTTTCTTGAATAGACTAAGAGGTCTTACTTTGGTAAAATAAGCATAAAATTGAAAAATAAAGGGTAAAACTTGACGAAACACACTTCGTGTGTACAAAATTTAATTCAAAACGCATTTAAATTGTGTTATTTGAGTACACGTGGAGAATAATCCTGTAAACTTGGAAATCTCTCTCTCTCTCTCTCTCTCTCTCTCTCTCTCTCTCTCTCTCTCTCTCTTTCTGTGTGTGTGTGTGTGTGTGTGTGTGTGTGTGTGTGTGTGTGTGTGTGTGTGTCCAAAATGTAATAAAAAACACGTTCAAATCGTGTTATTTGAGTAAATATTTGGCTAAACTTGAGAAATAAACAGATTAAATTGAAAACTCACACTTTGTGTGTCGAAAATGTAACTAAAAGTCTTTCCTGAATAGTATAAATAGTGTTATTTTGGTCAAAAATTAACATAAAGTTGTAAAATAATGAGTTAAAAGTTGAAAACAATGTCTTTGTGAGTCCAAAATTTAATAAAAAATGTTGCCTGAATAGTATAAATAGTGTTATTTTGGTCAAAAATTAACATAAAGTTGTAAAATAATGAGTTAAAAGTTGAAAACAATGTCTTTGCGAGTCCAAGATTTAATAAAAAATGTTGCCTGAATAGTATAAATAGTGTTATTTTGGTAAAAAAATTAATATAAAGTTGTAAAATAATAAGTTAAAAGTTGAAAAATGTTTTTGTGAGTGCAAAATTTAATAAAAAATGTTGCCTGAATAGTACAAAAAGTGTTATTTTGGTAAAAAATTAACATAAAGTTGTAAAATAATAAGTTAAATGTTGCAAAATGTTTTTGTGAGTCCAAAATTTAATAAAAAATGTTGCTTGAATAGTACAAATAGTGTTATTTTGGTAAAAAATTAACATAACGTTGTAAAAGATTTGACATAAAGTCAAAGTTTGGTAAAAAATGTCTTTGTGAGTCCAAAATTTAATAAAAAATGTTGCCTGAATAGTACAAATAGTGTTGTTTTGGTAAAAAATTAACATAAAGTTGTAAAATAATAAGTTAAAAGTTGAAAAATGTTTTTGTGAGTCCAAAATTTAATAAAAAATGTTGCTTGAATAGTACAAATAGTGTTATTTTGGTAAAAAATTAACATAAAGTTGTAAAAGATTTGACATAAATCAAAGTTTGGTAAAAAATAAGTTCAATATTATGTTAAATAGTACACAGTAACATAAATTTACTACCTAAATCAATAATCAAAGGGTCCTAGGTTCAATACCCCTTGATAAAAGCAAATAGTGAAAACTGTAAGCCCAGTCCCTGATAGCTCTCCCTTCTTTCTAGTACAGATATAAAACCCTTACGCTTTGTTCTCCTTGTTCAAATTAAAGTTCTCGCTCCAATCTAATTGGGTATCCAAAAATCCTTGTTTTCTTGTGTTCTCGGTAACCTTGGCTTACTTAGACAGAAACATGTTCTAGCATGCAAGCGACGCAGTTTCAAAAATTTAACCCTTGCTGTGCATTTCCAGACATCCTTTGTTGTCTGGTTCAATCCCTCCCCTGCCCTACAGTATTGCATAGCTTTCCCCTGTTCTTGCGTACTGGTTAACCTTGGAAAAACCGGTTCTGAAAATCTACCGACGCGTTCTCTGATTGGTGAATCAGGTTCTCGCGTTCTTTCTTTGTTCTGACGTTCTGACGTCATTTGACCTTGACCGCAACTTCCCCCACATTCCTTTCTCGTCTACCTGCGCGGAGTTCACCGTCTCGTGTTTCAAGCCACCGTCTTTCATATAATAACATAATGAAATTACTACATAGTACTAATTAATAACGTTACATAACGCGGGTTCGAATACCGGGACCGTCTTCTTTCGTAATTGGACCTGTACCTACACCCATTACCACCGTTCATAGCGGTTCATAAACCATAGAAAACTTATTTTCAATACTATAAACATTAATTATTATCGATTTATACATTACATACTTTGCAGTAATGAATATAAAACGATATGCATAGCGTTTAGTACCTCTAATTACGTTCTATATACATATTTTTCATAAAATAAATAATTATATATTCATAAAAGTTATAAACATGCAAATACATAAATGTAAAGTACTCTAAGTACGTGCAAATTAATTAAAACCCGTGCAAATTAGTTATAAGTACGTGCAAATTAAAGACCACCCATGCAGCGACAGCCACTGGCGTATTCGGATACTACTTACGTATTATAGCGTAATATTTGCCAAGGAGACCGGTTTAATTGAATTACTGACAATAACGTTACTGATTTACGTACGTACAATGTAAACGTCTAATGGAAAGCGATAAATACTTCCCCATTTGATGATGTAGTAAACGGATAGGTTTTATTTATATTTCATTCTGAACCCTTCCACAATACGTGAACGTCTGTGTAGTTATTTTGCTGGCGATTTTGTAGCGCTTGAAACTTCATTGTTGTTTCTTCAGCAGACGATTTTCTCGGAGCCCACATCTTACGCCAAACACACTTGCTGCCGTCACCCATATTTTGCAACTGAACACGTCCAGTTGATGCATGCACACTTCCCTGTCGCTTGCGATCGTGTTTTGTCTTCACGAGGTATTTGGTTGTATCCCTCCGCGTTCTACTGTGGGTGGGGTTTAAAACGCTTCTAACTATCTGCACGAGGTGTCGCTACAGTGCAGGGACACTTTTACGTATTGCAGGGGTTTCGTTTCCCTCAAACAGTCTCAAAATAGGAAATTGACTTCTACAGTGATGATGTTAATGTCAAGTACAATGAACATTGCATGACCCTAACAAAACAGTTTTCAATAAGCTTGTGTGGTTAACGAGATAATTGCATGTGAAAATTACGGTTTTCCCCATTTTTATGCCCAATTCACTTATTAAGCACGATCTTTTTTTAAAATTTCTGCTTTGTAGGAATTACGCAGCCATATTTTCTGAAGGATAGAAAACAAACCACGAGGTCCTATCTTTGCCCGTAACTGAAAAATCTGTTCAAAACGGAACGTCTGCACTGCGCGTTTTCGTCAAATGTATGAAGGAGCCTTAAGAAAGAGCAGGCCTATCCGATGGCGTAGTGTAGGGGTTACCGGGACAGAATTTTTTGGGTCGGGATTGGACTTTTTTTTTAATCCCGACATTCGGGAAGGGAAACATTCGAAATTTCCAGAAGCTCTGGTAATCTCGAATTCTACACGTCATTTTCACTTTAAGTGATTAGTTTTGTATTTCTGGAATAAAAACTAAGAATTTCCGATAGATTCCAGAAACTGACAATGCAGAATCGTCGAGAATTAACGACTTGTTAAAATGATCATTCGGTATTTCCCGACTGCTCGGAATCCCGTAAAGTCGGGAAGTCAATTTCCGAAGTCGGGATCCCGCATACCCCTAAGGTAGTGGTTGTGATAACGTTGTGTATTGTAATCAAGGGGTCCCGGGCTCGATACGCGGTGGAAGTACATAAAGTTTCGGATCCTACTTTGAACTGTAGTTCCAGTCCCGATTAGCCTATCCGAGCATAAAGTGGACTTGAAAGAAAACAAACAAAGGCTCTGTCCGAAAGGTCAAAGTAGAGACTTGAAGTATGGTCTTGGCGGAAGTGACGTCAGCTAGTACAGTTCGAGAGCACCAAGAACTGAAGTACGCAAGTGCACAGCTTGGAGTACAGATGGTTGGTGACTAGTGGCCGAGTGCACCAACGCCGATTATTTCGAAGTTCAGATGAGCGGGATCAATTTTGATCCACTCTAAATGAACTTGGTTTAAAGATTTGCATTGCACCAACGAAAAACGACGTTCAAGAAATTCCGTTCAAATGATCCGAGATTAATTTGTAAGGCTATACCTGATTGGTTGGCTAAAACAAATGACAATCAAGAACCCCACCGAATAGTGTGATGTGTTAAAGTATCAACGTGTAGGAGAAGAAAGTAATTCGGGCCGCAAACTTATCTGAATTTGAGAAATGTACTGATCAACCTTGTCGACGAGTACAAGGATGTAGTAGGGTGTAAAGAAATAATAATCTTAAAAAAGAACTGACGGCATAAGACAAAAGAATAAGGAGAAAGCATGGAACCTTCTTCTACAGGACTTCAATGCCTTACGAAATGCATTCGCGAGAGAACAGCGTACGCTGAAACTCGCCCGCTCAATAAAGATATTTTATTATTATTATTACTGTATTGTGGTAAGTATTTGAATTTTTCATTTCTTAATTCTTATATATTTATATTGTCATGTCGTGTAGCAACACCATGTAGCAATATCGTAACATTCCTCTGTTCTAATTTACCTTGCACTTGCACATGTTTTGTGTTCTGGGATAGAAAGTACAGTATTTAGAAACATTTCGACTTTGCACCACAGAACGACAAATTATTATTATTATTTTGGCAGTTTTTAGTTTACTTTACACAACTCTCGAATTATCAGCATTGTACATCCAACATCTCTAGCGTTTGCACGCCCTCGATATCACTTTCCGCTCTTTTTGTATTCAAAAACAACTGCCTGCAGTCGAAGCGTCAGTATCGTGAACCTGGGAGCTTATTATTGAAAGTCAACACCTAGCTCACGAGTGAGTTTTCTCGTTCGGTCGCCAGCCGAAAAGCGAATTATTGAAACTAAACGAGTTGAGCAGCTAACGGATTCGGGGTCTCGAGTTGCATGTGAGTGAAATGTTGGCTGGCAAGAGAGGCTACTGTACCATCAGCCAATGGCGTTGCGACTTTTTCCATCTCGGTCATGCACAGCTGATCGCGGACAATTTTGTTTCGTCTGCAATGAAATACAGAATGAGATGTATCGATACTCTTTTTCACATATGATCTTAATGCACGGATGTGTTAAGTGTTAAATGTGGGTGACATCGCATACAATTAATGACCGTGCTGTGCCATCTGGAAATAGCAGTAAAACTCTTCCACGGTTGACAAAGATATGAAGAATAAGTGAAGTTCTTTTGCTGCGTAAAGGCAAGTATCCATTCTATTTTTAATATAAAAATAATTATTGTATTTGTTGAATGGAAATACAGTTATGAGTTTATTAAAACCGTATGCACCATTCATAAGCAAGGATGTCTTCGATCTAATCTAATTTAAATTGTTGCGAACATGCGAAATTGTGCGAATAAACGGTGCCTAGTGGTGAAAAAGTTTAGTTTGGTACACAAACGTTATTCAGGTCTGGATGTTGTGTTACTCACAGACCTCATTTCTATTATTGCTAGACACAAAAATACTCCAAGCAGAAAGTAACCACAAAAAAATACAAACTTGTGCTTATGTGTGTCTGTATTTTGCTTCTTTTCTATTTTAAGCCACTTTTCTTCATTTTTAGCCTAATTTTGTTATTCTACTGTGAAAGCTTGTATTACGTACTTTGAATCTCCACCTGTATTTAAGAATGATTTTCATTATTGTTACTGTGTTTTTCCAATTTTCCAATTCCATTGTTATAATGATACACATTATTTTCTACTTGAATCGTATTCCGTACATCACTATAAGGATAAGCACATGTTGAACATGTTTCATTATTATTTAACTCGTTTTTATGTGCAGATCGATTTTTCAACATGTTTCTGTAGGCTTACATCAGTAGGTTAGGGTTGGTGCCCTTAGCGTTATAATTATACTCCTATGTGCATACACATACAGTATTACTAATTTTACATTTTAAGTGTGTTTGGATACTTTAACATTTCCACATGTTCCTTGATGTGCTACACAAATATAGAACATTTTTCATACATCAGTGATTTGTGGCAGAATAGCCTGCACAAGCTACTTTTCACAACAATTCCTCATGAATTAATGCATTCTTCATATTTAAAATGTACAAATTAGTTTCTCGGTAAGAGTTTAGTATATTGGAGACACATTTAAATCGAATATTTTGTTTCGAATGGTTCGTACTTACCAATTGTGTATTGCGGAACATAGTTCAAGGTGCCATTATGCTTTTTACATGAAAAGAAAAAAAAATCACATACAGAGTACTTCTTTTGATTCATTTCTTCGCTTTCGTAACACACAATATGGCGGGCTGAGGTTGACTACTGTAGTGGGTATACAGTGTTTCCAACCTTCTTCACCAAAAATACCTACTGTCATGTTTGTCACTTGTGCAAATTGTACATTATGCACGGGTAGCTGACGGATAGCCCCACGAACCATTTCCTATAAGGTTAGGTTTGGTTAGGTTAGGCAAGCATATTTAAAAAAAAGGGATTGGAAACACTGACAGGGGCTTACGTTATCAAACGTACGCAGCATCCGGTTGTCGTAGGGCAAGCAAATGAAAGCAATGGCAATTGTGCGTTGGTGAGATATTTCTCTTAAAAAATACATGATTTCTTGCTCAAATATATTCCACGATGAAAGAAAATACCTTGACGAACATTGTAAACCTTGGAAAAACTCATTTCCGTAACTAGTTTCTTCTGTAAAATTGAAGAAATGTGTCTCCGATATACTAAACTGTTACCAGTTTCTCTAAATTTACTTTCAGTATTCTAAATGTATTTCTTATCTTTCTGTACAACTTGCAAATTTCATTACACAATCTGAATCATTACCATGTTGTCTAGTGTATTACTTCAGATAGTTATGTATATATTTTTCATTCTAATTAGTTTCATTTTTCTTTCAGCGTTTCAGATTAAGCATTCCCAGAACTCCAATTGAAAGAGGATGGGGAAGTAACATATGGCTTGTGTTTGTGTATGGCTGGTATTGGAGAGGTCTCATCTTGCTGCAATCATCTTCATGCTTGAACCTGATGTACAATAAAGGGATAATTTATCATGCATTGAAAAAGAAAATGCATGGCTGCTTCCTCATATGTAAACACTACTAACCATTTCAATAACTATCATGGACTTCGTTGCTTCCGTGCAGAAGAAAAGAAGGTTGGACATGACAAGTGATACCGAAATCACCGATGAATATCAGTCTCTTGTAAACATTCCGAAACCTACAAAAGACTAGTGAGATGTATTTCTTCAAAATTATGTTATTCAATTTAGGCACCTGGCCAAAATTTAGTGATCAAAAGTGCTTTAATATGCCAGGTTGCACTCAAACTACCTGTATTTGTGCTCAGACTTGGAAAATAAATGTAGTTATATTTTGTGGTCAAGCAGGAAGTTCAAAGTGATTTCAGTACAAATCAGGGATGAACACTGTATCAAACAACTGGTAGTTTCACCATCTGTTTCGCTATTTTTTTAAGCTACTGAGACCAAGTTCTTCCTTTCTCCTGAAGTTTGTAACTAAGGTATAACCCATGAGAGAGTATGAACACAGTCAAAGGTCTTACTACTAATGTCTACATGTCTGTTATTCCTAAACAAAAATTGTCCTTGCATGGGCGCAATACTAGATGGAATGGTTAATAGTATTTGCTGCTGCTGTGGGAAGGGAGTATATGGAATAAAGTGCCCATAGTTTGAGAAACTTTACTGTGAATGAGATTTGCTCTGTGAAATCATCTTGCTGAACTAAAGACAATGATCTCATGAAGTTGAAACTAGATTATCCCTATTACTTTCAGGTACAAAGACAAATTTACAGAGAAGAAAATGTTCATATGTAGGATTCTGGGGGATGTTGAAATGTGTACTGTACTAAAAGACCAGGCATTCCAAATCAAACATGCATAGATATTGTCTTGTCAGCAAGGGTGCTGTGACACTACCATTAATAAGTATAGTGCTCGTTTTCGTTATATATGTGATTGATTGGTTTGGTTTATATTACTTCGCTTTTCTGTCAATTTTGGCTAATTGCAAAGGTGAGGATGAATGGTAATGAGATTAAATTGATGAAGGGATTTTCAAAAAAGAGCACCAATGCCTTGACTGGGATTCAAATCTGACAACCCTAGCATTGTAGCTTGCTGTGCTAACCACTCCGCCACTGAGACTGGCTGTTATAAATGTGAGTTTACATAGTTTTCGGTAATGTAGAAAATTAGAGCATATACTTAATGCAGCATGTGCTCCAGTTTTGTTCTGGGATTTCAAGTGGAATGATGTGAATTTATTCAGTTGCTTTGTTTATCACAAGAATGTTCTTGAGCTGTTAACATGTTCACTTTAGCTGATGATGTTTTAAAAATGAAAACTGGTTTTAAAATTAAGTTTGTTGCTGCAACCATTCAATCAAATTTTCAACAGTGCTATTGATACATAAGGTTTTTTGTGTGACCATCACATTCATTGAAACAAAATAAAATAAATACAATTGATACCTGTCTACCCACAAAAATAAACTAAAGTGCAGAAACGTGCATAACTAAAACAGTAAATTTTTTAAAAAAAATCTTTTCTACTTAGTTTATTACGTACAATAAAAGTGTTTGCTAAAGTAGAAATTTTGTTTGGGTATTTTCATCCTTCATTTGAAGTATGTTTGGTACCCTTAACCCTCTGTACCTGTGAAATGTTTTGCTGTGAACATTTTCAGTTGTTTTTAGCTCTCGGAAACATGTTTTTGTGAAGTAAAGTACATTTGATACCTTAACGTGTTACTTTACTGTGAAGGAGCACAGCCCAAAGACTTCCCGGCAGTGAATATAGCACCCAATAAGACATTCCACAACTATGTTGGGGGCCTTAGGTTTGGAGCTTATAGAAAGTTCCATGTTTTTCATTATTTCAGTGTGCATACAAGCATTTTTTACTAATAAAAAGCAGCAAAAGTATTCGGAGATGGCAGGTTTCTACTTGTGCTGGCCATAATTTGGGTTCAAATATCTGTTATTTGTGTTTTCTGCATGCAATAATCAATTATATATTTCGTAAAGCATCAAAATTGGTTGATTAAAAAGGAAAACATTAACTCTCGAAGTGGTACAATGGTTTAAAAGTACATTTCTTCTTATTTTCTGGTGACAATGGTTTCTGTAACAAAGCTACCTTCATTCATTTGTTGGAACTTGAAAGGACAAATTATGTGGACTGTTCCTTTCAATTATACGAAATGTTTCTATTTGTGCTTGAAAGTGTTCTCAATTTATTTTCAAACATACAATAATTCACAAGCAAAATATATTTCAAAGCTTCCTGCAACCCTTTGGCTGACATCCTATGGGTGCGGATGAAAATCTGCTTGGATGTCTTTGTGCTGCTGGCATGAGAAGCGAGACATTCGTGAATGGCTTTTCTGAAAGATCTCTGGTGGTGATTGTTGTGTGCATCAAAAGGAAGGAAATGTACTTTACAATTAAGGTGCTGACATTTATCATAGATGAGGTTGACATACATGGTGAACCTTTCTTTCGGTAGCTCTGATAGAGTCCTGGTCGTGCCTGTATTTTTTGCTTAAAATTTTACTTGGTGAACCATCGTCTATGTGAAATGAAATTTCATCCTAATTTGGCTAGCAAAAGTTAATTCTGTCACCATTTCCCACCCCCTGATACTTTATCAGTTTAGCAAAAGTTAATTCTGTCACCATTTCCCTCCCTCTGATACTTTATCAGTTAGCGTTGTTTACACAGCCACCCTTCAGTCTTAATGGTTGTGGAAAGCACCATAGAAGCTGAAGGGCTCTTATTTGGTTGTGAACAACTAAACGTAACATATTCATTTGGTCTACTGAGAGGAAATTAAGGTTCTTGAGTATATGTACTTGAAATTTAATTGCATGAGGTGAATTGGTCACACAATGAATGCTGTATTCAGCAAAAACCCAATGCCACAGAAACAGCACAACAATCACCCATGTTGATATCCCAAGAAAACCAATTATCACCCATGTTGTTTTTGTTATACATTTTACCTCAAACAGGAAGTTTCATGGTTCCGAAAACTTTTCCATCTCTTCATAAAATGTGCCACTACTATATTCTGGAAAATAATTTTTCTTGTATGTACGCATTGCTTGCATTGTAGAATTATTTCTCTTGTAGTCTACAGTCATTACAAGCATAAAAACACAGTTTTTCATGGTGACGTTTCAGCAGATCATATGCTCCCTTAATCAGACTTATTTTTAGTTTTATTTACATTTATTCAAAAATAAATGTCTGATGAAGGGAGCATTCGTGTAACCGGTTCGGTTATTGCAGGATTCACCAAATCAAAACTGACAAGCAATTAAGCTAAACCTGCTGTACCTTTTTTTCATTGTAGGCAGCACTTTGGTCAATATTTGAACAAGCACTACAGCAGAGCCGCTCTTGGTCACACACAACTAAACCTTGATATTGACTGCCATGCTGGGGGCATATTTAAATATATTTTACAGAAAAAAATAACTTACATTAGTGTGCAGAGATACCAATCACACTGCCAACCTCAACTTTCATTAGAGCAGTTATACTCTCAAGTAAAATTAGATATTTTTACCAATCCAATATTTCTCTAAATAGTCTGTAATTTACTGAAATTATATTAATTTTGTGAACCTATATAAATTAAGTCCTCCTCTGTGCCCGTGCCTTCTGCGGGACAGTATGGGTTCGATGGGTATGGGTATGGTTTCGATCCCAAGTTCAGTCTCCAGGAATTTTCGGCCGGTGGCGATCCACCATCATGAGGAAATTGGGGAGCTCCGAATGAGTAAGCGTAATCCGGTCACGAAGACCTACTACAACGGTTGGGGATACGTCACGCTGACCCCCCGACTATTCCAATCCTGGTTGAAGATCTCCACACTTAGTGGTGATGAAGGAAAGCATAGGAGGGAGGCCGGTAGGTAAGCCAAGGCCCTTCATGGGCTGTTACGCACAGGATTGTTATTTTCATATAAATTAATAAATCCTACTTTTCTATAATAGTACTTTATTTGTATCCAAAAATATTTCATATGGAGAGACACACACTTTCCAGAGAGAAAAAAAATTACAATTATTAGAAATATTTATGCATATGGGTTGATCTGTGAATAACCAAACTGCACCATACACAATAGTATATTTAGAGAATAGATTAGTTTGAATTCATTGCATGGGTTTAGCAATTCTACTGTTGTCAAAACAACATTCGTAGCTATTCACTGACAAACAAAAAATTGTTAAAGCACAACACAACAACACACTTGAAAAATTTTGTTTGTGTTACATCACCTGGTTTAGCACTGACAAATTGGGCAGGTATTGTTGATATCAGGATACTATATTTTCTGTAATCAAACAAACATATCCAATCACCTGCTCGACTTGTTTTCTGAAATTTGCCAGTTTCCTAGTGTATTGCAGATAGAAAGTCATATATACACGACATTTGACCACTTGTCTACTATTCAGGATGCTGAAGAACTCCCATGTGCACTCAACACAGGGAAACCGCCATTAAAATGGTTAACTTGCTGAGACCACTATAAAACTGCACTCTCATTGAAAGTCTTCAGTAAAATTTGCTTTTTGACACTTGAAATACTTTGCAAGTTCCTGTAATCTGACATCACAGTGTCAATATGTTCCAGGGTCATGTCTGTCTGCCATGCAGTATATTCAAATCCTAAAAAATAAAAGAGTATAAATAGTACATGCATCACAAAGAGACAAATGAAAAAAATATATATATATGGTTGGGGTGGATCAATGTGATATGCTCACGTTGGCTGCTACTAATGCTTAACTGTTAGGGCTGTCCCATTCGTAACAAACTGTGATTATAAAAATATATATCATACACATAAATGGAAAAAAGTTTAATCTGCACTGTGTCATGCATTTGGTTCCGACTATGCGATATGCATAGGTTTGGGTCTCCTGGGGGAAGCATAACAAATTTTCCCAAGATTTCAGCCTGTGTATGGAACCCATGGCCCCCAGCCATCGTGAGGAAATTGGGAGCTAAGAAAGAGTAGCGTAACCTGGTCATGGAAACCCACGACAATGATCAGGGGTTCGTCACGACCAGTCATGTCATGGGAAAAAGAAACTTTCCCACTGATCTCTGGATTTTTCATTTTTGTTTACACAGGATTATTAAAAAAAAGAAACACACACACCAGCTTGATAACAGCAGCATGTGAAATGCTAGCATGGTTTTACAGCAATAATGTCCTATGAATAGTATTCTGGTTTCGTTAGCAAAAAAAGTCATTTCACTCAATACATTACAGAGGTAAGGAAATTCTAAATCTAATGAATTACATTTCAATATGATGAAAATAACAACTTAGTTTGTTACATTTATTGTTACTTTTCCCTACAAAATTCATACATGCTTTTCGTAGTTTGGATTTCATACATTTATAACGGATATTAGAAACTATTACTAGTATATGTAGAAAAGAAACTATTACTAGTATATGTAGAAATACTGTGTGTCTGAAAACACTCCCGTTAATGGTTGCATGGATCCCTATTGTGCTCCACTGAAATGTGAGCTTTAAAACAAGTCAACAATGGATATATTTCACATAATGGATGAACAGACATTCTGCACTCTTCCACAAAGGTACAGTGGGATCCACGAGTATTACCGTGCAAATTGTCCATCGCCATGTTCGTTCACTTTCTTTGACCCAATGAGAGCTTCAAGAATTAAAAGAAAAGTCAAAACAAGCTGTTGACAACTTCTGCACCAGCATACATGAAAATACATCGCTTAAAAACACTTAGGATTAAGAGAAAAATTAATTAAAATAGTCATGGACAATTTTCACGGTAATACTCATGGATCCCACTGTACACTGGGAGTCAAAGTGATTAGTGTTGCCAAACTACAGAAGCATGTGAAAATAAACGAGTGGATCAATACCGTAATCCCACAACCGTGTTAAAAAATTGATTTTTTCAAACATTTACTGGAATCATTTATGGCATAAGTGTGTCATTATGTACTAGAACAAGAATTGTGGCCTTCTAAACCCATGAAACTTGACATTATAAAATATATATTAACTGTGGTTACATGCGCAGTAAATACAAATTTGATGATATTGTTAAGGCAAGGGGGGTTTAGGTGTGCATCAAGTTCATATGAACATAAAATCTTAAGATTGAATATAACTTAAGGACCTCAAAAGGGAAGTTACTTTCACAGAGCCATTTTCTAAATACTTTCTAAAATAATGTCATGCATTTCATCTCCGATATTGTAAATCAGCAAGAAATTTGTTATTTAGAAGCAGATTTTTTTTTTAGCAGCAAAGTATTGTGAGTATTGTCAGTTATAAAAACAGCAAATCTCAATCAGTGGTTATTCACTAACTTGTTATGTAGCTACATTAACCATCCAACTTTCATGTTAGTTCTAGTGTTGCCCACGAGACGAGACTTTGGCCTGTCTCGCCTCAAAAATATTAATTTGTCTCGGGACACATGATCAATCTCGTCTCGTCTCGAATTTTTAAAAGCCTGTCCCACGGGCAACACTAGTTAGTTCAGTCTCATAGTCATAGAAGAGAGGATTCTCAGTATCTTCCAGTCAACCATGTTCTTAACTGCTTAGAATAAGTTCAGACATTGACGTTACCTTATCTCTTGTTTATTTTGTTTCAGTTTTTAAAGTCTAGTGAATACTGGTGTCATGATTTATGTAATACATTCAATTGTAACTGTTAGAGGTCTTTAGTTTGAGATTGAGTTTTAAGTCCACTTTTATGCACAGATAGACTAATTGGGACTGGACCTACAGTTTAAAGTGGAATCTGGAACACTATATGCCTCCAACCAGGTATCGAGCCTGGGATGCTTTCATTACAAGGTGACTGCATTACCGCTATGCCATCGGGGAGGCTGCTATGGGTTTTAGTGATGATGACATGGAAGGTTTTGTTAATACAAGGTATATGTGTCAGACACAGAGGAATAAGTTGACGTTCCAATGTTTTGTTTGCTACATATTTTTAAAAATGCAGATTATATTAGTACTTACATTACTGATGTGTATATATTAATTTTTAATTTTGTTGGCCTCTGAAATTGTCAGTATTGGACCAATGGTTATAAATTAGTGGAACACCTCTAAATGTAAATTTTACCACATATCAATGAAAAATAGAATGCCTACATATGTGTGGTAAATAATTTTTTTCTACATTTCTTTTTCAAAAATAACATTACTTAAATTTTGGAAATCATGAATAAATGTGTTTAAAAAGACACTCACCCTCTCCACTGTATTCTTCTTGGGAGAAAGTCTTGCTTGATGCAATTCCTGACTCTGGCCTAGGAAATGGAAATTCTGCAATCTCTTGCCACTGCCAACTAGTAGCTGCCTGTTGCAAAAAAGCAAATATAAACATCACTAAACATTCTAAAAATGTTCGAATTTAGTTCTACATTATCAGTACTCAGTAGTAAGTGTGTATACATTTGCATTTTATATCCATTCCATTATTTCAAAATTTCTCTATGCAATTTGTAACTCTGATCAACACGAAACGTGTTCTTGTAGTTAAACATAATTCAGGTTAGCTGCTAGTGTTCTATTTCTCAATTATGGCCTTTAAAGTGCTTCTGTATTTTCAATTTAATTTTTGTTGCACCGCTTTTCTATCATATGGATCAATCGCGACAATAACTGCGAACTTATGACATATATATGATGAGACAATCATATATTAACGCCTTACCCCATGAGTATTAAAGTGCTTTTATATTATTTTTTACACAAGAAAAGGGCAAAGGCAATGTTTTCCGTGGATATAGCACCGTGTCATGAAGGCAACTTAGAAGAACATTGGAAAAACCTATTGTATTTTTTTAAATATATTTTTATTTACACCTTGTACTACTGCAATACAATATACATTGACAAATATGTCTTCAACAAAGTCAAGCATGCGTACGCGGAAACCAATATTTCCTTAAGAAATCGATAAAAATGCATTGACTAACAACGGCATATTTACATCGCTGATTACTGTTATTTTAATGTGCAAGTTTATAATCAGGCGCGTGCCCAGGATTTTCGTAAGGGGGGGTTATGAATCCAATACATTTTCCAGTTCACAGGTCAAATTTCTTGTAATAAATTAGATAATTAATATACTTGGATTTTACCCCAATGAACGCAATCAATGTATTTGCTATGGATGCTTCATGTTTTTATTGCATCATATAAAAGCACCTGCTTGAATATTTCCAAATTATTAATATTTTATATTTAATTGCTCAAATATAATTTTTAAACAAAAAATATGTACACTCAACATTGTAACAACATTAAAGAGATTAAGACTACTTGATGTCTTAAAGACAGTAATAAATAAGGTACCATAGTTCAACAATTTAAATTCTGAAATTTAGGCATCGAGGTATCTGTGCGAGTTCTGACAATATGTCATCACAAGTAACTTTTATATCCCGGTGAATGTTCAGAGCAGCTAACCCATTTAATCTTTCTTCGCAAATGGTATTTCGAAGATAGGTCTTCAACGTCTCAAAGTTGAGAATGATTTATCATTTGATGTTGTTGTTACCGGGATTGTACATAATATGCGCAAACGTGTGTTTACCCAGGGAAATATTACTTCACTGCATATATCAATTGCTTCAAGAGCATTTACTGGACGTGTTTGCATTGCTGCAAGATGACGATACCACAGTTTCATTTCAGTGTTAGCGTCGTCGCCTTGTAATCAAGGTGTTCCAGGTTCAATACCCACCCGGTGGAGGCTAATAGTGGTTCGGATCTCACTTTAAACTTTAGGCCCAGTCCCTATTAGCCTTACTGTGCATAAAGTGGATTTAAAACATCAATTCAATCAACATTGTACTTGTTGTGGAGATGGATTTGCTAAATATTGTGTACATTTTTGGCATTGTATTATTATATTATTGGTCAAAACATTTGTTTGACAGTCGATAAACAAATACGAACCCCTTCAGTAATTAACATTTTCTACTACAGTGTCATTAATGTGTCATATTCATTTTCATATTAGGTCTATGAAGAGGAATTGTGTATAATGTTAACGTTATGGAACTGCGAAACCAACTGTTGAAGGGGCCACTCCCCCCTTCCCCTCCGAAGCCCAGTACCGCACCACAGGATCTGTCACTGAGCCCGACAAAATCTTGCCAGACAGTGCTCGAAATAGAAATTCGTAGCCGAAAAGGGAGGGGATATTTGATCGATTTTGGAAATACGATGGGGTACATCCTTGTATGGATCAACATGGAGACAATACAGTAGGTGGAGGATGCCCAATATGAAAATTATTCTAATTGGGGGTATGATTTGTGAAACTTTCTTAACTGGAGGCAGCATCACCTACTTCGACCACTGATGCCAGAAAAGATGCTTTCAGAAAATGAATTTATTACTGCACACGTATATTACTTATTGTATTTGTTGCGTTTGTATAAGAGAAATATTCAGAAGATTTGTAAGGAATATTTACAGTTAATAGGATGCCTATCTAGTCTATCCCGTGTCGTAATACAAATTTTATCCCTTTCCTACAAAATAATAAAACTGATTTTATAATGTGGTTGCATACATATACACTGTATAGTAGCACCAAGCTTTCTGGGACCTCGGAAAATACGTGAACCACAGGCTTCCCCGTGGCTTTAACTAGCGACACTAGTGTCACTGCTCCGACGCCAGGGTTTCAAATGCCTTGGTGGATCTATAAGATAGGTAATATCGTTTTTGGAGGGTTCGTGAACAAAACAAAAAGTAAATGATTGTAAAGTCCATTTTATATTCAGATACGTTAATCGGGACTGGACTTAAAGTTTAAATCGGGATACGTACCACTGTGCAATGCACCTTCACAGGGGATCAAACCCAGGACCTCTTTGATTACACCACCATCGGTGAGGCCCCTGAAATCATTGAGGGAACTTGTTCATCTTCATGTTCTCTCGCCCTGCGAAAGTTTATTGGTGATATAGGGTGACATCCTACACACGTCTTCCAGACATACACACGCGGGCACCCCCCTCCCCTGCACACACACGATTGTATGCTTACAGCACATGCTGTGCCCTCCCAGAAAAACAATTCTAAATCCGTCTATGGATATATCTGCTATCAAATAATGAACGTCACTTACCTCGACAGTTCCTTGACATAATGTTGCAACAAGGTTTGCAATATCTTCTGTTATGCCTTCTTGTTGAATATCAAGAGTCTGAAAGTTCGCACGTTTCACTCTCGCAATTCGGATGGAATTCCTCTGAACTTAAATCGACCTTTTCTGACGTTCTATTTGTGGAAGGTGAAGCTTCAACTTCCATTTTTTGTTTCTTTTGGAAATAATCTAATACGTATTTCTCCTCTTTTCTCTATCCATCTTTAGTTCCACGTCAAAAATCTATTACACACGCAGAAACGTAACACACAACACAACCACTTCAACTTGCTACCTTGCAGACTGCAACTCGCTACAACCCCAGAGAACACCAGGACTTGGGACAAAGATACCGGGCGGTCGAATGTCTGAAACATGCATCCAACTTGGTCCAGCTCAAATTACGTCACCAGTGTTGACAGCAACCAGTAGTGTCAGTAGTGTTGGCAACTGCTAAATTATTTACGCACAAATTCAAGTGAGATCTTTCACACATGTTACAAGAAAATTCAATAAACTGAAGGCTGGAAATTGGTTGAGAAAAAAATATCTAATTTGTAAAGAGCACAAGAGTAAAACGTATAATATTTTGGCATATTAATTGCTTTTATTTTGTTTATGAAACTGACTGGGCCAGTTGCGCTATATAACGCATCCCCCCCTCCCTCCCGGCATGCTATTGTACAAAACATCGCTTGCCTCCTTCATAAAACCATGCCTCGCTACTGCCTGAAACAATTATTATTATTGTTATAATTATTGATATTTTGAAATAAATATGCATCCAGGTGCGAAATAAGATTTTGACTTACTTTGCCTACTAATTGTAGTGATTCAAATCTCACAGAACTTTGCTCTGCTGGCATAAATGGTATAAGAAGGGGAAAGAAAGAAAAGGGAAGTTAGCAGCACTGTCGTAACAGGAAAGGGAGGGTCATCGTGGGTGAAAGAAAGGGGAGGAGGGATTCCTTCAGTTCGCATTCCAAGGGTTGCGGCTCTTTTCTTGACCATACTGAGAAGGAAATTCTACTTCCTTTTCAGTGACTAAGGAATGAATGAATGCTTGTGCATTGCTGTAACTCAACTCCAATATTATCAAAAGTAATTGAAGAAGCAAATACATTTCTCATTGCCAAATGTAAACATTTTACAATATTGGCGATTTATGAAATAAAATGTATTTCTGCTTTGAATTTTTTTAAATGACGAAACCAATGGGGGGGGTTTAAACCCCCACCAACCCCCCCCCCTGGGCACGCCACTGTTTATAATAGTAATAATACAAATCGTAACATACTCACCCTAAGATGGCCCGGAATGTAAGTATTCTCTTGCATCTCACATTATCCTTGTCTCAAGTACCAAAAGCAAACATATATATACATCCATCTTCGACAATTTTGGTAACGACTCGACCGAACGACTGATCTCGGTTGGGTATGAGCTGCCGAGTGCTAGCGAACGGAACGACTCGAGAGCCAGCGAACGAGTGAGTTTCAATAATACGGTATATTCGATGTCGTTTGTCTTGCAACCGACTTCAGCCACCAACTCGTCAGCTAGCTACCGTAACGAGTTTCAATAATAAGCTCCCAGGATCGGCCACCAAAACGGTGGCGAATGGCCGATCAGAAGATAAACTCGTTTTGATGTTCCTAGATCGCGATCAAGTGTTAAACCGTCTTCGTGCAATGGAATTTTCCAGTGATCCTTTCCCGATCCGAGTTTAAAATTTGATCTTCGTTCGTGCACACGGCCATAGGTCACGTGGTTTCCGCAATCGTTGTTCATTTGTTTAAAATCACGGAGGTATCAGCAACACAGGTTAAATATACGCATAGAGGAGTTAGGGAGTAGAGGATTACCCCACATTTAAACCTCGCTGCGCTTTGAAATTGCATTTCCATCGGTGGCCAGTAGATGGCGCGGCCGTCTTCTTTTGCTGTTTCCAGCACAAATTGGGGGGAGAGCTCTTTCGGTGACAGTCACGTGGGTTTCAAACGTCCTTATTGGTCAGATCTCTTGTACCCGACGAAGCCGCGACTCCTGTGCACCCTACCCCCGCGAGAGGAGAGGGGGAGAGTGGAACATGCTTCCTTATGGCCCGAGGTGGAGGGAAGAAGGGAAAGCTGCGCGGGGACTTCCCGTCCCAAGGTTTTTTTCCTGCGATGCGTGTCATCCACCACAAACTCTTCCGAATCTTTACGTGAAAATAAGGTTGCCTTTGCCTGTCCTGTGTAATTGATAATAGCTTCCCTGAGTGCTTATTTTAAGGCGAAATTGGTAATGTAAAATGTAGGGATTTTCAACTGGCGCCTGAATTTTCAAATTCAGTTCTCAATATATATGCATACACACACACACACACACACACACACACACACACCCACACACACACCCACCCACACACACACACACACACACACATATATATATATATATATATATATATATATATATATATATATATATATATATATATATATATATATATATATTTAATATTTCAAGTTCTCTTATGGAAATTTTCATTATCATTTTTAAAATATGGAGTGCAGCCATGGACGTCCACAGTATTTTTCCAGGGAGGGGCAAGGAAAGTAGTTTTTTCCAGGGGGTATGGCAAACAATGCACATTTTCCCCAATTATAGTGTTGCTCCCTCAAAAAATATTGTTTAAATTTGAATTTATCATATTCATGCAATAATTAACACATATTACTGTGGCTGAAATGAAATTATATGTGAAAAATAGATAATTTTTTGTTGACTTTCATTTTCCAGGAAGGGGACACGGCCCCCCTTCCGGACGGCCATGAGTGCAGCATGTGTTTTCTGCAACACTTGTATCGTTAAATCAGAATAACAAACGTGCCATATAATTCTTGAAAGTTACTTGAAAGTAAGACTTCGACTATATTCCTAACAATAAACTCCATGATTTCAAGTGTATCGCCATTATTTCCATTTATCTGTCGTGGCGAAATTTGAAACATTTAACAATTTTTCTAAGGCACCCTTCTGTTTTTGAAGTTCTTAAAAAATAAGATCTACTATTGACGACATGCTATGAACAAACAATACCTCTAGTTTCTTCGATCACTATGAATTAAAAATTCACCATACTTCTAAAACTTGTAAGAGTTTGTCTTTATTTTCGAAGAGTGTCAGTAATGTAAATTTACCTCGTATGTGGAGTGAGTTGGCCATATGTTCGGGGTCAGTTGACAATATTTGTAGTTCTACCCTTGATATGGTTTGGAATATTTTATTACAAACAATACACTGCCTTTAAAATTACAGATTACAAAAATGTTATCTAATGAACAGCATAATATGTAAAATAAATGTTTCAAACTAAAGAAAAAAAGATTATAGTCGGAAGAATATACTTATTTTTTTTACTCATTGTTTATTATTTTTATTTTTGCATCACAAAAGCAAATGCAATAGGTTGTCCTATAATTGTAATATACTATATTATTACAAACAATGTTGAGCTATTTTTAATGAAACAATTATTTGAAAAACAATTTTCGCAGTAGGCCTAGAGTAGGCTAAATAATTACCTTCGCAATGAGTCGTCAGTCACAGTTTTTACAAAAAGAGATTTTTCTTCTTCCATTTGTTTTTCGTGATTTTTCATTTTGTTTATGTATCAACAGCAGTGGCGGCGATTAGGGGAACAGTTGCCCTCCCCTCACTTTTTGCCACTTTTACCCTAGCACTATACCAAACCTTACATACCATGGGAAAATAAACTGCTCTTGCCCTCCCCTCCCCCACTTTTTGCACCTTGCCCCCTAGTTTTGGAACCCAATCACACACTGATCAACAGCTACATTTGCACATAACCTTTGCAATGTAAAATGTAATTAGTATATATAGCCTACATGCGTGTGTGTTAAACATATGCATTATACATTATAATGATGTTATTTATTGTCAAACGGATAATATGTACAATCAGGGAAAAACATCTTTGGGGCAACAACCTGCGGACCGAAAACTTAAAAAGTAGAAGTTTACATTTTCCATTATAAAACTTCCATTGGGGCATTATTAGCCTCTATAAATCGTATCAGTATATTTCGAAGTAGATCTAACAAGCATAAAAAATTAATATTTATGGCGACGTTCAAAATCTAAAGAACGTTATACAGTGTTCATTTTCTGTTCGTTAGTTCCTCATTCCAGTTTTGACAATTGCATGAGTGTTAGCGATGCTCCCTCATTGGTTTCATCGTTATATCTATTCTTTTCGCTGCAAATATTCGAGAGGGAGAAATACGATGTTAAGGAATCAAAGAGTACACAACTACCTAATTTTGAAATGCTAAGAATTCGAAATATTAAAATTGGGCTCCCAGCCCAGATAGTCTAGCGATAAAACGGTTATTTTGATATCGAGGTGTCCCGGTTTCTATCCCCTGTGGAGGTAACATTTCATGAAGTGGTTCGGATTCCACTGGAAGTTTTAGCTCTTGTCCTGATTAGCCTCTAATAATAATAATCCGTGGCTCGACAGCCCTAGGCCTATCTCCCGAATGCAATTCTCCCTCCCTCAATCCTACCCTAGGGGTCTGGAGTTTATTAACCGGTAATGGGATGACGTGGGGTCAGCACGTCGAATCCCCAGCCTTATAGGAGATTTCCGAGACCGGATTACGCTACTCACTCGTAGCTCCCCAATTTCCTCGCGATGGTGGGTTGCCACCGGTCCTATACACAGGCCGAGAACCCAGGCGGACTCGAACCTATGCCGTCCCGCAGTCGGAGTTCAAAGCACAGCGACTTAGGCTGCACGGCCACGGAGGAGGACCTCTGTGCATATAGTGGACCGTAATACAAATCAAATCAACTAATCATTGCAATACGGTGCGAAAATCATGAGTTTGATTTGATTTGGTGTTTTAAGTCCACTTTATGCACAGTAAGGCTAATCGGGATTGGACCTACAGTTTAAAGTGGGATCCGAACCACTTGTGGCTCTACCGGGTATCGAACCGGGACCCCTTGATTACAAGGCGACGACACAACCACTGTACCATCAGGGAGGCCCAGGTGCGAAAATCAATATGCTTGCTCGCAGTTACATGTTAATTAATTATCATTTGTAAGGTTAGAAAACAACTTCTGCAGTACCGTCAGAGTGAACAAATTAGATTCTGTGTAAGAAAATTAATTTTTGAAGCACATCTAAAACTACTGATTCAATTTTGATTAGTATATCATTCAAATATCATTCAAAGCCGTGCTATCCCAATATAATCCCTGCCTTCCAATAAGTTCAGTCTCTTCAGATAAAGCTAACAACCATCATATACAACAAATGCTAAACGAGTATTGTTATTATTTTATTACTTGGTAATCTTTTCGTTTGGGGGAGGGGGTCCAGACGCCCTAAATAAATCCTTTGTCTTTCAAAGCCTTATGATCTCAATCCTAATCATTGCCTTCCAAAATATTCAGAGTAAAAATAGTAGTACTTGATAAGTATTTCGGGTGCTATACTTCAAAGCCGTATTATATTTATAGCTATAATCCTTCCCTCCAATACGCGTTCAGAGGAAATTATCCATCGAATATGCAAAAATTGCTACAGGAGTATATTTACATTATTTAATTTTAGTACTTCATAATCCTTTCGGGGGGGGGGGGTCCGGCCCCCCAGCAAACTTGTTCTACGTATTATAGCGTAATATTTGCCAAGGAGACCGGTTTAATTGAATTACTCAAAATAACGTTACTGGTTTACGTACGTACAATGTAAACGTCTAATGGAAACGATAAATACTTCCCCATTTGATGATGTAGTAAACGGATAGGTATTATTTATATTTCATTCTGAACCCTTATTTTGCCGGCGATTTTGTCGGAGCCCACATCTTACGCCAAACACACTTGCTACCGTCACCCATATTTTGCAATTGAACACGTCCAGTTGACGCAAGCACACTTCCCTGTCTCTTGCGATCGTGTTTTGTCTTCACGAGCTATTTTGTTGTATCCCTCCGCTTTCTAATGTGGGTGGGGTTTAGAACGCTTCTACCTACCTGCACGAGATGTCGCCACAGTGCAGGGACACTTTTACGTTTTGCAAGGGTTTCGTTTTCCTCAAACAGTATCAAAATAGGAAAACTGACTTCTAGAGTGATGATGTTAATGTCAAGTACAATAAACATTGCATGACCCCAACAAAACAGTTTTCCATAAGCTTGTGTGGTTAACGAGATAATTGCATGTGAAAATTAAAGTTTTCCCCATTTTTATGCCCAATTTACTTATTAAGCAGGGTCTTTTTTTTAAATTTCTGCTTTGTAGGAGATACGCAGCCATATTTTCTGAAGGATAGAAAACAAACCCCGAGGTCCTATCTTTGCTCGTAACTGAAAAATCTGTTTAAAACGGAACGTCTGCACTGCGCGTTTTCGTCAATGTATGAAGGAGCCTTAATTATTTGCAATGTAAGCATTCTTTGCATGAAGTGGCGTAAAAACATACCTATTTCGAGGCCCTGGATAAGATTATATCTTCTCAAATTATTAAAGAATGGCTACTTTCATTTCGGTAACAAAATGTGTGTAGAAAAGTGTTATTTGTCCATTTATTGTTTGTTATAAATGTTTTGTGTAGCAAAACTTAATGTATTCTCTGAAGTTGAATTATGCTTTCATTCGTTGTCAAATGTCACTCAGAATTTTTGTACTTCAATCATATTTACCTAGGTAATATGTTACTTCCATAACTTTAAAAAAATGTGTGCCTATGATGGTTAAAATTAACATGAAAATGTAAGGTTTCGATATATTGAAATTTCATTGTGCATATTAAATCTGTTGCATAAACCGCAATGAAAGAATATATTAAATACCTAAAATATACTGCGTTTGTTTTTCTTCCTATTTAATAAAATTGAGAAACTCTTGTGCAGGCTTGATAAGTGGGATGAATGAGTATTACCCAGCAAATGTTGTCCATCACAATGTTTGTTCTACTTGTTTAATAGAATGCGAGCCTCATGTATTGTAAAAAATTCAAAACAAGCTGTGTTTTGTTCTTATCTTGATCTATGTGCCTATAGAGCAACATAAGTAGAAATTAAATTTTTAAAATCAAGTTGGATGCCATAGGAGAATTATGGAAATTTACATAGAAATACTTGTGTATCCTACTTTACTTAGCAAAAAAAAAAAACGTACCCAATGTTATCGTGGCAACACTGTGGCTTAGTTATAAAAGGGTATCAGGTTTGTTGTCAGTTAAAAACTCACTGTAGGTGGGTTGTTTCCACTTTTAACTGCAGGTCCAGTGTCGATTAGCATATCCGAGTACCGTTGCATTAATTTAGATCAGTGTTCACCATACGTTATTTTTACAGAATTGACGTGATTGGTAGATTTTATCAAATAGGTAAAATTTCTATATTTACAGTTTTGTTGCTTAAAAAAATTCATTTGCAGCAAATTTACCTTGATATCAAGTCAAAATCCTGAAGATTCAGGTATTAATGTCAAAGATGTTGAATACTATTTGTGTTCTAATTTAAATAAATAGTGTGCTTTCGTGTGCTAACGAATGCCTAAAAGATAGTACAATTTGGTTGCTCAAAAATATTTTTTTTGATTTGTGGCGATTTTATCTTGATATCGAGCCAGAATCGCCACAATAAACTCATTAATATCTTTATTAATATTTGTGTGGTTAATAAAATAAATAGTGTGCTTTCGTGTGCTAACGAATGCCTAAATCATAGTACAATTTGGTTGCTCAAAAATATTTTTTTTGATTTGTGGCGATTTTATCTTGATATCAAGCCAGAATCGCCACAATAAACTCATTAATATCTTTATTAATATTTGTGTGCTTATTAAAATAAATAGTGTGCTTTCGTGTGCTAACGAATGCCTAAAACATAGTACAATTTGTTTGCTCAAAAATATTTTTTTTGATTTGTGGCGATTTTATCTTGATATCAAGCCAGAATCGCCACAATAAACTCATTAATATCTTTATTAATATTTGTGTGCTTATTAAAATAAATAGTGTGCTTTCCTGTGCTAACGAATGCCTAAAAGATAGTACAATTTGGTTGCTCAAAAATATTTTTTTGATTTGTGGCGATTTTATCTTGATATCAAGCCAGAATCGCCACAATAAACTAAGTAATGTCTTTATTAATATTTGTGTGCTTATTAAAATAAATAGTGTGTTTTCATGTGCTAACGATGTGCAAACGTCTGAGGTATAATTTTATAATTTATTAATATGTGGCGATTTCCACTTGACATACGTGCACGCTACTGGATGCGTCCCACCCACAAGAAAACCGACGTGGAGTTTCGGGGCTTGTTTAGAAAGAAATCTGACACCCGGCAAAGTATGCTCAAGGGATTCGTCTCACCCCCAACCCTCCCTCGCTCAGGAACAACTTGTCGTCCCTACATCACTAAGCCAAGCGTCAAGTCAACCTTGCAGCAGGTTTTTGCATATGTAGATCCAAACGTGCGCGCAAGAATATAGTTCCACTGAGACGGGTTCTATTCCGACACAACTGCATACTTGCAAGAAAACTGTTATTTAATTTGTAATATACAGACAAAATAATACATCCATTAGCAGGTATGGACTTAATTGGTTGCAATCACTGTGCAGACGAACTTAGAACCGCAGATTCGCCAACTAAAATGTGTATTGCGTTGAAGAGACACTGAAACTTTAGAGCGAGTCGAGCGAGACTGAATGCGTTGCAGAGCGCGTGGAATCGGTTATACCAGTGTTGCACATCCCACTATTTTAACCCTATGTTTATTGTAGAGCGGCGAGAATGGCTGAATCTCCTGTTCAGCGCGCGGTTTTACCCGAATGTTATTTTGGGCTTCATCCGAAGGGAAATGCTCTTCAAAGTCAAGCAAGTTGTTTAAAATGCATAATCCTCCTTACGGAAACAAGATCAAAGTAAAAGAGGGCGGAAAGTGATTTGCCGTCAATGTGCGCACGAATTGCATCACGACAAAAGAATCTCCGCGGTATTAAAAGATATCGCAGTGAGAAGAAACATGTTTATTATTTGGACGAGACTTCCTTCAACTCTGTGGGTGGGGGAAGGGGGAATAAAACACGGAAGGATACCACCATGCAAAACCACCGCCAGGGCTGAAGAAACCGACGAGGGGAAGGGGGAGGCTTATTGTTTCACCCACTGGCGGCAATGAAAGCTCTGTTGAAGGCGCATATTTACTGTTCCGCGCAAAGAAAGGGAAGGGTGATTATCAGCAAGAAATGGACAGACCAAGATTTGAATCCTGGTTTAGTGAAGTGATTCATAAATTGAAACCAGAGTAATAGCAGCAGACAATGCACCTGATTTTCACCAATAACAAATCATGCTTTTTTTGTGGTATAACTTGAAGTGCGTGTGTCTTACAGTAACGGATGTATTGCGAACGAAGCAACCATGTCTTTCATAAATGTATTTCTTCCTAAACCAAAAACAATAATTTGTCATTAAATTCAAGAGGGGCCTATCGTTGTTTACTTTTATCTTTGTTTATTTTCCTTTTTCCGTGCTCGAAATATACACACATGCTCTCATGTTTAGATGTTATTTCGCTCTTATATTAATGACACATTTATTAAATAATCTATGTGCAGAAAGTACTTCTAAAATATTATGTTTCAGGAGACAAAGAGAAGCAATAATACATTCCACTTGACATGCATGCGGGTTTTGATGTGTTGTGCGGTTGGCAATACTGTGGATTTTCTCAGTGTCTGCGATGTAAGCAGCTCGTCGGTTGAGGAAAGACTGGCACGGAAGATTCTGAGCTCAGTTCTCGCGCGGATTGATACATAAAACCTGCTGCAAACTTAGCCTGACGCGCGGCTTAGAAGAAATCCCCCTCCCCATTCTTCCCCGCGGGCAAGTATGGGCTTTTACTTTTGAGATCACTACCCCCAAACAAGTGTGTTTCTGTCAGAAACAAAAGTCGTTAACATTCCAAGAGAAAATAATAAATATACAAAAAATCAGAGGAAATGTAAGGTTTCGATGGTCTATACCTTCTTTTACAATTCAGACCATTCAAAAAAAGCTCTTTCCTTTCTTGCCTTAACCTCGATTTGGGGAGTTAAAAATAACAGCTCCGCCTGTTGCCAGTCGCTGCAAACACGTGTTGAGAAGAGGGAAGGGGGCGGGGAATGGCCAGGTAAAAGCGTGAATAGGCTTCCGTGGGGTCAAGTGGTTTATTATTTGTGTTTGCGGTTTTTCTCTTAGGATAATTCTTCTCCAAAAACAGGCATATTGTAAGCATTGGCGAATCTGACGGGAAGACCCAGGGGTGCCCATTCCCCCAAGGCCGTCGACGCATCCTCCCCAAAGTCGTTATATAATAATAATAATAATAATAATAATAATAATAATAATAATAATAATAATAATAATAAATTCTTTATTTCCGTAGACCCATATCCATGGGTGTGGAAAACGTCATACAATACTAATTATTACAAAAGGAGTAAGATTACAATAAAAAGAACAAAATGCAAACACAAAAATACAAATAACTCATATGGGTTAAACATAAACAGTTATAAGTGTCACATACTAAACTTGTAAAAGAGATAAAAACACACAAATATATTTTGGATAAAAACGCAGTAATTGTTGAATGTCGATAATTTGATTTCATTTTTAAATTATTAAATTTTCGAAATACTTAAGCTTTATACAACAGTCAGTCGTAACGCAGGAACACCACAAAGAAAACACCAGACCTATTGTTATAGGTCTCGCGCCACAAGTTGAGCTCTGGGGAGAAAGTGTTCGAGCTGACCGCGGAGGCAGTGACAACCCTCATAATGAGTTCTCCGCTCTTCAAAAGCAGTGTTTGTAACCGCACTAATTTCTTGCTATTCTTAATATATGTTACCAGAATGCCTGATAACCAAGAGCATTTCTTAGCAAAGCTGTATATACACTACGTTGTTTTAATTGGCAAAAAAGTATATCGATCTTCTAACCTATTACAGACATGTTTGCTTTCTACGCAATGCTGCGAGCTCCTCTCCCCCCATTTTCTTCTCTATCCTTTTCGTAATGAAAGCTATTGGGTTAAAACGTCTGTCCATCCCTCTGACATCATCAATGCGTATCAGGGTTGGCAAAATTTGTGTTGTTTTTAAAAAGAACAAAACAAACTTTTTTTGTTTTAAACATGAGTTAAAAAAAAACACGTTTTAAACAAGACAAAGTCAACCTTTTCCCAGTAAATTATAGTTAAAGTCGTTAAAGAAAAAATACTCATTTTTATGTAAGTAAAGCCCCTATCACAAGGAAATAGATTTCTAGTAGGAATGCTCTAGTTGACGCTGGACTGGCTACCCATTTGCTAGTTTTCGCCTCACACGGTACTTGTTACACCGTACTTGTCGATAGCCTTTCGTTCCCATAATGGCGGCCGCGCGAGATGTAAACAACGTATCACTTCACACTTTTGAAATACGATAACTATTCAACCGAGAGGAATATGGCGTCGTATTAAATAGTATTAGGTAGAGAAGAATGGCGCTGATAAAATACATACTTTACAACGTTCACTATACACGTATGGAAGAATATTTTAGCTTTTTCAATTGTAAACACCGTGCACTCAGTCACCATAGATGGTACTCGACATGCCTTTCGTGCTGTATGCACTCGGAAACCACAGACAAAAAACGCTACTTTGCAAACTCACAGATTATCTTCACATGGCGAAACTTTGCTCTGATTGGCTGTTCCACAGAATCTAGTCGAAGAATTAGTAGCAATTAGAACATGTCTTATTCCTCCAAACCAGTCAAGCAGTCAGCCAGGCGGCCATGATTGCTACCTAAAAAGTTAGTTCAGCGCCAACTAGGGCATTCCTACTAGAAATCCAGTTCCGTGTGATAGGGGCTTAAGTAAGTAAGTATTTATTGCTCATCTCATGTGCGAGCCATCGGCTGTGCGCACTACATCTATTCGTATTACACAACTATGATTTTTCTTACAGACAACACTTTCCATTACATTCCGTATAGGTGTTAAGTAGCAGTTCTGGTCGTTTTAACTGTTCTCACTTAAACTAACACTTATTCCTCTTCCTTATCCCGTCTCTGTGCAACACTTCTTTTCCCCCTAACTGTTTGTAAATATACACCCACTTTTTCCAATAGTTCCATGTTCCTTTGCACTACGATTGATTTGAACACAGTTTCCAAGCTGATGTTGCGTAGCTTCTCCTCCTGCAGAACGCGCGTGTCCTGACATAAAAATAAATGTTCTGTCCCATCAGCACCATTGCATAATACGCATTTATATATCCCTTCCTCATTTTTTACTGTGTTTTGTCTCCATCCCGCTAGCCTGATCCATGCCAACCCCTTTCTTGCCACCATGCTCACCTTCTTGATGTACGCTACTTGTCCCCATTCCCGCGGTCCCCTTCTTTGGAGTTCGAGCGATCTCTTGGTTTCACATTCCGCTATTAGTTCCTGCCTATCTATATCCTCTAATCTTCGTTTCACTAATTGCAATGTCCCCTGGTCGACGAGTCCCCCCCTCCCAGATCCATCCCAGTCCAATTTCGTATAGTTTAGCTCTGATCTCTTTCGCCCATGTTCATATTTTTATGAGTACAGTGGCAACAAGGACAGTTTATTTCCCTTTGGAGATAAGGTTTACCATACTGCAGGGTAGGGGTGTGCGGGACAGAATTTTTTGGGTCGGGACTGGAAATTCTTTAAATCCCGACATTCGGGACGGGGAAAATTCTCAATTTTCCGAAAATGTCGGAAAATTTTCGGGAAGGGATTAGGGATGGCCTGATCCGGATCCGGTTGGTTCCGGATCCTTAGGATCCGGATCCTAAAATTTTTCGTATCCGGATCCGCGATTTTCAGATCCGGATCTAGAACTTTCGGATCTGGAACCAGAACTTTCGGATAAGGATCCAGAACTTTCGGATCCGGATCCAGTACTTTCGGATCCGGATTCGGAATTTTCGGTTCCGGATCCGTTTTGCCATCCCACATGCGCTTCTTTGGAAAGTAAGAATGTATTTATAACATATTGTTACCTGCTAATATACATATCTATATATATAATATACATACATACACACACACACACACACACACACACACACACACACACACACACACACACACACATATATATATATATATATATATATATATATATATATATATATATATATATATATATCGTGTGTGTGCGCGCGTGCGCGATTTGTAATTAATTAATACACTTACAAAGGAGGTGTAAGTCTCCCCCTCCGATTTCCAGGAAACTTGCCAGGCGTATAGAGGGGCCCAAAGGAAGAAATACGTGTTTTTGTGTTTCAGCTAAAAAAAACACTGTTTTAGGGGGCAAAACCCCCCTCAAAGATCAAGATGAAGACAAATTGACGCGGGGATCTGACCCCTGTGTGCCACTCCGATTTTCCATGAAATTTGGCAGGTGTATGGAGGGGCCCAAAGGAAGAAGTACGTGTTTTTGTGTTTCAGCTAAAAAACTGTTTTAGGGGGCAACATAATCGGTTAATGAGACTTCGGAATTTTCAGAGTATGGCAATTCATACAGTCGATTAGTGATCTGTGAGTGTCCATTGCTTGCTTTGTAAGATCTAGTGATTCGAAATTAAAAAGGACTGAATATCGTAAAGTAACGAAGTCTATTATTTTGTGTTCAAAGCTGAAGACATTGACGACAGCGGAAGTTCCGGAGCCTCAGTGTAGTGCATCTAGTTCAGGTCGAGAGCCGAAGAGATCGAAGGTCTCTCTCTCTAAAGTGAATATTTCAGCGGTTTATTAAAACAGAAATAAGCTTCACAGAGCAACTGAAAATCAAAGTTTTGAGTGATGATTTAGTTGTGCCCGAACAAAATTTCATGTATGCAGTTCGAGAATTTCATGGCATGAAAGAAATAATTTTGTTTAAGCCTACTGGGTTCGCACACACACAAATACGTAACTACCATGAAGGGACAGCCGACAATTTTATGAATGTCGAGAAGAGAAAGCAAGAAGATGTTGCCTATGTAGTTATTTTAAGGGAAATTGCAGGCTCTACCAGGACCCGAATCAGGGCTCTGGCATACCATGCCATTGCTCTACCAACTGAACCACCGAGCCACCACTGACTTCGACTGAGTTTGCGCTAAAATGTATAGGCTACATAGTACATGTTCTGTGTATTTCAAATTGTAAGATTTTACCAGTTTTATTAACAAGCACAGAAAATAAAGGAGAAAGAAGAAATCTGAAGGGCATTCCCATCGGTTGAGGAGACATTTTTCTTCGGTGGTCAATGCGAGCTACCGCTTCGAGGTGACGATGACAGTGGCCTACTAAGGGAGATTTCACACCGTGTCGCCTGAGGATTTCACAAGTCGAACGTCGGTTTGTGAGGCCTTTTGTGTCGCTACGGTGTGAAACGTTTTTGTTGATTGGCTCGTTCCATACGTCATGTATCGCGTATTCCTTCGGTCTGAAATCTACTTAAGTCTTGAAGATCCAAGTCACAAGGATGTAAAATTAGGGCTTTGTTAAGGTTAGGTGCGAAGGCAGGCGAAAGCACCCTAAAGGATAATATCCAAACTTGCAGGAAGAACGCATTTTACCTAAGTCTCGAATACGAAATGATAAAAACTTCTGGTGATTTGATTTAAAAAAATGTGTCCGAAATAAAGAATGGCGTACCCAGGATTATCGGTAGGGAGACGGGTTACGAATACTATTTTGGTAGTCAGTCCTCATTTTGCCATCTTTTCCTGTCTTTGACGTTCCTTTTTTAAGGAATACTGGATCAAATGGGGTTATGACCCCACCAATCCTCCCTTGGGCACGTCACTAGAAATAAATAAGTAAGCATTTGATCATATTTCGAGACGAAACATTAGATGTGTTGGGAACTGAAGGGTTTTCAGAGGCCTGAATATGAACAATTAAGTGGGTTTCGGCTTTTATAAGAGCTGCAAACATGGGAGGACAAGACACAGTAGTGTTGTTCAGGCTCGAATCAGAGAAATATTCGAGAACTGTCTGCGTCCACCTCGTAGCCGACAGTTTGAATCTTGCGTTGTCGAGTGGATTGTCCATCCCGTGCATGTGTAACGGCTTCGTAAACACACTCCGACACCGTAGATGTGTTGATGCCTGATGAGAAGAAATGGACAAACACAAATACTAAGATGGTTCTGGCACACAATGTTAATGCATGGAAGCAGGGGAGTCGAGTGGTAAAAAACGTTCCGATTTCACGTTCTGATTAAAATGGCAGCCTTAAACAGTGGCAACCATTTAGGGGATAGTTGCTCCCCATTTTTTTGCCTCTTAATCCTAGGCCTTGTCTACCAAGAGAAAGTAAACTTTCCTTGCAACCCCCCCCCCCCCCCCCCGGTTTTGGAACCCAATCGCCACCACAGGCCTTAAACATACAATTGTGAGGTTCTATCTATAATACCCCTTAAAAATATGATGTTCAGCCCCGCCCCGAAAGGAATTCCTGGATACGTGCCTGTCTCGAGCCTTCTTAAACCCGAAGGTTCATGACTGCAGCAACACAGGCCTTCCATCTGTCCCTATCCTGAGCAAGATCTATATACTCTTTTCCATCCCTACCGATTTCCTTTAGGTCCATCTCAACGTTGTCCCTCCATCTTCGTCTTGGCCTTCCTACAGGTCTCTTACCATCAGGTTTCCCAACAAGAATCCTGTAAACTCCTCTTTCCCCTTCCATTCGTGCTACACGGCCTGCCCATGTAATGCTTCTTCATTTAATTATTCTAGTAATATCTGGACATGAATACAAATTATGTACGTCTAAATTATGTAACCTTCCCCACTCACCTGTCTCCTCATCCCTTTTAGCTCCAAATATTTTCCTAAGGATCTTATTTTCAAATACTCTCAATTTATGTTCCTGTTTCAATGTAAGGGACCAAGTTTCACACCCATATAATACTACAGGCAAAATTACTGGTTTGTATATTTTAACTTTTAGTTTCTTAGATATTAAACAAGAAGACAAAAGTTTATGAAGAGAGAAGTAACATGCATTTCCTGAATTAAGCCTACTTTTTATTTCCTCTTTAATATAATTTTCATTTGTTAATATTACTCCTAAGTATTTGAATTTGGAAACTGGTTCAAACGAGTTGTTATCAATAATTAGATTTTGACTATTACCTAACACTTGGTTTCGGCCTGTAAGCATATATTTAGTTTTCTTTTTGTTAACTTCCAAACCTATCTCTTTAGCAGTTTTGAAAAATATTTTAGCATTATTCTTAATTGTATTCACATCATCCCCCAGTAAGTCTACATCATCTGCATATGCTAACAACTGAGTCACACTATTTCATTTTAGTCCTTCTTTAGTTTCTTTTACCTTCCTAACAGCATATTCTAAGGCAAAATTAAGAGCAATGGAGATAATGTATCTCCTTCTTTTAACCCATCATGAATTGTAAATTTGTCAGACACATTAATACCCACACGAATTTTATTTTCTGTTTCACTTGTGGATACTTTTATCATACTAACAAGCTTCTTAGGTATTCCAAACTCGACTAATATGTTATATAATTTATCTCTTTTGACCGAATCATATGCTTTTTTGAAATCAATGAATAGCTCTCGGACATTTTGATTAGATTCCCCCTTTTTTTCGTGAGTCACTGAGTGATTTCTTTTTTTTTGGGGGGGGGGTACAAAATTGAATTTTGCGGTGGCGGTAGCTTACATGGATTCATATCGAAAGTTCTCAAACGACACTGTAAAGATTCGTGAGAAATCTCCAATACCGCTCTCAAAATCTACCATGCACATGTACAATAATTTACGTCTGGATTTCCTTCCCTGTTCTTACCAACAAAATATTTCACAATAGTTAGGCTTATTGTCGTCCGATTTCTAAAATTCAAACGTGCTGTAGTAAACAATAGGGTGGCGGACTGGTTATTGCGTATTCTTGTCGGCCTAGCCTTTGTCTTTATTAGCCGATTACAATGGACCAAGAACTTTCTTTACATGATGCTCATTATTCACAGGAAAAAAATACATGTTCGGTGAACATTGTTGCAGCAGAAGATACAAAACAAACTTTTTTCTCTTTTAATTCATAGTTGCCCTCATATTTTATTTTCAAAAATTCGTGATTACTTTCAAGGCATTCACTCTTAAGTATACGGAATGCTGTGCTGTATGGGAATAATAATTCAAATGATTATTATTATTATTGTCGCAGATAATAATAAACTTGCCATTTTTACCACATAATTTTCCATTATCTTTTAAAAACTCAAGAGGGGGTTTAACGTCGGTACCCTCCCCTTGCGTACGCCACTGATGTTAATATTTCTATGCAGGGGTCCCGGGTTCGAATCCTGGCGTGGGCATGGATGTTTGTAAGTGTCCATTCATCAATTTCATCATATCATCACTCATCCTCATCTTCGCAAATTTAGCCAAAAGTGGCACAAGAAGCGAAGTAAAATAAAGCAATTCAATCAATCAATCAATCATTAATATTTCTATGCGCCACAGATGTTGTATCCCCTGTACGTGCTTCCACGTGAACAGTTCACACGATATCACAGGAAGGCAAGTTCTTGGAGCTTCGACGATGACGTCACATAATTTTCAGACCGCGAAAGCCTTGCAAAAATGTGCTTTCTCAGGCAGAGAACAGGACGGAACTTGCCTGCGGGGAGAAGGGACGACTTCTTGCGAAGCATAGAGGAACCCCATGGGACCAGTCGTCCTTGAGCGAGGGAAAGTTGGGGGAGAGACGAATCCATTGACCATAGTGATGTCGTGCGTCAACGATTTCTTTAAAAACAACCCCCAAACTCCGTGCCAGTGTTGCCAGGTCTACTGATTTCGCAGGAGATTTCCTGATTTTCAGCACGATCTACTGATCTCCTGACAAGTTTCAGGAAAATGTGAAAATCTCCTGATTTTTTGCTTCCTAAAATATTTATAATGAACAATTATTTTAAAAAATCGAAAGTTGATTTAAAATTTACATATTCAGCTGATGGAATGCAAAAACCCATGAATATTCCGCAGAGAGAGAGAGAGAGAGAGGGAGAGGTGGGGGAGGAGGGTCATACCAGGCTTGATGACACTGGGAAAGACGCGAGGCTTCTTGAGCCCTTTGTGCATTGGGAACTCCAAGGCGGGTGTCCTAACTTTCCCCATCTGGGTGAGGTTTTTGTCAAAGGGAAAGCAACTGGAAACTTGTTGCCACCCACTCATACGAACAAGTATTCAGTTTTATGGTAATGTTTATTGCAAATGCTAGATACAGGTTCAGGTTTTTAACTCTGATAAAATAGGGAGTCCGCATTACAAATGCAGCCAAAGGTTATAGTTACAAAAGCTCTTTGGAAACTGTCGATTGATTGATTTGGTTTATTTTACTTTACATTTCTGCCACTTTTGACTAATCGCGAAGACGAGGATGAGTGATGATATGATGAAATCGATAAAGGAACAACCATGCCCAGGCTGAGATTCGATCCCGAGACGGGATCCCTGATATCGTAGCGCTGTGCTAACCACTCAGCCACGGAGGTCGGCTTAGTACACTGCTGTTGCTGACTTATACGCCGCAGTTTTATTTTTTCTTAATCATCACTAAACTTAGAAATATTAGTTCATGTTTTTATAGCATTGTTTGTTTTAAAAGCTATATCTGAGCCCTTTATACTCAATCAATACTGTGGAGGTAGAAATTATCTTTCCCGCTTTTATACCAGGTAATCCTCGAATGCAAGAAGCTGATTTAATTAAAATTTACATTGTCTGGAGTGACTGGGAAAAGAGTTGAAGAAAAAACCTGCGACTTGTCCTATACTGGGTCCCGGGTTCGAATCCCGGACTGGGCATGGGTGCTCTTTGTGAGTGTCCCTTCATCAATTTCACATCTTTATGATGAGACAAATATGACAGATCTGAAGTAAAATAAACCAAATCAAGCAATCAATCTGTCTAATACTGGTTGGTTACCTTCCGTGATTGAAAGAAAAGTTTTTAATTCAAGCATATTTCGGGGATTCAGGCATGATAGCCCTTCTCTATTACCATTAATGCGAGTATGCTTCGAATGTGTTGTTAAAAAAAAGGTGTAGGCTTTCTTACATCCTGTAACTTTGGCTAGTTTCTGAAGCTCTAGTGTTAGTTAACACAAAAATCACGAAATGTTTCCATAAATTTTTAAACGCCAAGTACATAAATCCACACACGGTCACAACCATTTACTTTAGAATATTTGTGAGATGAACAGAAAATCGAGGTCGGATTTTTTCCAGTAATGTCACTGCTTTTTGCAATGTGTAGGGGCAGTGCCGGCGATTAGGGGGGACAATACTTGCACCATCCTCAGTTTTGGCCTCCCGATCGACACCGCTGGTTGTGGTGAATTAAGAGGGTGGGGTTATTGTGTCCCTTGAAGTGCAAATTCATAATAAAATTTGTATTAACATAACAGTAATAAATTTATCGTTTGACATCTAAAATTAATAATTAAAGTTCAATAATGATAGTGGAAAGCTTTTCCCACTCTACCCCCCCCCCCCCCCAGAACGTTGATAATCCGTTATTATTAGTTCTTCTGATTTTTTAAGCAGATCTCCTGATTTTTCAGGGCACGATCTCCCGATTTTTAAAAATCTAACCTGGCAACGCTGCTCCGTGCTGTCTTTTTCCGGCGTGATGTAGGCTTTGTCTTGGTTGGGAGGGACGCATTCAAAGGTGTGCCCAGGCAGTGGCGCAGGAACGTTTTTCATTTGGGGGGGGTACAAAATTCAGCCTCCCATATATATTGTATAAACACCCATGCTTCAGCACCTAGAAATACATTTCGGGGATCCAACCAAGTGTTGCAATAATAATAATAAATAATTATAATTATTATATTTAATTAAATAAAAATATTAATTAAATATGTAAGTTAATTAATATTGTATTGTTGTTATTACATGAATAGGTAAGAGATAGTAAAATAATAGAGATATAAAAGCATATATTCATTATCTAAGTTACATGTAGTTAAGATCGCCAAGATTTGTATAAAAAACAACTGCCCTGGCAAGGAATTTAATGTCAAATAGATAAAATAATTGAATATTTATTGAATAACAAACAGGGAGTTAGATCCAATTAACGAAAAGTAAAGTTTCTGATTAATATTTTATGGATATTATCATTAGTTGTGTGCATAAATCTTTTGGAACCCTTCAAAGCCGTATGAGCCAAATTCCTTGCCTTCCCATAAGTTCAGCGGAAATAACCACCGATTATATAACAAATGCTAAACAATTATATTTTGATTATTTACTTTTACTTCTTGGTAAGTCTTTCGGGGGAGTGTCCGGACCCCTCCTAAATATGTCTTTGATACTTAGGTATAATGTGAAGGCATGGGAAATATTCTATTTTAGAACAGCACACACGAATGTCCTGTTATTTAATGCAAAATTTGCATAACTATTTTTTCTTTGTTTTTCTTAGAATTTTTTTTTTAAACAGATTTTAAAACCAGATAACAATTCTGAAACATATAAAGCTCTGGACTTCGTTCTGGCCTTATTTGAATTTAACAGAACGGAAAATCAGAAGTTCGAAATGTGAATATTGCGAACAAAGATACATCTATTCATTTTAATGCAGGTTGAGATTAAACGGGGTGAGGAGGATCTTGAGCCACCCCAACCAGGAATAATCAGCTCCCACCCACTGAATATAGAAACCACATTATGAATATATCATACCTATAGAGTTCCACTTGAGTTCAGTCCATTCTAATTTTAAATTCCCATAGCTACGCATAAAAATATCTTTAAAGAATTTATGGCATATGTGTACCACATCCAATGTCTTTTAGAAGCCATGTATTTGGTATTTACTCAGACATCTGTAGGGCGTTGTATTAAAAAAAGAAATAAACTGAGTTGAGATGGTTCCCGACCAACTCGTAAGAAGTCTAACTTTAAAATATTGTGAAACATTTGACAAAGTATTTATTTGTTATATAATTAGCTGTACCTAATGACACTCTTCAAGCACTGAAAGTACTATCATTACATATGCAAAACCGAAATCCTTCAGATGTCAGAGGAAGCAAGGACAATCATACGCTCAAAATGGTTTTTTTTTTTTAGTTTAAATCTTTGGTGGACAATATGAAGAACCGCCCAAGGTCTCTTTTCGTATGTAGTGGTATTAAATGCAGATACATGCGTGTTTTAGGGTGACATGTCAATTTCTCGTTTATGTGAAAAGGTAAACTTTAATGTAAGCAAAAGCATGTGCGCGTCAGAGTTAAAGATTTTCGCATCTACAAGGAAAATCCAAAACATTCCCACCTCTCCAGCCTCCGTGGCGGAGGGGTTGGCATAGCGCGCTTTGACGCCAGAGGTAGGGCATGTGAGTGTTCATCAATTTCATGATATCATCGCCCATCCTCATCTTTGCGATTAGCGAAAAGTGGCAGAAATGCGAAGAAAAATAAACCAAATAAATCAATCAAACATTCTCATCTCACTCAAAGACCTTGCGAATCAAATCCAAAATCTACCAATAGAACCTGCAGTGCGTTTCATTTATCTCGTGCATTCATCTGACTAATGTAATTTTCGTACAGATTGACTTTAGGGTTTAACTTAAAATGGCGTTGTGTTTGTGTGGCATTTGATACCAAAATTAGATTTTAAGCAATTAATGTCCAATTATAAGTATATCTAATACATAGGTAAAAATAATTCCCCCCTCTGATAATATCGCAAATTGCACCTTGTTTGAATGTCTGGGAAAAATTTCATTTTACCTAGGAATGATATCGCGATGAAATGAGTAGAAAATTGTCACAGCCTCATCTCGTCTCCTGTGTGGCGAGGTCCTTCTTGTTCTTGTTTGTGTTAATTTTTGTTTCGGTTTCCACTCGGAAGTCATTAAAACTTATTCTAGATTCACTTCATGCTCAGATAGGCTAATCGGGACTCTATTTTCAAAATCTCTTAATATATAGGTTTAAGTATAGTTTCCGAACACCCTCTTTCAAAGTTATCAAAAATATGGGTGAGTTACAGCAGTACATTGTACCCCCCAAGTTGGTCTGTAGTGTCTCGTCTCGTTCGTGTAAGTATTTCGTTTTGGAAAATTCCATTTTAAATATTCAAAAGAAAATGGATCAGTCATATACCCTTCTGATGAAGATTTGTATCTTATCTTCGAAGATTTCTGTAGAAAATGTGCATTCGTCTGCAGCGTGATTTTCTGAGAGCAAATCTGATTCCATCGTTCCATTCACATTTTAAACAATTTTCATCTCCTTAAAGAGGTTCCCAAGAACTTAGGTCAATGAACTAACTAGTAGCAACCACAATGTATAGTGGAACCATAAGCAAAACAACCTGCGCACACCCGCGACTCCTGTACACCGTACTCCTGCGAGGAGGGGCGGGGGAGAGTGGACCATGCTTACTTATGGCCCGAGCTGAACGGAAGAAGAGAAAGCGGGGACTTTTCGTCCAGGGTTTTTTCCTTGTGGTCGCACCATAGTAGAATAAGTTTAGAATGGTTTGAATTTCTGTGTTAAGGAAGATAACGTTTATTTGTTATAAACAATATACACTTTTTTATTGGGCGAACTGAAAATAGGTTCTTTTAACATGGGGGGTACAAGGGGTACAACTCGATTTACGGATTTAGGGGGTACAGTACCCCCCTTCAAAAATTTAGGGGGTACAATGTACCCCTGTACCCCCCCGTTCCTGCGCCACTGTGCCCAGGGTTTTCGAAAGGTGTTTCATCTTATTTTTTTAGTAGTTCTGCACTATATTTTGACATCCACCAACACCAAGCCCCCTTCCCCATTGAGCACGCGTCTGGAGCTGGACGCATCTCCTTCGGTCGTGGCAGGTGGTCACCCACCCAGAATCGTGAGGAAATTGAACGAACGAGTATCCTGTTGCGTCGCGAAGTTTAGTTTAGTTTTAAAGTTACGTTTAAGCGACGTATGCAGAATACAACATAACTGAACTCTCTCAACTCGTAGGCAACATCAAGGAGAACAACTTTTCCTGTAATGTTTTCTTTGTGAGTTGTTTTGATACGACAGCGAGGTATTATTTAATAACTGACACTATAATAATCAATGATGAGAATACTTCTTGTCTCGTAATAAATACAGCTATAGCAGGAAACAACTTCATAAAAATGATTACCAATTATTTCACAGTTTTGCCTTTGCAGAAAATGCTCATTCATTTAATTATCACTTCTAGTGTTTTCTATAAGTCAGTGTGTCCATTCATGAATTTCATCATGTCATCACTCATCTCCATCTTCGCAAATTAGCCAAAAGTGGAACAAAAAGCGAAGAAAAATAAAGCAAATCAAAATCAAAAATGAAATCAATCAGTAGGTAGGGGGTGGGGGAGACTGGGGTGAGTTTCCAAATTGTGTCCTTTTCCTACCAGACGAGAATGGGCAACATTGCAGATTTCTGTGAATATGCGTCAAAACACTGGGTAAAAAATTGAGTAGTAATCGTTATTTTTTTCTTTAGTTTGGAACAGGGTGTGAAATCACTGCAGATTGGTGGGGGGGAGGAGCAGACAGACAAACAGACACACACACACAATATACTATATAATGTCATTAAATGTGTGTCAATTATTAAGTAATCAAATTATATTATAAAATATACTGTCTTTCATTCAAAATGTAATTGCAAATTGACGAACAATGATTTGCGTAAGGGATGAAGGACAAGAATTAAGAGATATTAAGAAGATAATAGTTTCCTGTATAAAATTCACATATAAATGCTATTACGTGTCTTATTAATATATCTATATACTTCGTGGTTGCTAACGAAAGACGATGAGAAATGGAGAAGAAGTAACAAGTCGGTCTAATTTCTGTGTTCTGGGGATTGATGGGTTTAGTGTCCTTAGAGATAAGGCTCTTTGTTGTCAGTTCTTTTTGTATGTTCTCGATATTATTCCAGTCATGTATATTCGAATCTCAAACTAATTGGGGGAAATTTCAGGACAAGATCGTTGGTGGGGGAAATTCCCCTCCCCCCCGTCCTCCCGGATTTCGAACCCTGGTTTGGAACATTTATGCTGTTCATTAGATCAAATTTTTGCAATCTGTAATTTTAAGGCATTTCAAAGGTAAGTTGACAAGTATTGTCAACCGACCCTGAACATATAGTCAACTCACTCCACATACAGGTTGAATTGACAATTGACACTCTTCAAGAAAATAAAATAAATAACATAAAATAAAAAAGCAATAATTTTACACGTTTTTAGGAGTATGGTGAATTAAAAATTTATAGTGGTCGAGGAAACTACAAGTATTGCTCATAGGATTTCATCAATAGTACGTATATCGTAATTTTTAAAAGCTGCAAAAATTTAAACATAAAAACATGGTCAACTATGTTTTGATGTTGCTCTTAAAGTAGGGTTACCGTATTATTTTGACCCAAGAACGAGACATTCCAAGGCGGTCACTTTACCCCCTCCTGAAAAATTGGTTAGGACTAATTATAAAATTATTGTCATTAATTGTCATTAACGTATCATTATAATTATAATTTATTATAGTAGCCGCGGTAGCTCAGTCGGTATTCGCGGAGTGGTTAGCATAGCACTCTACGAAGCCATGGGTCCCAGGTTCGAATCCCGGCTAGGACTTGCATGTTTGAGAGAAACCGAGAATTAAGGGAAAAACTGATATGTATGAATGTTGAGAAAAAGTGTGTGAATGACGAGGGAGACTACCGAATAGGGGTATTCCTTTATTATATACGCGTATAAAAAAGTCCGTATGGCGTCTGACTACCATGCGAGAGGCCCGGGGTCGATCCCCGGTGGGGGATAACCGGGACTTTTTCCACCTGTTCATGAGGCTCCGGCGATCACCCAGCGTTGTATAGAGTGGAAACCTGGAGGAAACTCTGGGGGGTAAAGACGGCCAGGGGTGTGGTACTGATCACATCACTCCAAGCTTCGGCCGAGATCAAGAAAGTGTGGGGCCCTAATTCCACACCCCCTATACGCATTCATGGCATGGTGCAAAGCACAGGGGAGCACTTTACCTTTTTTATTATTTATTATAGTATGTATCACATAAATGATACATCATGAACAATATATATGTAAAATATGAGCTCTCGTTGTCTAGAGCTATTAATTTTTATAATCCCGGTTTGACTACATAGTGTTTCTGGACTCTTCTGATCAACCTTTGATGTTAGTCCTACGCTGAAATAGACGAGTGCCAGAAGTATTTGCAGAACTCCCTGAAAAAGTTGCATCACTTATCAATATCTAACACGAAACGCGGGATTTGTCTTTTGAATTTCTGTCAAGACACAGGAACTTGGTTTTCAGGCTAACTCCTTGACTTTTATAAAACGGGATAAATAGTGTTTTTTTTAATCGACGGGACAACTGGGACACCCCTATGAAACGGGACTGTCCCGGTCAAAACGAGACGAATGGTCACCCTATCTTAAAGAAATAATTTTATTTCGAGCAAAGTGAGACAAAAATTATGTGAATCACGTTATTCTTTTCATTTTCATTTCTTGTGCGGCTGAGGCGAGTAAAGATTGTTGCAGTCAATAAATGATTGTTCCGCCGGTGAAAGAGGTGGCCGCCACCAGTTTGTACTTCAGTTATGAGTTATCGTCATTTTTTCCTTTTGTTCAGTGCTGCTGAGGGCCTTCATCATTTGGAATTCCAGTGCAAATTACTTGGTTAGGAGAATGAAGTTTCCCGCAGACGGGGAAGGGGCATTTTGCCACATTTTACAACTATGCCAGAGTGCCAACAATTTTCGAGTAATTCTTGTTTGAGACAGTAGTGTGTGCGAATGCGTAGAATCGGAATTATATGAAGAAATTAAATATCTAGGGAACGAAGGACATTTCGTAAATTTGAATCGGGATTCCGAAAGGCTAGAAGAAAAGGAAAAAAGATATATGTTTGAAAAAGTCAGAAGGGTGTCTTCAAAAAACTGTTACTACCTTTAATAACGTTTCAGACTTCGCCACGACTGATAAATTAAAATAATGGCGATGCACTTTAAACCATGGTTGATTTGATTCATTTTTTTTTTTTTTAATTTTACTTCGCGTTTTGTGCCTCTTGGCTAATTTACGAAGATGGGGATGAGGGATAAAATTATGAAATTGATGAATGGACGTTTACAAACAACCATGCCCGAGCGGGATTCGGACGCGGGACCCTTGGCGTCGCAGCGCGATGTGCTATTCATTTTCTTTTTCTTTAAAAAAAAGGAATGCCCCTAATCGGCAGTATCCCCCGTCATTCACACATTTTTCACAATCTTTTACACATGTCAAGTTTCACTGTATTCACATTGGTTCTCATTATTCGGACAAACACAAACATCCAAACCTGAGCGGGATTCGAACTCGGGACCCCTAGCATTGCAGCGCGATGAGATAACCACTTTTTTTTTGAAGGAATATCCCTAAGCGGTAGTTTTCGCTGTTTTTCACTTTTATTCACTGTGTTTCATTTCTCATTTTAGCTCAATTTTCATTTCTTATTATCTGGACGGACACAAATACCCATGCCTTACCCGGGACTCGAACCCGGAACCCCTGGTGTTGCAGCGCGCTCTGCTAACCACTCGGCCACAGGGTCCGACAACCACTCGGCCACAGGGTCTGGCAACCACTCGGCCACTGGGTCCGGCACTTGAAACCATGGGGTTTAGTGTTAGCGATATGGTCGAAGTCTTACTTTAAATTAATTGATTGATTTGGTGTTTTAAGTCCATTTTATGCACTGTAAGGCTAATCGGGACAGGACCTACAGTTTAAAGTGGGATCCGAACCACTATGTGCCTCCACCGGGTATCGAAACCCGAACACCTTGATTACAAGGCGACGTTACCACTGCGCCATCGGGGAGGCCTCTTTCAAGTAAATCTGAAGAATTTATTGATATGGTTGTTATTCTGATTTAATGATACACGATATAGAAAAAACACACACTGTACTCGTTATTTCAACAAGCGAAAATGATATATTTTTTGAGAACTGAATTTGAAAATTCAGGCGCCAGTTGAAAATGTCTACATTTTACATTCCCAAATTCGCCTTCAAATAAACACTCAAAGAATCTGTTAACAATTGCATAGGAAAGGCAACCTTACTTTCGAGTAAAAGATTCCGAAGAACTTTGCGGTGGCGGAAACGCAGGCATCACCCATCCCATCTCTTCACCCCACCCCTAACAGCGGTGCTTGGAAGGGAACCAGCGAAAAAGCCCTTGCCATTGGTAACAGCCTTGCTGGGATACAAGAGATCTGACCAATAAGGACGTTTGAAACCCACGTGACTGTCACCGAAAGAGCTCTCCCCCCAATTTGTGCTGGAAACAGCAAAAGAAGACGGCCGCGCCATCTACTGGCCACCGATGGAAATGCAATTTCAAAGCGCAGCGAGGTTTAAATGTGGGGTAATCCTCTACTCCCTAACTCCTCTATGATATACGTTATGGGCCATCAAGTTGTTGGTTAAAGTTATTATAATTCGTGGAAATGTATGTGTACGAACATTTGAAAATGCTATGTGATTTCTATGGTGAAAAATTAGTGTTTAAAACGCAAGGAAAACATTGAGTACTCAGTTTTATCTACTGATCGTATTTGACGCTGCAGTCGAAGTGCAATTCGAAAGACAACACTTCCACTCCACGACTTGAAGACCGCACTCCAAGACCATACTCGGAGGATGCTCGCTTCAAGTACGGTCTTGCACCTTTCGGACACGGCCAAAGAAAAAGAAGTCTCATCATGAATACTTCATGTTTAATGTGTAGAAACGCTCATTGAATACGTTCTTCTACTAACGGCTAGTTGCCTTAGATATTACTAATTATCCCGGCTCGCAATTTCATACGTGGAATATCATAAATATTTTTCTTGAGCAAGTGATTTAACATAACTAACTAATTAAAATATCTAGGTATATAAAATACCTTATTTATGCTGCATATTGAATATAATAAAGTATTGAAAACTATATAAATGACTTTCCTGCTGTTTTGTTTGCGGCATTGGACTAATTGTTATATCCACTTCATCCGACAGAAATTGACGTTGTTGACAAATCTTCGTGGTGAGTGAAGAAACAAAAGCATGGCTACTTTAGATTTGGATACAACTTTTATAAGGTGTTTGAAATTTCTTCATTCAAAGTCACCAGATTCTGTAGATCAACTTCGTCTGACGTTATTAGATGCAATACGACAGAAACATGGAGGTGGAAAGAATTTACCAACTGTTCATGCTACGCGGGAAACCGCCCCAAAATCGTTGCTGAAACAGGGAATGCTGTCACCATATAAGAAGGATGAGCTTCGCAAGGAGAGTGAAAAGCGGACCAATGAGAAATTAGATGATGATTTCACTAGTGTTTCATACGAGGTACCAAACAAGATAATGAAACTCAATTCACCGAAGTCTGTAAAGCAACAGTTAAGCCTGCCTTCAACTGCTATACCAGTTAATATTAAGGAGGAGGTAAGTGAGCAAGTTGCTGATCTAGATAACGATTCGGATATGGATGATGCAGATGATTTGGCAGCACTGAAAATATTAGAAGATGATTTGACATGTGTAGTTTGCAAAGCAATGGATGTGGGTGTTAAGAATAGATTGTTGGAATGTTTGGAGTGTCACTCTTTGTATCACCAAGAATGTCATAAACCACCAATTTCTGATGAAGATGCGAATGATCCACGGCAAGTTTGGTACTGTTCAAATTGCACAAAATCAATGAAGAAAGCATCAAAATCTGGTTCCAAATTAAGTGGTAAAATATCTAGCACATCTACAATTCAAGACGTTAATACAAGTGTGAAAAATGTACTTAATAAAACTGATAGTCAGGGCACTCTTTTCAAGAGATCTGATAAAGGACATTCTGGCCAACTTCAAGGTACTCTCACCCAGGCAAAACCTGTTGGAATGGCAGCCTTTGCAGCTAGTTTGAAACCTTCATCAAAAACATTATCAAGCAAATCTGATGTAGAAAGTGGTTCTTCAATACAGTCAACATTATCGTCTAAAACTTCAAATTCTGCAAAGACTGATAATAGTTCTTCGGTGAGTAAAACAGTGCCTGCAGCTGTCTCAAAATCCTCATACTCTGTAAAAGAATCGTCTAGTTTATCGGGAAGACAATTGAAACAATCTTCTACGTCATCACTGTACTCAAAGCCGGGCAGCACTGCTTCAAATGTAAGCAGTACAAAGTCAAGTGCTACTGGTAATAGTAGTAAAAACACTGCATCAACTATAATTTCTGCTGATAAGAGACTGCAAATTATGAAGAAAAAAGCTGCCAAATTGCAAGAAAAAAGAAAACTTCCAAAGTAGTTTCTCTATATTATTTTTGTTAGTGGTTTTCTTTTGTTATTACTTTCTGTTATGCGATTTTTACTTGTGAAGTAAACATAGTTGTAGCACAAACAAAAGAACAGCAAGCATTTTTATGTAGCAATAATTTTGGTAACAGTTCGTTATATCGGAGACACATTTCTTCATTTTTACAGAAGAAACTAGGGTACTATTATCGTATGGGTGAAACACCTACGAATCATATATTTCGGACTTCTTTACATTGCTAACGTGTTGCGGAACATTTCTTAAGGCGAAATAATGCATTTCTAACTAAGATAATGTTTATTTTCTCTATTTACGAGTACTTACTGTTACTTGTTGTTTCGAATCTGTAACACATTATGGCCGTGATAGCATATTGGTTTAGGGGGCGTTCTAAGAGTGTTTTGTCGATTTATGCAGTGGTGCAACCTCGTTCACCGGAAAATATCTACTTTCGTGCCCCTATTTGAAATTATGCGAATACGTCGCATTTACGTGTAGAACTTGTAAAATAACCTTGCGATTTACCACGTTCATTGTCCATACACAGCAATTCGGAACCATCTTTCTTTCGCAATTCGTTAATGCTCTTCCTTTACGCACAACACTCTTGCAACCTTGAATATTTATGTCAGACGAGGAATGCCTACGTGGTTAGGTTAGGCCTGTTAGGTTAGGTTCCATTAGCATAAATACAAAGAAAAAATAATATTTTCGCTAAGAGACGCGTTACCTTTGTATTGCCTAACATGAAAAAGGTCTCTCCTGTGACGTCGGAACACAATGTTGCTAGAGTGTTGTGTGATAAGTGACACCCTTTCGGGTCGGAACCATCTTTCTTTCGAAATTTGTTAGTGCTCTTCCTTTACGCACAACCATCTTGCAACCTTGAATATTGACGTCAGACGAGGAATGCCTACGTGGTTAGGTTAGGCCTGTTGGGTTAGGTTCCATTAGCATAGATACAAAGAAAAATTATTATTTTCGCTAAGAGACGCGTTAGCTTGTATTGCCTAACATGAAAAAGATCTTTCCTGTGACGTCAGAACACAATGTTGCTACAGTGTTGTGCGATAAGTGACACCCATTCGGGTCGGAAACATCTTTCTTTCGTAATTCGTTAATTCTTTCCTTTACGCACAACAATCTTGCAACCTTGAATATTGACGTCAGACGAGGAATGCCTACGTGATTAGGTTAGGCCTGTTAGGTTAGGTTCCATTAGCATAAATACAAAGAAAAATTGTAAAAACAGCTCTCTCCTGTGACGTCCGAACACAATGTTGTGCGATAAGTGACACCCATTTGGGAAATAGGCTTGTTCCGAACTCGACAGGTGGTTCTAGTGAAAACACGGCGAGGCTGAAACACTGGCTACGGGGTTGCATCTTCTTAACACACGGAACATTGCACTCTCATGCAAAAAGCAAATGGCGGGAGCAGAAACAGCGTGTCGGACAGAGATTTTCGCAGAAAACAAAATGCATTCACATTAAAATGGATCAAATCTACATTCAGGAACTTCCAAAACGCTCAAGAAAATGATTTCCGTAAGTACTTTTTCCTGTAAATTTGAAGGAAATTTGAAGGAATCCGTTTTACCCATACGATAATGTTACCGAAACTACTTACGGAAATGAGTTTCTCCAGGCTTTCCAACGTTCTCCAAGCTTTCCAAGCATATATTGAACAAAACCTTAAGTAATCGCTAAAACTCCGCAGTATGTGTTAACAGTCGTACATCGAAATCGAACCATGTAAAAATTGCATTCGTAACATGATGAAATCACAATAAAACAAAAGGAACTTGGGCTGTTTTATGATTTTTTTTAAAAAAAGTCTCTTAGCAGGAAGACTAATTATAGTAGAATTTTTGCAATCATTGTCACACAAAATTTGGTAAGAATGAAGAATACGGAGAATGTCTCCAATTTTCTTAATTTTTGGTATACTAACTAAATTTAGCTTTCTAATCACGTATCTGTTGTTAAAAGTGTTAAAATCACGTGAAAAATTTGTACACTTGTTGTCACGAACCATGCACGGGTAGCCCCATCTTCTGAGGGCTCTGTGTCCTTATATGCCAGTTCTGATGTCCACTTCTGTTGGGTCCCTAGTGACATGGGCATACAGGGGAATGAAGCAACAGATTCCGCCAAGTCTGCTGAAATGTGGCAGGCACAGTGGGGTAAGATAAGTGGGTACAAGCTTCGAGCTATCAAGCCCATCACCTCGGACATTATTTTAACCTTCCGAACGACAGTGTTTGAGCAAATGTTTTTAGATTTCCATTGTTTCTGAGGTAGTTTTTTAAAGATCCATACCTTTTTTAATGTGTTTGTCTAAGCAAGTCCATTTACAACTTGCATTTTTAAAACTTTCTCAAGGGGCTTTTTACACCCCTTTTTAATTTTGAGGTAAGGGTTTTAGGTAAGGGGATCTTTTGTATATAATGAGGGATGCAAAATGGCCAAAAGTGCAGATGCACCCAACACTTTTAAATCAATCAATGTCATTCATCCTCATCATCACAATTAGCCATAATTGGCAGAAAGCGACTCGAAATGACAAAAAATTACTTTCAATAAATGCTGACTTATCGATATGAAAACAAGTGTTGTTATCTGTTGCAAGGAACTTTATAACTTTTTCCTTTATTTGAGACAACAGTTTGATGGAATGTTAATAATCTTGATTGGACTACTAAGGAATCAGTGGTTTTTACAAAGATGAGACTTTTCTGTTGCATTTGTTTTTGCAGTGACATGTCTACTACTTTTTGTATTTTCCTTATTTTACATTACTTTTCTGCCCTTTAGGCTAATTGCAACAATGAGGATGAATTATTATTAGATAAAATTTATGAATCAAAAGTTGCAACCCATGTCCACACTGGTGGATTTGTAAATTATATTTTTATATATAAGTGTTCTTAAAGTTTAAGAATATTTTCATTACAGCACCCTGTCCTGTATATCTGTGCGTTGTTTTTTTTAAATAATAACTTTAAAGAACAGCAACTAGTCTCAGCGTGAACATTGTTGTAAGTGGTGTGTGTGTGTTTGAATGTCACCTCATTAATTTCATCTAATTATCATTCATGCTCATCATGGCAATTAGCCAAAAGTTGCAGAAAAGTTATGCTAAATAACAAAATACACATATGAAATCACCATTACATCTGAATCTGATTGTTATTGGTTGCAGCAAAAACATCCAAGTGGTGTCTGTATTAATAATTAAAAATATGTCCTGCATATGTACAGCAATGGCCACATAGTGGTAACATCACCACTTTGTAATCAAGAGGTCTCAGATTTGATACCTTGTGGGGTACATAGTGGTTCGGATGCCACTTTAACCCAGGAGAGGTTGCGCCCATTTCACAACTTATGCGGTCGCGGTGGGTCACTGACCCGCAATTATAAACTTTTCTATTTTTAACATATAAATATTTTTCTTTGTTTTGTTCCTCGGATATTATTTTTTAACCTTTTGACAAATTAATAAATATATATATATATATATATATATATTTATGTTTCTTGATTTTTTTATTTCTAGTGTTATTTGGAATTACATATTGAATAAATGCAACATTTCTGTGATTGTCTCAAGTAATCACTAGAGAGCTTTAGAAAAAAACAAAGAATTACAATTTTTTGAATAGTAATACGATAAGTAAAGATATACAGTACATTTTCATGTGAAATACCTTATAATTTGTTTCTTTCCAAAAAGTCATCACAGGTGATTTTTCCATGATTCCCGCAGATTGGCACCTGACAAAGCGAGCATTGGAAAGTCTTATTGCCAGTTCTCGGACATTTTCCACATATTTTTCTTTTGCTTGAAGTTCCTTGTTCCTGGTCATCACTAGGAGATGGTTGAACATGGTCTTTCGAAAGTTCGAGGATGTCAGTTCTCAGTTTTCTGCTGAGATTTGGAATTTCCAAACGAGACCTTATATATGGTCTCACAAGCCACATGGCTAATTCTTTCAAATACTTTCTCCTTACTAGACGCCGGCTTTCATCTTTACTGTTACATGCAGATATAACCAAAGCATTTATTGCTGTTATATTTAGCATGTTATAAAAGACTGTTAGTGGCCATCTGTTGCTCTTTCTAGCGACAGAGTAGCTGCCTGACATTTCATCCACCATGTCTACGCCGCCTTTCGTTATATTGTAAAATGTTATAACTTCAGGTTTTCTACTGTCGCCAGTCTCTGGATCAATGGCCTTGCTTGGATGCATAGTTGACAATAAGGTAACAAGTTTTCCTTTTTTCGGAACATACGAAACCAGTGTTGCATGATCTTTCCCAAATCCAAAAAGAGAAGAGTGCTCTTCCCTATTTTTGCTGGTAACAAAACATGTAGGTAGCTCACGTTTATTTTTCCGAATTGTTCCAACTGTTGTGAGATTGTGTTGAAGCAGAAGTTCTCCAGCCAATGGCACACTAGAGAACCAATTATCATAAGTAACATTTCTGCCAGAACCTGATATTGGTTCAATTAGACGTTTTACAATGGCAGCAGGAGTTTGGTTCACAAAAAATGGACCATCAGGCTGTTTTTCTAAATATATATCTCCATTTTGGCCACATAGTATGTCCGAGCGTCTACAAGTGAAAATACCTTTATTCCGTATTTTGCAGGTTTGATTTTCATAAACTGACCTGTGGGGGTAAAGGCGGTCAGGGGCATGATGCTGATCACATCACCCCCACTCACGACCGGATCAAGAAAGTGTAGGGCATTATCAAAATATATCTAAATAAATAGTTATCTCAAAATATAAACTAAGAATACTGCTAAAAACACAACGTAGCTGTTAATTTTATTAAGCATTTCACAAAATCATTATTTTCTTTCTCAGTGGAATGTCCAACAAAACACATTGTTGACCTTATATAAGTATTATCAGAATTATAATATTTTTGGGGTTTAAAAAAACTGCAGACATGTTTTTAATAAAAATTGGTTACATTTGAAAAAGTTATACTTTAAATTGGACTTCAATTTTAGTTTTGCTGGATGACATGTATATTCAATTTCAAGCCGGTACAAGCATTATACTATTAGGATGAATATCTGTCGATTTAAAAAAATACTTTTTATGCTTATGCTTTTTATAACACGTTTTGGACAATGTATGAACTGAAGCTAAAATGTGGTTTTAAAAAGTTGGGCATGTACTACACAGGACCAAAAAATCACTTACACACGTGGAAACAGAACTAGCTAAATATCCGAACATTAGCAATTTAATTCTGTTGTAGTGTACGATGGATAAAGTTATCTACAGCCCTAACCTTGTATAGTCAGTAACTAATGTATTCCTAGCCTTTGTGACTAAGGACGACCCAAGTGGCATCACATTATGCTCTCTTTACACAGAACCAGTCCTACTTCCCTCGTACCCAGTTATAAAACTTGAGACTATATATGCATTTCATTATACCAAAGAGAGTTAGAGTCAGTGAATCGATTTTTTCAGTGATTCATCTCTTGCACACATATTGAACTGAACAACCATGCAACGTTTCTCTACAATGTGACTGAAACGTACATGTGCGTGTGTGTGTCTGTAGTTTCTGGTATGAGGTATTCTCCCCCAGATTTTTTTTTTCCAGAAAAGTTTTCTCAATATGGTGTGATAAAGTTCAATTTTTAAATTCAACTTTCATGCTATTCATTCATCATTACTGATTCATAGTTGTTACTTGAAGACAACCTATAAACTTATTTGTCCAACCTATACATCATAATATTTTGGGGCAATTCCATTGTGACGGGTGTGACATTCAGACAAATTTACATTCATTTTAAAATTATTTTCTCAGCACTTTCAAATATGTTACTCTATCAATTCATGTAATTTCATTTTTCTTGATGAAAGGCATTTACTTGCAGAATTTTCCTCCCCCCCCATCTCAATTCTCGGCTACAGAAAATATATTTTTGTACTTGTGATGGGTGTGACACTTCTTAGACATGACTTTATGACCTTCTTCAGTCTTCAGAAAACTCTGTGAAATGCATGGGTTTACTGAAAGAATGTCATTATATTTTCACAAAGCATTTAGATGTCTTTAGTTTCTAAAATATTATACTTTTTTTATAAACATTTTTGGCCTGTTGCGGGTGGGACAAATTTTGTGACGGGTGTGACATCATGCAAATGTAGGATTATGGAACAATGTAGAGGCTATGAAAATTATAGTATAGCAATGTTTTGAATGTTATTTTGTGTGGATCTCCATAAGAAGAAAGTTTTGAAAAGGTATGTACAATGTTTCTATGCAAAATATGTATGTAATATTCAGGTACGGACTTCGATTGTGTATGTGAAGCACAGCCAGTTACATTCCAACTTACCTAATATAAATTTTCCATGTGGACTTCCATCGTGTATTCGTGTTTTTAAGTCTTACGATGGATTTAGAGTTCATATGCTCAGAGACCATGTGTTCCTACGTAAGGAAAAAAATTATGGTAAATTTTCCATATCCGGAAAACGGATTTCTTCAAATTTACAGGAGAAATTACTTACCGAATGCAGTTTCTTTAGAATTGTGGAAGTTCGAAGAAGTGTTTTCTCACATTGTTCATTGAATTTTGCCGGTAAATCATCTATTTTTCAATATAAATATGTGACCGATGCACGAAAGGTCTTGCATCCATTTACTTCCAGGTGGATGTAGCATGTGTGTGATGATGTAATCCGGGTCAGTGTTTCCAAACATGCGTTTAGGTAACTGGTCACGCATTTGAATATGTATGTTCATTTCAACATTGCGCGTTTAGGTAACTGGTCACATGTTTCAATACGTATGTTCATTTTAACGTGCTGAACTTATTGAAAATGACGTGTGCAGGATGCGTGGTACAATTGAAAGGAGTTGAAGTTTCAAACGAAAATAATTTTTGAGTTCAAATTTACATTACATTAAAGAATTATTTGCCTAACCTATTTCTAATCTGGGTAAATTTTCCATATCCAGGGAGTCACCTCGCCCCAAATGAGTTCCAAACTTCAACTGCACATTCACTATTAGGATACCAAAATTATTAAGTATAACGAATTTAACATTGCCGACATTCCTCTTCACTGGTAAATAATGAGCAATTGTGCCGATCGCAGACCACTCAATTTTGCTTATCTTGCACTTTCTACACTCGGTTGGGTGGAAATATTGCATAACGACTACGGTTGTGATAGATACTGTGACCGCCATTTCGCGTGTTACGGAAGGGAAGAAACAACAAAGGAAACTTACTCTATATGTCGCAAATAGAGCTTGTTTCCGTGAAATAAGCAAAATGCCACCTTCAACAATGTTTCTCAATGCAGAATACGTAAGTAGGAATATTAAAATTGACACAACTAGCTACTTTCATCCGTTTTCCGGATATGGAAAATTTACCAAAATTATGATGTGCAGTGCGAAGCTGCAAAATGTTTAATTTGTTCGAAGAAATATAAAAAGGTAAAGTGCTCCCCTGTGCTTAGCACCATGGCATGAAGGCGTATAGGGTGTGTGGGGGTAACGGCCCACACTTTCTTGATCCGGTCGTGAGTGGGGCTGATGTGATCAGCATCACGCCCCTGACCGCCTTTACCCCCCAGGGTTTCCCCCAGGTACCCATGTCATTCGATGCTGGGTGGGCACCGGGGCCACTTCCAACGTTAGAAGGGTTCCCGGATATGAACCGGCTGGGGATCGAACCCGGGACCTTTAGCATGGTAGTCAGATGCGTTACCGACTGACCCACTGAAGAAATATGAATATGTGAAAAGTTTGGCAGTGCACCTAAAATGCCATTTTTGTGCAGGTAGTTTTTATCGAGTGCCCATTTATATGCTGCAAGAAAATATTTGTAAATAAAAATACATATGCTTCCTATTTATCACGCAAGCACAGGTGTGAATATTTTAAGATTGTGTCAGGTGGTGACATAAATACATGTGAGGAACATGATCATTTAAACACCATCGTGGAAACATTAGAACTGCCAGGTGATGAATTGTGTTGTAACGACAGTGAAAATTTGCAGCTCTTTGAGCAGCAATGCCTAAAAAACTTGTCACTCTTTTATTTAAAACTTCAAGCAAAGTACTTTTTGCCAGCAAATACCATACAGAATATAGTCAATGAGAAGAGACAAGTTCACTCATCTGCACAAAGTATCATGTACAGTACTCTAAGGTTAAAATTAGCCTCACTTGAAGTTGAGAGAATTCCATCAAAGATGCAATATCTTCATTAAGCAACAATGTTTTTGCATTCTGACACCATGGAAAACTCCGCAGTTCAGCATCACGGGTAAGGTATTTTGAAAGAACATTTGGCTATGTAAGTCCATTACAATTATATTTAGGACATGATGCAAACCAAAAACCACGCTTTGCACAATGTATCCTAATTCTTGAATCCATAAAGTCTTTGTTTGAAAATGATATGGAAAAATCTTTTGTTTAGTACACATAACATAACCCACACAACCAGTTAGAATTCGAACAAAGTAATTTTTTTATGGATGTTAAAGATGGCAGTGTGTTTACATCAAACCAACTCTTCACACAAGAAGCTTTCCAAATAATTCTGTACCAAGATTCTTTTGAGGTAGTAAATACTTTGGGAGCAGCTCGGAAAAAAACACAAAATTCTTGCTGTTTATTTTACCCTGGCTAATTTTTATACATTCAAGCATTCATCTGTGGACCAATTGCAGCTGGTGTTACTTTGTCGTGAAGCAGATGTTAAGACATTTGAACAGAAGGCAGTTTTTCTAAACTATGAAACTGTTTCCCGGCACACGAGCAGCGCTGGCACGGGCATTTGCATACTCTCTCTCTCTACTGCTGTCTCAAGATTACCGATAATGCTAACTCTTTAATAGTCGGGGCATGAGATTCCAGACACTCAGGGTTCGGTTATATATTGCCAGTTGAAAGAAGTAGCCCAAGGCTTGAACAGAGCAATACACAAGGATTGACTTTAACATATAAAATTTTATTAATCAACAAGGTTTAGAAAGAAAGAAAGGTTATGAGTGTAAAGTACGGTTACAAAAGGAAAAGTACAATACAATTTGTAAACTTCGTCCGTACTCAATTTACCTTGATACATAAGGATCTAACATTTTATAATTTAAAACTTACTAATCTATCTCCTAAAATAATATTCCTATTAGAGCATAAATTTCTACCTCGCGGGTGGAGGAGAGGGGAAGAAAAAGGAAAGTTGATTAGCACTTCTCTCACCAGAGGGTGGAGTGTGTTCTTCGCAGAGCCAAGTACACTTCTCTCATCCTAAGATGAGATGGAGCTAGTATATCTCTCACCTGAAAGTGAAGCGGGTTCTCTGACTAGTGGACAGAGTCCAACCTCTTATCTCTCGTCCGGAGATGGAGCTCAGCTTCTCTCATCTGAAGATGGAGCCCTTTCTACTCTTGTTATCTCGCTCGATAGGGCAGAGTGAGTCTCCTTAGCGGTGTTTGGTCTCTTGCTGGAGCGGAGCACACCTCCTCTCGCACGAAAGTGGAGTCCTCCCATTTTGGTGCTTGGACTCTCGTCTAAGCGGAGAGCACCTTCTCTCACCAGAGGGCGGAGCGGAATTAAATTGCCAGCCAGGCTTTCACCTTTATATAGGGACAGCGATGCTAGCGTAAGCAAACGCAGAAAAATAAACTATTAAAAGTATATTTTTAAAGTAAGTTTACCAAATTAGAGGTGGAACTCATTTTTAACTTTATACAATTCTCAAATTCTTAGATTCTTAGAAAGGTCATAAAAATAGAGGTGCAATTCGTACAATTTGTGTCGAGATTTGTTCGTTACAACTAGTTGATATCAAGGAGTTGGAAGGAAGTGGAGTGAGTAACAAGAATGGTACAGTGCTGTGTATTGTTGGAGACAACTTAGGATCTCATTTTATAGGTGGATTTGTGGAAAACTTCAACTGTACTTACTGGTGCAGATACTGCCATGTAAAAAATTAAGATTTTCATAATTGTCCGTATGAAGTAGCTGCAAAATGTCCTCTTGAATCATATTTTACTGATTTGGAATTTCTAAACAGTCATTCTCATGAGAAAGTGTCAAGTGGCATAAAATTTAATTCATGCCTTAATGAATTATTGTATTTTCATGTTTGTAATCCTGGACTACCCCCATGCTTGGTGCAGGATCTTTTTGAAGGCATTGTGTCATATGATTTGTGTTTGTACATAAAATATTTTGTCAAAGAAATTAAATGGTTCACATATGATCATTTGAACAGGCATCTAAACAAGTTCCAATACAGTAACAACGAAGGAAGGCCATGTGATGTGAACCCTTCTTCAGAGAAACTCAATGGCACTGTAACACAGAACTGGGTTCTTTTAAGACCTATCCCATTTTTCATTGGGAAATTTATAGTTGACAAGGTGAATGCTGTATGGATGCTCTTGCTAAAATGGAAAATCATTGTAGAGCTAATTTGTTCTCCATGCATTTCATCTGAAGAAATTACATGCCTACGTGTGTGTATTGAAGAGTACATATATGACAGGAAGACCTCTCTCCCCGCAACATCTCTACAGCCTAAGCATCATTTCCTGTGCCACTATCTGCAGCTTATTTTGTGCTTTGGCCCCCTTATTAGGTTGTGGACATTGTGATTTGAAATGAAACACACATACCAAGGTAACTTAATATATAAGGTAGCGCCATCTGAAAATTGCGGATTATGCACGAGCGCGTGACGTCTTATGGGAGGATCGGTTATGCTCGGTGCCCCTTCGGTTATGTTCGTTCGGGGCTTGGCAAACAGCCGCTATAATTTCTATGCGAGGTTCAGAGACGGAAAGTGTTTTATTACTTTGAGGAGGGGGAATTATTAATTATCGAAACTTCGGGATGGTATTGAGACATTCCTTTAATGATTAATAACATGACTGATTGATTGAGTTGGTGTTTCAACAAGTCCACTTTATGCACAGAAAGGCTAATCGGGACTGGATCTACAGTTTAAAGTGGGATCCGAACTACCACGTCCCTCCACCGGGTATGGAACCTGGGATTCCTCGATTACAAGGCAATGACGCTACCATTGCACCATCGGGGAGGCACTAGTAGTAACATAATTGAAAACTCGCAAACGTATTGTGAAAATCCATACTTTTCAAACTTTCTGATCGATGTGTTACAAAGATAGTTGCGCATGTTCTCATTTACCATGTCTTCATTCTTCATAGAATATTTTGTTTATTTGTTTCACTCCGCTTTTCTGCCACTTTGGGCTAATCGCGAAGACAAGATAGTAAAATGTCACGTAATTGCCTTCTAACGACAGTAAAGGAAATTACACTTCTTGAATAAAATGTGGGGCCTCCCCGATGGCGCAGTGGTAGCGTCGTCGCCTTGTAATCAAGGGGTCCCGGGTTCGATACCCGGTGGAGGCACGTAGTGGTTCGGATTCCACTTTAAACTGTAGGTCCAGTCCCGATTAGCCTTACTGTGCATAAAGTGGACTTAAAACATCAACTCAAAATCACTTGAATAAAATGTATATTCCGGTTTTATAATATTATGTACACGATATTGAGCATTGTATGAAATAAATATAATGCCCATTAATGAAGTTTTACTACTTCATTCAATTTAATATTTCACAAATATAATGTGGATGATTTTGTACCTTTCTACTCAGTGTAAACAATGGATGTCATACTCTCCTTTCGTGGAAAATTTTCTTTAAAACAGTAAGCTCTTCGTGGTGTAGTTGACGAACTATATACTTGTGCCACGAGCTCGGCATATATAATAGTTTTCCTGGTTATAGACGACTAAAATGTATTTGGAAATGTAATAGGAAAATCCAAGACAAAGTCCAAAAATGAAATTTTACTATATAATGATTCATACCCTTGTACAGTCGTTCATTGTGATTTCTTGTAACTTATTTGCTATATTTTCATTTATGCTTCAGATAAATGTCACATGTACAAGGGAGAAATATAATTACCAACATTATTAACCTAATGTCAGTGAACATCAAGTTAAATCTAATTAATGATTATCAATTAAATGGACAGAGTTAATAGAAAAACTATTCTCTGAAGAATTAATTATGTCCTTTGAATTCGTAATTTGGCCCAAGTTTAGATTGCAGGGTGATAATCTCTTCATTACACACTAAATCGCGTGGCATGTTAGGGACTTCATGAAATTTCTACATCTCACTGCATCCAGTTTCGAGTAGGTTCGGCTAGTTAAGAGTGTTGCATTCATATTTGTACACTTTCGCTCTTCGCTTGCACGTACACGTATTATAGCTTTTAATACGCAAAACGATTTCACACAACTGTATCTTATCAGCACGGTAACTTGTACAACCTCACTTTGATACCGAAAATTAACATTTTATGGAAATTACAAACTGGACTTGCGATTTCAAGGTTTGGGGTTTTATTTACAACGCAAATTTTGTAGCACGAAATGCCAATCTTACACTCTACTTTCTCATCCTCCTGTACGTAAAATTTCCGAAAATATGGAACTCAGAGACCCGAACATAATTAATACAAAATTAAATAAAACAAACTTTTAAACAAATTATTAGTGAAATGTGATTTACAATTAGAGAGAGTTCACACATATTTCATCAATTGCAAAACATAACCTAATATACCTGGCCGGCAACGAAATGAATTCGACACCCATCTTCTTAACGTAGAAAGTCCAGGTAAAGGTATACCAATTGTATTTCTCAAATAAACGTAACATTTTTTTGAAACGGCTCGAAGAGTCAACGCTTTGCTTATATCATCTTTAGTCCATAGGGATTTCGTTTTACCGTGTACTAAGTATTGTATTTGAGTGTCACTGAACACTTTCCCCAAGATATTCGTGAGTTTTCTTGTTACATTGTCGGTTGTGTTATGTTGAAGATTTTGAACTTGTTTAGTTTTTTTGGTTAAAGCAAGTTGCAAGAACTTGTTCTTAATCTTTAACTTATAAATTTATTTATGTAAACGTGTGTTGTTGTTGTCCACAGTCTTTATCAGCACATCCTAAAAATGATTCATCTTTTGAAGAGGAAGGTTCAGGAGAATTTGCTACACCACATTCTCTATTATTTTGCACTGAAGTAATATGGTGTAATTTTAGTGATGGCACTGCAGTTGGCTTCAGTACTTTCTTTGTTGGCAAACATAGAAGTTCTGCTCTTAGATCTCGCACATAGTCTTCTTTACAAAAATGGGCACTGCACACTCTCGCATATTTAATATTAATATTATGTTCTCAATCACAAGCACGAATCCACTGTTTACTTCGATTATCAGCTGGAAATCTATAATATTTTATATCACTTCCTTTAGTTTTTTGGTTATAATTCTCACAGCTTGTTACTGCACAAGTAGTCATGATTATAGGTAGAATGAACAAAACAATCTCATTTCAAGAGAAATAATACAATAAAAATATATCGAATGCGACAAAATCAATAACCTGCTTGTTCCGATTTTTGCGACGTGTTAGTAGCTAAATGTACCCCGCACCAAACTTACTGCACATAGCAACGAGCACCGTCAAACCCGATCCTCCCAGATGACGTAATGCATACGTACTTCACATAGCAAAGAGTACCCCCTGACACATACGTCAAGAGATGTGCACACTGTCTCCAAAATTTCAAGTATTTGTGCAAAACCTTGGCCACTAGACATCAGCTGTTACAAGCGTACTATAATGCAGGTAACTTATTCCATTCTGAAATTCAAGTAATTTGTGTCTGAAATCAAGCTCTGGATGAAACAAAATATAAAAAAAGAACATGCACTCATAAATGATGGCATGAAGGATGTAGAATGTTGCTATCTATAGGCGAAATATTACTGATATTTAATTATCCTGAAAACTAGGCTTTTAAATGAGAATCGTTGACCAAATAACTTTTTTATAACCCTGGCGAAGTGACTTCCAAAGAAAACCGATTGACCTTCAAAGCAGGTTTTATATGATCACTTTGCCTATGCATTCTTTAAATTTATTTCAGAAATTCAATAGTCTAAGCTTATTTATTCAACGCCTGACTTTTACTATTAATGAACTCTCTATTAAAAGGAATGATCATTCTGTCATCTGTGCCTTAATTTTACAAACAGTATGAGCACAATATCAAAGAATGATTTTCCAATAATTTCCAATCTAGAAAAGATGATTAAGAGTTCTTGCTGTTATTCAACCAGCATAAGTACGTGTCCTTCCATGATAATCTTCCTGTGGGTTACTTGAAACAACAAACAAGCTTCTTCTTACCTCCACAACAATGAAAATATCCCGAGACTCCCAAGAGATACCAAAGATTCGTAGAGCAGCATCCCTAGAAGTGATCCACAAAATTCACCCGTCACCAGGAGAGTTGAACAGAACTTTCAACTGCACCGCCTTCATGCAATGAAGAATCCAAATCTGCAATGCACACAAAAGACTTGGAAAAGAGTGATTTCGCCAATGAACTGTAGTGATCACCACTTAATAAAACATTTCCACACGATTGAATCCCTTCTACAGGATCGTGACATTTAGGCATACATCTTTAAATACCCCCCCACGCAATACAAATCCCCAGAAACTAAATTCACTTCTTTGAATTGACGCTTTTTGCTTATCAAAACTGCTATTCTGTTTAAGTCTCTACAATGACCTTCAATGACGGCTTTTCTTTTTCATGTTCGAAAAAAAACACAATTGTAGGAACTCATTGTTGAAGGGTTACATTTATGTAAACACTGGTTGCAACGTGCTATTCTTTGAATGTAACAATGTTTACCTAGTGCTCTAAGGTGGAAGATCAAAAGAAATAATGGTGATGTATTTTCTTTGAAATCTTGTTTCGGAACATATGGTCCCCATAAAAAGCCACATGCACTTCAACTTTCATTGTATTCTTTTCTTTTTCTTTCTTTCTTTTATATATATACAGATGGGGGACAAAATAATACGAACACCTGTGAAAAAGTATGCCACATTTCACACAGGGAGTACAGCAGCACCACCTGGCATTGAAGTCTGCCACCTAGTGGCTGTGAAGGGGAAGGTATTAGTTTGCCAACAGAAGTCATTGGTGGTGCATTCGTCTATCATACGCTCTCAAGAGACACTGCAATGTCAGACCTGATAGAGTTCCAAAGAGGCATGATTGTTGGAGCTCGTTCAGCTGGAGCCATGGTGACTGAAACCTCAAAGCTTGTTGGGTGTGCAAGGAGCACAGTATCAGCCGTTATGACAGCGTACACAACACAAGGTAAGTTGGCGTCTTCAAAGCACAACAGTGGACGAAAGACAAAGCTTGCTGCTCGGGATAGGAGGGTGTTGAAGCGCATAGTGGCCCGAAAGCACAAGCAATCGTTATCCGAGATAACATCTGAAATGAACAGGCATCTCCAGGACCCCATTTCAACCAAAACTGTCAAAAGAGAACTCCATGCTGCAAACATTCATGGCCGAGTGGCAATTCGTAAGCCATTTGTGACATCACGTAATGCTGTCAAGCGACGCCAATGGTGCAGAGCTCACAGAAGTTGGTCCCCACAGCAGTGGCAACAAGTCATCTGGTCTGATGAATCAACATTCACGTTATTTCAGACCACGGGGCGCGTTTATGTGTGGAGAACGCCTCGAGATGCATTTCATCCTGACTGCCTCTTGCAGACTGTGAACAGGGTTGCAGGGTTCCAGGGAAAACCTGGAAAACAGGGAAAAGTCAGGGAATTTTGCATATTTTCTGGAATTTACGTGCATTTTGGAGTTGCAGGAGAACCAGTTACAAAATGAATGAACTGTTCATTTTCACTTCCGAATTCGGTTCTTGCGATTCCAGTTTCCCCAAAAGATTCAGTTCAGAAACTTGTTCCTCTCATCATTTGACTTCTAGTCTTGTTACGTACAAAATTATGGTTCCTTTACATTTCGATTCTATATTTATTCACTCTAGGATCTAGGTTCTTGGATCCGTTCATTTTGCGACTCGTTCTTGTGAACCTGTTCAAGACCGGAATTTGGAGAGGCCTGAGACTTTTCCCTAGAGAACAAGCTACTCAAGACGAAACCTACGCACCAGCCATCCTCAGAATTTCTTGCGGAGAAAATGTTTCTTTAGCTTTGTGTGTGGTGATTAAATTTCCTTTCTGCAAGAATATACCCGTTCTCTTTTGATACATGAAGCGGAGCAGGTTGGTGTTCGGACAGTTCATTGTTTTTAGATCTGCAATAACTGTATACTCCTTGAACAAAAGACAGTGTAATACTTTCTGCCTTGAAGAGCAGAATTTCACGTAAACTGGCTGTGGTTGACATCACACTGGACGGGTGTGGATGTCTAGTAAAAACAAAGGGACTCACTACTTCGTCCCCCCTGTGAATTTGAGTCCTTTGTTTGCGACCCGTTCAGATGCAACTTGATCAACTAGTTCATTTGCTCGTTGTCGTAGTTTTTACATTGCAGAGATGTGTTACACCTGAGAAATTAGTGATTTTATGCAGTATCAGTGACGTCATTATTCAAATATGCATGTGTTTATACCTCTTTATCCGTTCCAGATAGTACAATATGCAGATGATTTCTGTTTTTACTGTACTACAGATGATGCAACCCAAGGCGTAATCAAAACGCAGAGATTAATTAGCACCATTAGAGAATGGTTTCATAATGCAGGATTAACCCTTAGTGAAAATAAATCCAAAATCATTTGTTTTAATAACAAACGCACAGACAGTTATCCCAATAATATTTTACAAATTTCTGACATCCCACTGACAGATTCTCACAAATATTTAGGTGTACATTTTGATAGATGTTCTACGTGGAATACACACATTTTATATTTATTAAACAAAGGTCAAAAGTTTTTCACATAATTCGTAGCATGACAACAACAAAATGGGGAGGTCACCCAAAAATTTTACTTCTCTTTTATAAAAATTGCTTTCGCTTATTTTTCTACTATGCAGCTTTCAGCTATGTGGGAGCAAAATCCAGAGTACTCAACAAAATAGATATATTACAAAGAAAAGCATTGAGATTTTGTCTAGGTCTTACGCAATCAAGCCCCAATGTAATTGTTTATATGGAGAGTAAAGAAACTTCTTTGAGTCACAGGTGCTAATACTTTCACTCTCTTACATCCTTTGATTTATCAGCTAGATATTCCATTATACACTCAATGTTCAATCCACTTCAGAGATCTAGGTTTACATACAATGTACAGAGAAAAATGGCCAATGCACGTAATGATTTACACCGATGGTCCTAAGAATAACAATGGTGTAGGATGTGCCTATTACATCCCAGAGAAAAACATTTATCAACAATTTAGATTACCTATAGATTTATCTATTTTTACTGCGGAAAGTTACGCCCTATACAAAGCCTTACAATGTGGAATAGCGGAAGATTTAAAAAAAATTCTTCTCCTTACAGATTCTCTGAATGTTCTTCAAGCATTATCTACATCCTATCCCAAATTATGTCATCAATCATATTTTATTATTTTAATTATTCAACAAATTCAATTTGCTTGCAAAAGAAACATTGACATACAATTCAGTTATGTTAAAGCACATAATATTAACGTAGGAAATGATCGAGTAGACAGATATGCTAAACAGGCCAGATATTTACAACTCATAAGTTTCAATAGGTTAATGTATACTGATTTATTACCACGAGTGAAAATAAAAATTATGGAACAATGGAACGAATGGTGCAAAGATCAATTTAAGGTTGTGGGCAACACATATAGATGGATTGCAGAATTTAAATCTAAGGTCCCTTGGTTCAATTCATACACACTCCCACGGCAAGTCATAGTTTTTATTAATAGATTAAGAACAGGACATGTACGTTCACCAGCACATTTAGCAAAAATAAAAATTAAAACTCAAGGAAATTGTAAATGTGGCAATAATAATCCCGATGCTCAACATTTAATTCTAGAATGTCCAATTTTTTCAGATCAACAAATCATACTCTACAAAGGTTTACAACGATTAAAAATTCCATTTCCAATATCACTCTAATCCATTTTAACAGATTTATCCACTTCATTAATATGGATGCTGTATGCATATTCTCGAAAATTTAAACTCTAAATATAAAGTGATTTTTATATATACATATATATAGTTTAAAAAATAAGAAGAAGAAACAGAAAAAGGACAACAAAGTGAATTATTTATAATTGTTTTATATTTGTGATTATGATTAATTTATGAAACTAACTATAAACTTGAGAAGAAAACATTAAAACAAATACAAAACAATAACGATGTCCAAAGTCGACAAGATAATGCTGACAGGGACAAAAAAAGAAGAAGAAGAATGCACGTGTTTTGTGCATGTAGAACGAATTTATTTTTTAAAAACTGGTGCAAAATAGAGGAATTAAACGTATGCTGGTCACACATCGTTGTTAGATTAGAAATGTTGGTTTGATGCCGATAGTAATTTTAGTATTTTTTGCGTGTAGAATGAAATTATGCTGAAAAGTGGTGAAAATGGGCCCAAGTTCCTTTTGTTTTATTAAGATTTCATCATATTACAAATGCAACTTTTACATGGTTCGATTTCGATTTAGTATGTCTATTAACGCATACTGCAGAGTTTTAGCGATTACTTAAGATTTTGTCAATATATCCTTTTGTGGTTAGGTTAGGAATGTCAGGTTTGGTTGTCTTAGAATTAAAATAAAGACCCTGAAGGCACTCTACTAAGGTTCCGATTTATTTCTACATTCATTCCCACTAGTTTACAATACTTACTGTCGCTTGTCAACCGGAGAATACCTTGTCCGTGGGAAGTGTGTAAGGTCATTTTGAAGTTTTCTTTTCAACATAAATAACTTTCTTCGAATCCAAACAGTGCTCATTATTTTAAGGAAGGTTCAAATTTTGTGTCACAATGGTATGATAATTAGTCTTCCTGCTAGGAAAATTTGAAAAAATCATAAGACATTCGGAACTGTTACCTTTTAATAGACAGATTTCGATGTTTTCCGTAATATAAAATTGATTCCAGCATGTGGAAAACTCAAATAATGGATATATTTGATTCCAATGTATGGCCCGCGTATATATTTTTTTTAGGTGTATGGTGGTTCACCGGCTCCATTCACGTTCTGAATTTCCGAAATATGTACTATTTTCAATGAATTAAAAAATATAATCATTAAACTTATTGCATATTTTCTAAAGGTACATGACCTAATTTTCTGTTTCTCATTTGTATTGATATAATTGAGGTTGTGTTGTATACAGGTTACATTGTACAGCTTTGATATATGCCACATTTTTTTATTAATTTTTTTACACCACTTTAAATGTAATGACTTAGTGAAAATGCGGAAGTACAATAGTTTTTATTTTTTCATTGAATATTATCATATTAATCTCTTGGTAAATTTTCAGCTAATAAAAAAAGGTAAAAAAGAAAGTAAAGTGCTCCCCTGTGCTTAGCACCATGCCATGAAGGCGTATAGGGGGTGTGGGGGTAACGCCCCATACTTCTTGATCCTGTCGTGAGTAGGGGTGATGTGATCAGCATCATGCCCCTGACCACCTTTACCCCCCAGGGTTTCCCCCAGGTACCCATGTCATTCGACACTTCCAATGTTAGAAAAGTTCCCGGATTTGAACCGGCCGGGGATCGAACCTGGGACCTTTAGCATGGTAGTCAGATGCTAATAACTTTTCAACTAATAACTGTGTATATTCATATTAATAATAATTAACGTGCCTGCATATTTTATTGAAAGACATGACATTCAAAAGCAAAAATCATGACAACAAACATGTCTGGAAAAATTTCATTTCTGGTCTGGAAAACCTGGAAAAGTCAGGGAATTTCATAATCAAAAAATCGTAGCTACCCTGGAGGTGGGTCCATTATGGTATGGGGCACGATATCTTGGCATGGTGTGGCACCACTTGTTTTTCTGCATGGGAAGATCAATGCCAGTCACTATTGCAGCATTCTGGGGGATCATCTCCATCCTTTTGTCCAGACTTTATTTCCTGGGGACCGACCGCTTTTTCAAGACGACAACGCTCCTATCCACACTGCTGGGTCTGTCCAAACATGGTTTGAAGAACATGATGATGAAGTAGGACATCTTGAATGGCTCCCACAGTCTCCTGACCTGAACATTATAGAACATTTGTGGGGATATTTGGAGTCCAAACTTCGTGCTCGAAGTCCGCCTCCAGCCACACTTTCGGAATTGGAGACTGCTGTGGAGGAAGAATGGCTCCATATTCCCTTAAACATTGTGCATGACCTCTATGCGTCCATCCCACGTCGCATACAAAGTGTACTTCAGTCACAGGGTGGTCCAACCCCCTATTAATAAAGATTTTCTCTACATTCACAGGTGTTCGTATTATTTTGTCCCCCATCTGTATATATATATATTTGGTTGTAGCTTTTCAGCTGTGCACCAGTCACATTTGTTTTACATTTCATAATTTTACAATTTCATAATTTTATAATACAATATTTTCTCACAATATAGTTGGTAAGTACATATATTATTTTCTTAGTTGGGTTCCTGAAAAGTGTTAACAAGGCGTATGCACCATTATATCCTGCTTCTTTTAGATCTCTTAAGAAATAATCATGTGTAGGTACATTAAGATGACATTCAAATATAGTATGATCAGTTGCACCACACTGACAGATTGGGGATTGCACAATCTTCCTAGTGTACAAGTCTTTAGGGGCTAGGGTGTAATTTAGCGGACATCTAAGAAGGCTTGTTAAAGAGTTTCTTGATACCAAGGTTCTTTAGGTATAAGTGGTTGAATTGAATAATATTTTTTCCCATTAGTCTTCCCTGTAATTGACCATTGTTTTTGTCAACTTTTCAACAATTCTGTTTTAGCATGTGACACTAGTGCTTTTGCAGAAAATTTAATCTGAAGCGATCTGTGACTTGATTCTTCAGCTGCGTACTTGGCTAATGCATCTGCTATGTGGTTTCCTTCTATGGATGTATGCCCAGGAGTCCAAACAACAGAAATATTGTAACCTGAGTTGGTTAGTTTGTGATACAAAATTTTTATGTTAACAATGTACCAGTCTACATAGTAATCAGCTGTTATCGACCCCAGGGAGTGTAAGACTGATGCTGAATCAGTGGCGATCACTACCCTCTTGAGGTTTTTCTCCTGACGAATAGCAAACGCTTCCGCCGTAAATATTGAAAATTCTGCTGGTAATGGGTAGATTTTGTATTCCATTAGATTATTGCAATATATTGCAGCTCCAGTGTTACCAGCTGCGGACTTTGATGTGTCTATATATATATATATAAATCTTCATGCACTACAGAGTGTACATATTCCATGAATATGTTATTCACCATACTTGGCATTGACATTCGTGTATCTTTATCTGGATATAGAGGAAAGTGAATGGGGAAGTATTGTTGCTAATTTAAAATAGTCTGTCGTAAAGCACAGAGACGTTGAAAATCTAATAACTTTCGGTTTGAAATCCTTAATCGACTTGTATGCTGTCAATAAGATTAACTAACTAACTAACTCTCTAGCCTTCTTAAACCCGAAGGTTCATGGCTGCAACAACACAAGCCTTCCATCTGTCCCTATCTTGAGCAAGATCTATATACTCTTTTCCATCCCTACTGATTTCCTTTAAATCCATCTCAACGTTGTCCCTCCACCTTCGTCTTGGCCTTCCTACAGGTCTCTTACCATCAGGTTTCCCAACAAGAATCCTGTAAACTCCTCTTTCCTCTCCCATTCGTACCACATGGCCTGCCCACCTAAGTCTTCTTGATTTAATTATTCTAGTAATATCTGGACATGAATACAAATTATGTAGTTCTAAATTATGTAACCTTCTCCACTCACCTGTCTCCTCATCCCTTTTAGGTCCAAATATTTTCCTAAGTATCTTATTTTCAAATACTCTCAATTTATGTTCCTGTTTCAATGTAAGGGACCAAGTTTCACACGCATATAATACTACAGGCAAAATTACTGTTTTGTATATTTTAACTTTTAGTTTCTTAGATATTAAACGAGAGGACTTTAATTTATATTTAGCTGTAGGGTTTGATGACATTAAGGCTTGTAAAAGTGATAATTTTGATACTTTCAGACTGGATATGGAAGACATCTTTTTTCATTAAGAATTCTCAATAGCCAAACTGAAATCACTTTTTCCATTAAAACATATGCTAAGCAAAGAAACGAAAACTCACCTAGTCAACACACTTGTAATGCCAAAAATTGATTATGCTTCCCCAGTTTTTATAAACATCCACAGTGCTCTAAATTACAAGATACAAAAACTTCAAAACAGTTGCATAAGATTTATACTGAATGTGAAAAGAAGAGAACACATATCCCCGTACTTGCAGGAACTTAATTGGTTAAACGTTAAGAATAGGAGAACATTTTTGGCATTGTCTTTATTGTACAGGATCCTGAACAATAAGGAACCAAGATATTTATATGATCAAATTGCTCCGTACAGGAAGAAAGGAAAACAAATTAACCTTCGTCAAAAAACACACTTCACGATTCCTGTACACAGAACAACATTCTATGGGAATTCTTTCATAGTCACCGCAATAAAAGAATGGAATGACCTCCCCCCACCACTGACCTCAGGGGAGCTTAACCCTGCAACATACAAAATAAATCTAAAGAAACATCTGCTGTCCAAACAATAGTGCCTGGCTTTGTCTTTTCTGTAATGAATGGGAATGAGGTATTGGTTGTAGTTTTAGCTGTAATAATTGTATTTTAATTGTGGTATTTAACTCTGTACCTTCAGTACATTAATTGTTTACATTATAATTGGAATGTTTTTTTTAATTTCTTTTTTTTTGTATTTTTTTTAAAGGGTTTGTTGTAAGAACGGCCTGCGAGGCCGAAACACGCCCTCTCAATAAAGACGATATTATTATTATTATTATTATTATTATTATTATTATTATATTGTGCCTGTAGATGAAATGGTGGTTCTCCTACTTCAACAAACGTAGCCTCTTTCGGTGTTCCTTTCCATAGACCGAAGATTCTACATAAACTATGATATTGTATTGAAGATATTTTCCCAAAGCCCAATTTAGATTATTGTTAATCAAGAAAGAGCCATATTCTAATCTTGAGTTTAGCATTTGCTTGTGAACAATGTGGAGTAGTCTAGGATCTGCTCCCCACTTTTTCTTGACTGTGAGACATTTTATAATGTTAAACACCTTAAGCGCCTTTTCTTCCATGTGTCCTACTTGGGCTTTCCATTTCAATTTATCATCCAACATAATGTCAAGAAATTTGTGTGTCCTAGTTTGTTTTATGTGTGATCCATTAATGTCTAGCACAACTGGAGTTTGTAATCTTCTTCTATGGAACACAATTACAGATTATTTTTCTACATTAATGTTTATGCCATTGTTATCACACCATGTGCATAATTCGTTTAAAGCCAGTTGTGTTTTTCTCTATACCATCAGATAGTATACTTTTAATAAATTGCTTAGGAAGATTGAGATTTTTTAGTTTTTTAACAAGCAAAGCATCATATGCACTAGAAAGATCCATAAAAAGAACTATACAAAATTCGCGACGAAAAATTGACAACCATATGTCTAAAATAATTGTAGTCAAAACATCTAATGTCCGCATTCCTCTTCTGAATCCCATTTGATTTAATTCTATTAAGTATAAGATGTTCATAAATTTTTGATAAGCATGATGCTAGTGCTATTGGTCGATAATTTTTAGAACATACTGGTGTCTTTTCTGGTTTAAGGATTGGAATTATAACAATTTACTTCCATTGAAGGAGAACTTGTCCACTATTCCATATCACGTTATATCATATCATCATATCCATATCACCTTCGTCATCATCAGGAATGGATGGCATATCATATGAATGTATGCAAAACTTACTGCAACTGGGGATAGATAAATTATTAATTATTAAATTTATCTATCCCCAGTTGCGGTAAGTTTTGCATACATTCATATGATATGCCATCCATTCCTGATGATGACGAAGGTTTCCTTTCACTTATAACTTTTCTTAATTCTGTACTGGTATATGGACATTCCAATGGCGTTAAAATCACAGTCGCTGGAGTCTGGTGTTAGTGTTTGATGAAATTCTGTTATCCATTTACTGCGCCTCCATGATATCTACTAATATTATTGGCATTAGACATTCTGTTAATAACTTTCCACGTTGTAGTTAAGAATGATTCATTTGTTAATGAGGAACAAATTTTTTTTCCAAAACTCTACCTTAATTTGCCTTAAGTACCTTTGAGTTTTGGCTGCTGTTTCTTTGTACTTCAAGAAATGGTTTATTGTTGGGTTTTCTTTATATTTGAGGAATGCATTTTGTCTAGCATTTATCAATTTCTGGCAGTTTGTCGTCCACCACGGAGCAATCTTTCTTTTCGAGTCACGTTGACGGCGAATTGTAGATCTGTTCAAATTCTCTTTAATTAATTTAATTTATTATTTTCTTATCTGTGACTGCCACACCACATAAGTAATACATGAAAGTTTCATGAGAATTATCTAATTTCTGTGGCAAGTTTCTCTTTCCTTAATAATTTTATGCATATGGCACATGCGTTTTGGGGAGGCTAATGGCTTATTCTGGGATGCTTAGCCACCCCTAGCCCCTACCTAACTATGCCTATGACCAAAGCACATATTAGCTATTTCTTCTGGTTAGATATTTTTTTTCCTTATATGTGTGTGCCTGCCCAATGGCACATTGTCTTGTAATCAAGGGGGTGTTCAGATGGAGACATACTCCATTCCATTAAGATCCCTATTCTATTTTAATGGAGATTAAGATTTAATTTAGTCTATAGAACCCAAAGCTACTTACAATTGTGAGCACTGTTGATGGAAACACAGTGGATCAGCTCTCATTTTAACCCATAGTCCCAGATCCAGTTAGCATATCTGAGCATAAGTGGACTTTAACAAAATTATTTTGAGGAGAAATGTAAATTTTTTAAAAGAGCTTCTTTGCCATTTGAACCAATTTAGTTGAGTTTGTGCCTTAGTTTAGGGCCACTGTGGATTAGGCCAGTGTTTGTCAACAGCTGAGCCAAGGCATCAATTAAACTACCGTACAAGAGGTTCAGTAGTTGACAACCAATTTAAAATTAATTTCATATTTGTTAATATGCCTAGAAATAATGTAACTGTTTTTCTGTATGACTATGCCAGAATGTGTTCATGCAGTAACCTTTAAAAATAATGTTTACGAGGGTATGTGCTCACTGCAATAGGTGACCAAAGTAAATCATAGCTTGCTCCATGACTTGGTTTAATAGCTATTAAATCAAAATATAAATAATACATTTGAAGACTACAATGCAATTACATATGTATATAAGTTTTTGCTGAATGCAAATGTAAATAGGTTTGATACTAATTTTTAATTTTAGATATAGCTGGAGAAAGAATACTATCATTGAGGGTAACTTCATAATTGTGTTAAAAGGTGTAGCAATATTTTCTATTTTTTTATTATATTTTCTGTATGTTTATGTTCAAACATCATATTGAAACATTGAAAATTTTATCATGATATTTGATTAATTTGTAATAAATATATAAAACTGCCATGCCATGAGAATGTGTGTATACTATGTAGAAATAAGAAGATATTTAGATCATTCCTAAAATCATATTTTGTTGCAATTACTGCTTATGGATTCCATGTTGAAATTTGTGTTTTAAATTTTGAAATAGGTGTCTTATTACAAGAAAGTGATAAACAAAAGCTGTGGAATAAGGAAAATGCTGCAAAGTAATGTTTAATTATTATATTTCATAATAATACTATTCATATTAAATGTCAAGAGTCTGTATTAGTGTGTACATTGTACCAGTGTACAAATATTGAAATATATTTGTGAACAAAATTGTTGCAATTAGGGCAGTGACCTGTAAAAAGAAAATTTACCAGGCTGTGGTCTCACCAAGGTTAAGAATCACTGCACTAGAGGGGCCAAATGACACAAAGGAAAGCAAGAGTACAAATATTTTTTTGTTGAATGCTCAATGATTTTCAATTTAGATATAGATCGAGAAAGCATAGACATATTGAAGGTACATTTAATAAGTGTGTTGAAAGATGGAGCAATATTTTCTATTGTATAATTTTTTTTTTTGTTTCGTGTTCATATTTGAACGTCAAATTCAAACACAGGATTTTTTTTCATAGTATTTGATTGGTTTACAAAAAGATATACAAAACTACTCTAGTTGTGTGAATGTGCATATGTTATGTCTATATATGTAATAAGCCTACTAAAATATGAATATACCACTTGGAAAAAACCGTCCATGCCAAAAATCTGGGTTTTTGCAGCTACAGCCTGTATTGAGCTATGAATTCCATGTTGAAATTTGTATGTTCAGTTTAGAAATGAGTGTCTTTTTGCACTAGATTAATTAAAGCTGTATAGTAAGAAAAGTACTGCCAACTAATGTACTTGCATTGATTTGAAAAGAAAAAAAAACACTTGGTGGGGGGGCAGGAGTCCAACGAAAAAGCAATTTCTTTCTGACTACTTGCTAGTTAACCACTAAGCAAGGTTTATATGTAACGGAAACTAAAATGTCTGATGTCATGAATTTCATGAAGATGGGTTGAGCAGCTACTTGTCAACAGTTAAAAGCCAATTGTGTTTTAATCTGGAAACTAAGACTGTTGGTGCACATGGAGGAGCATGGAAAAATTCATGCACCTTTCAGAACATCATGATGATGAAAATGATATATATAACATGCCAATTTGTGTAAAACTCATGATTGAGTATAAATGTGCCACTTGCAATTTAAAGAAATCTTCAAGGTAGATCTCTTTACAGAAGAGGACAATTTATTTTCCTATTGTGAGCCCCACAAGGCTTAAATATTTCAGGATATGAAGTGCATAATGGGCTATTTAAATAATCATCTCCACCCAAATTACTGTCTAGATTTTGACCATTCCAATGAAAGTACCGTGTGAAAAAAATTAAAACAATTTGTTACTTGTCAAAAGTTTATTAGTGTAGGAAGGGTTTGTAAACATGGTGCTTATGAAACTTCACAAAATAACAGTTGGGCTGAAAAGTTCGTAGGCTGACTCATAGATGGCGTTACTAGAATTAAATCCATGTGATTTTTACTTAGTACTAACCTTCAAAAGATACGTGTATAAATTTCACAGCAGCAGGATAATTAGTTCGTGAGATATAGCATTGTGAGTGAAGCAGCTTTTGTTATTGTGAAAAATTGGATAAAAAAGAATTTCGTGTGTTAATAAAGCATTGCTTTTTGGCGAAAAAAAATACTGTTGAAGCCAAAGCTTGGCTTGATAAACATTATTCGGACTCTGCACCAGGAAAATCAACCGTTGAGAAGTGGTTTGCTAAATTTAAACGAGGCGAAATGAGCATCGAAGACGATGCACGCAGTGGACGCCCCAAAGACGCTGTTACCGACGAAAACATCAAAAAAGTCCACAAAATAATTTTAAATGATCGTAAAGTGAAGTTGATCGAGATTGCTGAGACTTTAAAAATATCAAAGGAACGTGTTGGACATATTGTGCATGAATATTTGAACATGCGAAAGCTGTGTGCAGAATGGGTGCCGCGCGTGCTCACAATCGATCAAAAGCAACAACGTTTTGATTCGGAGCAATGTTTAGCGATATTCAACCTTAATAAACACGAATTTTTCCGTCGATATATTACAATGGATGAAACATGGCTCCATAACTACACTCCAGAGTCCAATCGACAGTCAGCCGAGTGGACTGCATGTGATGAACCGAATCCAAAGCGTGGAAAGACGCAACAGTCGGCTGGCAAGGTTATGGCATCCGTATTCTGGGATGCGCATGGTATTATATTCATCGATTACCTCAAAAAGGGCCAGACCATCAACAGTGATTATTACATAGCGTTGTTGGAGCGTTTAAAGGATGAAATCACGAAAAAACGGCCCCATTTGAAGAAGAAAGAAGTGCTGTTTCATCAAGACAATGCACCGTGTCACAAATCAATGAAAACGATGGCAAAATTATATGAATTAGACTACGAATTGCTTCCCTATCCACCTTTTTCTCCAGATCTGTCCCCCAGTGACTTTTTCCTGTTTGCAGACCTTAAAAGAATGCTCGCTGGAAAGAAATTTAGCACTGATGAAGAGGTAATCGCCGAAACTGAGGCCTATTTTGAGGCTAAAGAGAAATCGTACTATAAAAATGGCATCGAAAAATTGTATGACCGCTATAATTGTTGTATCGCCCTCGAAGGCAACTATATTGAATAATAAAATCGAATTTTGTCAAAAAAATATTTTTTACTATGTTAGCCTACGAACTTTTCAGCCCAACTGTTATACATATCTGTTGCTGAATGGCAGAACCAATTGTCATAAATTTCTGTGTGTGCAGTACCAAGGGAAGGTATAAAATTGTGCTGGACTGGAAAAAACAGCCGTTGGTGTGTGATTGAATGTGAATGTGCAACTTGACTAAGACCACTTGTAATATTTATTACATAACTTGAATATCAAACATCAGTGACAAAAGCATGAAGATATTTTATATTTCATCTATATTCAACCTGGAGCCACCCAGCCTCAATGGTGGACCTATACATTCAAATCATCGGTAAGACATGGAAAGTTTTATTGTATTTGTTTGTCCATCGATTTATCAATAAACTATTCACTCTGAAAGTTGCAATATACATATAGAGCTATAAAAGTAACTTGAATAAGAAAATATTCAACGTGTAGAGACACAATTGATTATTTAACATACTTCCAATTTCCTATCTATGCAACAATAATATATCAAATATGACATTCTTCCTTATACTTTGAAATTTTCCTTACCATGTGATAAAACTGTATTTTGTTTTGCAGTATAATTCGAACAAATCCAACAAATTTTGCAGATGGAGGTTCTGAAAACAAGAATCAGCAATGTTCTCCCTTCACTGAATGATCTTACATTCGATATGGTGCCTAATAAACTATTGGAATCCGGTTTAGAAGGGGAAGAGGATTTGTGCTATGTCCATGAGTGTGACTTGTTGGATATATTAAGACCAATCCAAGTAAGAAAATTACTGGAATCCTGGAAGAAAATAGGTAAGTTGTGTACTAAATTTTCTGTGCTTTTGAAAAAAGACATTAGGCTTTGTAAAAACATTTTTAAAGGAATTCCAACATTGTCTGTTGAATGTTGCAGAAGTATTAGCATCAAGTTCAGGTTTGACCAGAACTTGAACCTGGTCAAACCAGCATTTTTCGCTAAGATGTGTACATAGTACAGCTATGCTTATATAGCATTGTTTATGTGCACCGCAGCACCTTGGTGAAATAACGTACCATCCATTATTAACTGTGATTTTGAATTTCATACAGGCATTGTAACTTTCCACTGTCCTTAGTGGTATAGTTGTCTTAACGGCACCAGACAGATGTGCAGCCTGTTGGAATGATGAGCAAATTCATTTTTTTAAAATGATATCAGCATTACTATTTATGGTTCTCCAAGAATCTTACTATTTGGGTTTATTCATGGTTGTGCATGGTTGTTAACCTACCGAATGTAGGTTAAATCTATACACAGACTATGGAGAAGTGGTGTTAAGGGAGGGTCATGTGCTATAAAGCTAGAGGTCTCAGGTTTGCACTCATCCAAAAGGGGATTAAAACTTGTACCAACAACACAAATAATTTGAAGGTTTGAAATGAAAATTTGGGTCAATCATTAGGAATTTTCAGTCTTTCCCATAGAAAACATTGGATAGACTATGCTCAGAAGTAAATGTTGAGGGGTTGTAGTTGGGCTGATTCCAAAAAAGAAAATGGACTTCGCACAAGTTTCGGGAATTCCTGAAGTTTGGAAATTCTAGCCTGATTCCCCCCCCCCCCCCCCAGGTCTATCTCCCAGTTGCATTTGTATAAAGCTTTGAGTAAGTAATTGGAAATGAGTTACTGATTGTGGTTTCAAACTTGTGTTCATCCAACATGTCAGAACTTTGGAAGGGTGAACCCTAACCCTTTAAATATGGTCATAGTTCTGTCAATATATTTTTTTACTGTTACGCATATTAAGTTGATTGGCTAAACAGCATCTTTTATTGTGGGGTCTTATTGGTGGTCAAGCATGTTTAACAATAAGCTCACAATCTCACCATGAGAGGTTCTGTTGTTAACTTTAGCCTGGTGTGGGTGTTCCTTCACTCTCATCTAATCATCACTATTCCTCAATTGACCAAAAACTCCAGAAAAGGGATAGAAATGCAATATTTTTTTTACATATATTCAATCAGAAAATGAGTAAACTCAAATCAGACAATCTAAAGGAGGGAGAAACTCTAGAGCAGTGGTTCCCAAACTTTTCGTTTCACGGCACTCTTAGTGTTTCAAGATATTTTCGTGGCACCAAACTTAGAATATAGGCCTATCTAACACTTGCAACGCTCAGTTAGTGTTGTTAGGTTGCTTGCTTTAAGTTTAAAAATACACCCATATTTCAAATTTAGAAACATTTTACATATAAAAGTACTAAAACTATGTGCAGACTCACAAGTATCATTTCAGTGAAAATACTGGAACATTTCGCAAGGCTCTTGTAAGCCAGCCAAGATGCCCCAGGGTGCTGTGGTGCACACTTTGGCAACCACTGCTCTTGAGGATAATTGAAATAGTGTGTTAGTTTTTAAATATTGTAAACCATAGTAAACTACTCTTTCTCAAGGAAAGCAATGCATACTTAGTTGACAATTACTCAGTGATATTTCAAACTATGGGGTAGCAGTACATGTAATAATTAATTCTTCTGCTTTTAAATGAGTGCTCGTTACAAAGTCTCAAATTCTTATCATGGTAAGTACAGCCTACACGAATACATATTTCTTAGTGTGTGCTTATAAATGCGTAGAACTCATATTGTGTCGTGAATATTTTAAACTAAATTTTAATATTTTGTAAAAATGTTATTTTTTAAAAAAAATCAAATTGAAGAATTCTGCAACATCATTTCATTGTTGTTCAACTTGTGTTTCAGTCCAACCTGCATGTCAGATAAGCACATGAACCTTTATGTGTAATAGTATTTTCTCAGGTTTAGTAAGTCCAGTGCTCATACACTTATTATATGGGGTAGGTGCTGTTTCCTTGAACCTTGGGCCTAGCTGGGAGGTGCTCCTGTGTTTAACACAGTTGGAACAAGACACCTGGGAAGATGCTTTGTGTAAAATTTCTCAGCTTGGGAGAGGGGGATACCATCTTCCCACACTTATAGCACTACTATAGATCTGGAAGTCATTGAATATTAAATATGGTTTATACTTGCAGTGATTTTGATATTTTCACATATTTGTGAACCCTAATTTGATGCAACCCATGGTCATAAGTAAAACAATATCTTTAAAAAATTGATTTTGCACGCAAGCCATAGCTTCCATAACAATAACCCATGATGTAACAACCTGTGATGGCCAGTGTCTGTCTACCTACCAACTGCTGACCTCACTCCCCCAGAGATGGTAGATGATCCAACCACGTGTGGTCAGCACCACGAACCCCAGTCGTTGTTGTAGGTTTTCTGTGACTGGGTCACGCTACTCATTCATAGCTCCGAAATTTTCTCACAATGGTGGGTGTCCACCAGTTCTGTACACAGGTTGAAAACTAAAGAGAAAAGTTGTTTTGCTTCCCCCAGGAGACTCGAACTCGAGTGCATCCCATAGTTCAAGCCCAAAGCTTGCACCTTAGACCGTATGAATATGGAACCTCAACTTCCATATTCTGCATGTCCTGTGCATCATACTCACATGTCGAAGGGAGGGGCAGAGTGGAGTATGCTTCCTTATGATCTGAGTTGAACAGATGAATGGGACTATGCATGAAGACTTTTGGTTGAAGGTTCCTTTGTGGTAATCATGAGTCACGTCTGACAAACTATATTCCAAAATCTTCCGTATTCTTTGAAAGTTTTGTGCTGGAAGCAAGCTTGTTTCTTTAGCTGTTATTTTGTCATGTTAAGTGAACCAGTTACCCTTCAGAAACTCAGACAATTAGTGAGTTCATGAATTAATTCTCTCATAAAAACATTCCACTTGTTGAAATTAAAATAATTATGAATAAGCATATCTGAAGAAAAAATATTATACCTAGTCTGGCCATAAGTACTGTTACACACTATTTTGTGAATAAATTGAATATGGTTTCAGATTTTTAAATGTTCTTTTAGTATGTTACACTTACATATATTACACACAAATAGCACCAATCAGTTTTCAAAATGTACACTTTTCGCCCTCACACAGGCTCGAAGTCTCCCTGGCCAGGCATCTATTACAGCACGGATGGTATTGATGGGAAAGCCCGCCCCTGCTGCTATCAAGGAGCACTTTTAACTTTCAATTATAGGGTGCCTCTTCTTGCAGACAGTCCCCTCTAGTTCTGAGCACAGTTTGTAGTCCAAGATACTGAGATCATAGCTATCAGATGGCCAATCGAATGTGGAGATGAAATCAAGTACACTGGTCTCCAGTCACCGTCGCGTCATCCTTGCCTTATGAGCTGGGGCAGAATATTTCTTGAACATCCAGAATTGATTGTGAAATATTGTTTGGTTCAACAGTGTCACGAGAGGCACTCCAGGACACTTTCCACATACACTTTTGCATGGCTTTTAAACCCTTTTCTCAAAAATGAGGCCTGGTGGAATTCTCATAGGTCAGTTCCCCACCAAACCATGACTGAGGAGGGCTGGTGGCATCTCTAATGTTTGTGAACTCTCTCACAAACTTCTTGAGAGTTTGAAGCATACACCCTTTCATTTTGGCGGTTAAAACTTTATTCAGTGGTGAACAATTTCTTATCAGTGAAGAGAATCCTGCAATGCCCATTGGCAATGCTACGCTGAAGGAGCAGTCTCGATTTCAGTTCCCTCTGCTTCTTCACTTGTGTCGTCAGGAAATTTCCAGTACTCCACCGGTAAGCTCCAATTCAAAGGTCTTCATTAAGTACCCTGAACATTGATTGTTGTGAAATGTTCAGCTCCTGTGCCATTATCACTTGCTTACGGATGGGATTTCGGCGGATGCGACCCACCACTGCTTTATCAGTCGCCGCTGTTCATTCGGTGTGAAGTCAACCAACTCTTGGGCGATCTTTCATGCTACCAGTATCAGCGAATCTCTGGATTGTCTGATACACAAACCTTTCGCTGATCTTCAGGATTTTTAGGGGCTGGAAAATCTCAGTGAGTGACTTCCCAACCATATGCAGAGCAATTACGGCTAATCTGTTTTCATATTTGCCCCATTCAATGCTAAGCACAAGAAGATACACGCTTGCTCTTTCACAGTTGAACACACAATGGTCAGAAGTGAAATTCAGCTCAAACATGGTTCATGAGCCTGACTACTGGATGTACAGCCCAAGCCGAAAGTTTGTAACAGTATTTATGGCCAGACTAGGTATATCAGTATGTAGAGATGTACTACTAGTTGCCAAATATTTTTCAATTTTTGTTCTTTGAAATCTTTTTCATATTGGCACTGATTATATTCCTGGTTTGCCATTTTTTGCAGTATGATGTTCATTTCCCCCTTTTTTTGCAGGAGATCAACCTCAGCACCTCCAATACAGGCTCCAACTTATAATAATGCTGTTGATGCCACCGTGACTTCAACTCTACAGCCTCAGAATTCAAACATTGATGCAGACTGGGTCTATAAATTTCAGGTGCCCTGGGATTCCATGCCCAAAGCACTTATGAATGATTTAAAAAGAAATCGAAAAGCCAACCCTGCTGCAAAAAGGCAGATGGTAAGGTTTGTCGTAGAGCACATCCACAACATATGTAAAAGGCCAATGAAGAAGCAGATAGAAGTTATTGCAAGAGTAATTACACAAAAATTTCCTGAATGCTTTCTACATAGGATTGATGGTGTGATTATAGGAAGTGGCTGGGATTCTCTGCAACGTCAGTTATCATTAAGGTCAGAGAATGTCAATAGGAAAGGTGAACCTGTCAAGAAAAATCAAGGAATTCCTACACAATTTTTGGCAGCCCAGTGAATGATGACCAACCAGCTGTAATTTTCCACAGGCAGAGATGTCTCATTAATTCTGGGGCCTCTGTATATACAGGAGAAGGAACCAGAGCTTCTTGAAGTTCAAGCCATTCTGGACCATTTCCAAGAGCTTGTGAACATTGACATCAAGCAAGCTTTGGGGACTGGATTCAGCAGCAAGGGGCCAAGGCTTGTTTAGTTTCTGGTCCACTCAAATTTGAAACACATGCAGAAGTTGCTTCAAAATTTGGAAGAAATTGAAGATGAAGACCTTAGATACAGCACATCCAAGTATATTTCCAAGAAGATGGAGTTTTATTCAGATATGTAGAGGTATTTAAGATTTGTTAACATTTTTTATTATTCTTTCATCTATGAAATGTATATATACATATATAAATACTCTAGATATTGAAACATTGCACATTGCATTGCGTTGTATGTTGACAACTGATGTGAGGATGCATGAAAGATTAGTCACCTCACAAAAACCCTAACACCATTTTCTATACTCAGTTGCTATTCTGAAATAAGTAAAACCACTTGTAAAAGAAATAAATCTTTTGTGAAACCTTCAACATAGCCCAGCATATCCAGGAGAATTATTGTCATTGTCTAAAAATATATATTATTTCCTAAGAAACAATAAAAATACTCCAAAAGAACTAAGTAGATACAGTTTAAGTTAGAAGTAAAGGGTGATTCAAAAAGTGCGAATCGATCGTCATGTTGTTGTTACGTGGTTGGCAACAATGGTGTGTAGTATGTTGTACTCTGTGAACCTTCCGATTTAAAAAAACGTTGGTTGAGAATCGCTCGCCATATTGTTGTCAACTGTGAACCATTAGAATTCAGTCTGTGTGTAAACATGGAACGCTTCACAACGGAGCAACGTGTGCTAATTGTGAAAACGTTTCATCAAACGGAGAAAGTTGTGCTGCAACTGTCCGACGACTTCGTGCAAATTTTGGGCGTGATGAAGCACCGAATGAATCTCAGTGCACAGACTTATGAAAACGTTCAATGAAACAGTTTCAACAGTCAACTTGAAAACATCTTGGCATGCGCGTTCCGGCCGGTCTGTTGAAAACATTGTGTTGGTTCGTGACAGTGTCATTCTTAGTCCAATGAATTCGGTTCGTCACCATTCCCAACAATTGGGCATAGGATATTCTTCACTGCGGCGAATTCTTGTCCATGATCTTCATTATCACCCCTATAAAATTCAGTTAACCCAAGAACTGAAAGTGCCCGATCACCAGAAGAGGCGAAATTTTGTTGGCTGGTTTCTGAGAAGATAACAGGAGGACGACGGCTTTGCGAGGGAAATCTTCTTCGGTGATGAAGCACACTTCCACTTAAACGGTTTTGTCAACAAGCAAAATTGCCGTATCTGGGGAACAGAAAATCCGTACACAGTTCATGAAAGGAAAATTCATCTACAGCGAGCGACAGTTTGGTGTGGCTTTTGGATGGGTGGTGTCATCGGCCCTTATTTTTTTGAAGATAAAGCAGGACAAGCAGTGTCAGTTAATGAAGATCGATACCGTAGAATGATCAGAGATTTTTTGTGGCCTCATTTTGATGCAATAGACATTGAGCAATTATGGTTTCAGCAAAACTTGCCACACGTCCGGCGAAACAATTGCATTGCTTCACGAGAAGTTCCCGGATCAGCTCATCTCGCTTCGTGGTGACCAGCAATAGCCCCCAAGGTCATGTGATTTAACCCCTTTCGATTTTTTCCTTTGGGGTTATGTTAAGTCTTTGGTGTATGTCAATAAACCCCGAAACATCGGCGAGTTGAAGGATGAAATTCGACGAGTTATCGGCGAGATCAACATGCAAGTTTGTGAGGCTGTGATCAACAATTTCATGAAGAGAGTTTTGTCATGCCAGCAAAGTAGAGGGGGTCATATGCCTGATATCATTTTCCATACCTGAAATGGGAAGTTTTGATTAACATGTTTTTGTCCTTGGTACATGTATTTTTCCAAAATAAAGTTCGTATTTTGATATATTAAAACTGGCGTGCTTTTTGAATCACCCTTTAGGCTCAAACCAGGCCGTAGTAGGGGGGTGAAGTCAATCCTAGAGGGGGCAAATTTTTAATATATTGTGTTGCATTGACAGATATAGCAGGGTACAGAGGGACACTTGCCCCCCTCCTCCAGAAGTGATACGTAACAGGAAAGGGATGATATCTTGAGACTCCAATGAGTAAAACAAGTTCGAGCGACATAAAATAACAATATTTCGATAATGACCTTTCGGACTACCAAAGAATACAAATATAAAGTTTAACATAAATAGGCTAATAGGGACTGTATCTACTTTATATTTACAGGTCAATAATGTTAATAGACGATTAATATGTACCAACAGCTTTGGGCTTCTCTGAAGAACTGATTAAGGAAGTCCTTTATAAATCGTGCTTCATAATGTTTCCCTCAAGTTTCCAGTATGCAAGATTTTTTAAGGGACAAAGGAATCTAACGAGAATCCAACAACACCATTGTGTTGTGTTATGCAAAAAAAAATTGAATTAATTAAATAACATTAATAATATAAAATGTAATATTATCTACACTTTGATGAATTGTGTAAAAAATTGTAATACATTTTTTGTAGGCCTACTTGCTAAAACATTAAAACATGGGTCCTTTACTCCACCATGGATTCTATTTGCTTCAAATGAAAGACTTTTGCTTGCATCACTACAGACAATGATTGCCTACTGGTTACGTTAATCATTTTGCAAAATATTGTGTTGTTGAAATACATGTGTTTGACATCTGACAAACAAATAGGAATCCCTTGATTGATCAATGACTTCTTGGATTATAGTGTCATCATTAATGCAGGGTAAATCAAAATGATGGACCCGATTACATAAATTTATTCTGTGAAATCTAATAAACATATGTTATTGTGAGACATGTGCTTCGAAAGGTTAACTTTCAAAGTTTAGTTTCCACACAGTGTTCCCACTTTCTACCGCTAGGAGTCAGCAGCGAGCAGGAAAATGGCGTTGACTGGAGAACAGAGATCGTTCTGTGTGCTTGATTATCAAGTGAACAAGTCCGTGATTAATGTGCAACGGAATTTCCGTACCAAATATCGGAGAGAACTACCTACGGGGAAGGCCCTTCGTAAGTGGTATGAACATTTCAGAAATTCGGGCTGCATCTGTAACAGAAAATCGACTGACTGTCCGTCGACTGGGGAAGAGACAGTGGAACGAGTGCGCACATGTTTCGTGCGGAGTCCACAGAAGTCCACCTACCAGGCAGTTAGAGAACTTCAACTTCCACAGAAAACTGTCTGGCGGGTTCCGCGGAAACGTTTACAAATGAAACCCTACCGCTTGCAACTAGTTCAAGCCTTAAAAGAACCTGATTATGCTTTGCGCGCATCCTTCTGTGCTGATTTCCTCGCATTAATGGAAATGGATGGGTTCTCTGAGAGGTTAATTTACAGTGATGAAGCAACTTTTCACCTTTCAGGGAAAGTGAATAGACACAACGTAATAATTTTGGGAACTGCTAACCCCCATGAATTTGTGAAACACGAACGCGATTCTCCCAAAGTGAATGCCTTTTGTGCCATTTTCCATGAAATATTTATGGGATATTTTTCTTCCATGAACGTACTGCGACAGGACTTGTTTCCTCGATATGCTCAACTATGGCTCCTTCCACAACTTGCAGAGGATAGCGCAGATTTCATTCTCCAATTGGATGGTGCCCCTGTGAATTACCATGGCAGCGTTGGGGACCATCTCAATGGGGCATCGGAACAACGTTGGATAGGCTGTAGATCTCCGGAGGATCGACCTCTCCTTCATTGGCCACCTCGTTCCCCCGACTTGACCCCATATGATTTCTTCATGTGGGGTTTTGTCAAGGATCATGTTTACGTACCACCACTTCCAACAACATTGGATGACCTGCGTGCCCGCATCAGAGCAGCCATTGCTGATATTGACCGCAACATGCTACACAAGGTTTGGCAGGAGATAGTCTATCGGCTTGATGTGTGCCGTGTTACGCGAGGTGCTCACATACAACAGTTTTGATTTGTTTGAAAAAAACTTTGACAGTTTACCTTTCTTAGCACATGTCTCACAATAACATTTGTTTATTATATTTCACAGAATAAATTTCTGAAATCGGGTCCATCATTTTGACTTACCCTGTATTTCATATCAAGTTTTATAGAGGGAAATGTTGTATCCTCATTACATTATGAAAAATACCTTCCCTAATGACTATGGTACGAAACAGAACGATATAAGGAGCCTCCTTCACTTTACCCCATTTCTGCGGCACGAGGTCTCTGGGCCACTTATCACCACCACTTTTTGAGCAGAAGTGTACAAACCCCAAATATCAGTTTTTCTAATGCTAATACTGATTTCTACCAGTCACAGAATGGCTTAAGATATATGAATAAAATTAGGAGAATCCACTCCATAACAGAAGAGTTGACATAATTATTTGTCAAAAGAATTAGGTTGTGCCTGAGATACTTTAACAGACAATATCTCAATGTCTGCTACAAACACAATGTAATATTATAAATATAAGAAAATAAATAGAATATAATTTGAAAGATTTTTAATCGTATTTATTTCACTGCAGCTTTTTTCTACTTGTCATTTTCTTGAACCTATATTCATAGGGTGCCGCCTGATAACACCAACTTTCACAGTATGTACAGGACATCAAGACAAGCAACTTTTCTCAGTCACTATTTGCTCGTCTAATTCTTCTTACAATGTTACAAGCAATCGAAATATGGCATCTTCTGTCCTTAATGTTTGCAATCCCATTGATAGCTTCACACTTGCAAATGTCATTTATTTTTACTGCCATTTAAAATTCTGAGAGCAATATATAACATGCTATGGAAACGATATCATGCAAACAGTCAGGGTTAAAACTTAACTTTTCCTTTATAAAATGGATATCATAACACAAACCTATGTTGCTTATCATATTTGATGCGTTTGCATAGAGAAATGGTTCATAAGATTTGAAATTGATATTTACACTCCATAAGATGCTTAATGTAACCCATATCAAACTACAAATTTTATCGCTTTCTAACCGAAATAATAAATGTGAAACGTTATCACATTTTCATCATGTTTGATAATAATTTGAGCCAGTAAGCTGTCCTACATCTTTCACTAGCTGACCTCCTTGGTGGGATGGTTACATAACACACTACGGAGCCAGGGGTTCCAGGTTCGAGCCTGGCCACGAGTGTTCTTTGTGAGCAGAGGCGCAACCACAAATTTTTGTCTGGAGGGTGCGGGCAAGTACCAGGACAAACATGCCAATAATAATAATAATAGTAATATAGTGGTAGTAATAATAGTAGCATTTAAAGACATTATTATCATGGTAAGTCATGCAAAAGGGGGTAGAAGTCGGTGCTAAAGCATTTGTGTTTGAACAAATGATTTAAAATATTTTTCCAACACGTTCAATTTCATATTAGCTAATAATGGAAAATGAGCACACAAACTGTCTTTTTGAAAGACAGAAAATGCATGACGAATATTATTCTTTTTGTACATATGACACATAACTTTCATGTACAACATATATTTTACACATATGCAACATGGAGCGACGTAAAATAAGAAAATACAAATGCAACATGTTAACTTTAATTGTGTATGTATTCAAAGTTTATTTAATATATATTATATATTATTTAAGTACATTACATGAACAATTCATCCGCCAAATTGTCTTTCAAATGTGCGTGCTCCTTTTCCTCAAAAGAATTGTTCATGCATTTAAGCAGCAACAATCTGAAGTATATATATCTGGCCTTACTTCTCTCTCGGGTAATTTAGAATGCATTACAGAAAAGAATCATATTGGGATTGAAGCAAGCAGGAAAAATCTTTAGATCCAGATATTTGCAAACTGAAAACAATATTGATTTAATGGGGCACAAATGATTTCACGGGGCGCCATGGCATTCTCTTTAACATTTTTTTTTTCATTTAGATCATTTTGGCTCCCAGGGCTGACTCCTAGAGCTGGCTCCCACCGCCCCAAGCTATGGTTCTGAACTTGGACTATAAGAATAGCAGAAATTGTGCTTGTGAGCGAAGCAAGCAAGAAAATTTTACGAAATGTACTTTTATTGGTATAAAATTTGAAATTGAGGGGGCAATTGTCCCTCTGTACCACCTAGAAGTGCCCTAGAAGTAACGTTAAGTAACAAAAATCAGATATTCACTCCCTCTCTCTATCACATGAATCGCTATTACCAAAAGATAGACGTGGGAAACTAAAAGAATAAGCAGTTCAAACTTCATAGCAACATATCCAAGAAAAACATCCAAATACATTAGATACCTTTAATACAAGACTTCTCAAATTGTCGCAACTGTTGTAGACACTGAAAATTGCAAAATCATTTCCCGAAGTCTGAATCTGGAAGGGAAATTTTTTCCCCCAATCCTGATAGGACATTATACGGAATTCCACACACCTTCATAAATCAGAAAATCAATAAATGTCTTTGTTTTGTTGCTAGAGTAATACAGGATATAATTGTAAAGATTAGTGAGAATTCCAGGTAGGAATGTGTTCTGTATTTTTCACAGAGGGGCAAAGCAGGATCCTCTAGCTACTACGGGCCTGGTTCAAACAAAGAATTAAATCAAGACACATGTTTGGACTACTGAGAACTTAGTGTAATGATATGAAAATGGAATATTGCAATTAATGAATCCATTCCCAAGTTACTGATGCACTTGTAACGCTTATGTGTTTTTTTAAAATAAATTAATAGTGTTGGTATACATATTTAAAGAAATTTAATGTTTTTCTGTTTCCAGGAAACAACACTACCCTGTGAAGTTCCCAGAGAGGTCCTTCCTTCTTGTTGTTTGTGGTAAGTTCAATTGTCTCATGAGATTTCATTTTGTAACACATCCCCTCGCATATTGCATTTATTTTAAGTCCAAGAAACTTGCTACACACGAAATTCCTGCCACCCTGCTTACATGTGATTTTTGTTCCAATAGGTCAGTTTCAAACTAACTTCTGAGATCTTAATCAGAAATTTTCCAGTTCAAAATATTAAAAATAAATCTTCAAGTGGGTTAAAAATTGAGGTACAAATGTTTACAATCTTAGTATTGGAAGCTTTCATTTTCTACAGTGTGCTCCTGCTTGTCAACTTTTCAATTTCATCCATTAATGCATTTTACCTTCCCTTTTATTTGTAACCCATTTGATTGATTCATTGAGTTAGTGTTTTAAGTCCACTTTATGCACAGTAAGGCTAATCAGGACTGGACCTACAGTTGAAAGTGGGATCCGAACCACTGCCTTCACCGAGTTTCGAACCTAGGACCCCATTGATTTCAAGGTGACGACACTATCTATCACTGTGCCATTGGTGAGGCCCTATAACCCATTTAGGTTTATATATTTTTTAAGCTCTGATGAAGGTCCAGAAAACTGGGAACAAGAGCCACAAGTAAATATATCTTTTTATTTTCTAAATTTAGAGTAGAATCTGAATCAGTGAAATACAAGTCACATTGGAAACTGATACAGTAAACCATTTTGCTGGGAAATTTGTAATATTACCTACTACATTGTTAGAAGTTGACATCTGAGAAAAATGAAAATGAATTATTGGAATATACAGTAAAAGCTATTTAAATATTTCAGTGTTGTAGAATCCAACTTCTTCAACTATCAATCCTGCACTCACCTCGTTTACTTTTCACGTGAGTGAGTGTGAGGAGGAAGTATGAAATTTAATAATTACTTTAAATATGTCACTAGCACATTCTGTCAATAGTGACATTTCATCTTTAGACACAATGTTGCCATACAAACTTTTGTAAATATTTAATATTAAGACTATACATTCTTTCACAGTAGATGAATTTACATTCTTTGAAGTAGTCTTTCATCTGTACACTGAATTCTATTTTTTGTATCATGTTCGTATGAATGAATATTCTGAATACAATTCCTCACTCTATTGTTAGAGGATCATCCTTAATGGATTCTACAAGATTTATGCTTACAATTGAGCAAGAGGTGAGAATCGAGAGGATAGTAGACTTCCTGGAAGAGGTATCAGTGTTACTTGCCTCATTTTATGTATTTAACATGGAGTACCCATTTGAGGCATCCAATACATTGGAATTTGTCCAAAGATATGTTTATTACATTGTGGATAGAGTGCTGCTCAAAATTGGTAGTAAATTGATAGGTAGAGAGCATGTAACTAAAATAATTTTTATATTTTAATATTATTTTAATAAAATATTCACATTATTCTGTCATGGAACTTGTAAAAGGAATTGTTTGCATTAATGGAAAAAAGGCTTTCAGTGCTGAACCCATAATTGAGATAGCAGACATTCTGAGTTTGAGTCTGGATATTGGCATGCATGTTAGCATGTTGCATATCAAAACTTTGATCCTTTCACATGTTGGTACACATGTCTCATAGAAAATGAAAACAATAACAATACTAGGTTTCTGACTTAATGTCCTGGGTATGTCTAGTGGTCAGAAGTAGCGAGCTACTTGTAGCGTCGCTACTGTAGCTAGCTACAAAATTTGTAGCTGTAGCTGTAGCGACGCTACATTTTGAAAATTGTAGTTGTAGCGGTAGCGAAGCTACAAAATTCCTGTAGTTGTAGCGAAAATTTCGCTACAGCTACATTCTTTCTTGGCATTTTGAGGTGAATTTTGAATGTGGCTACAGTGTCAGAAAAAATCGACAATAACCCTTAATGTTGCAGGAGGTTCATAAAGACAGTCTATTACATGGAGATACAGATTATCTAGATTGTAGATTATAGATATCTGCGTAATTTATTTAATTAGTATCTGAAGAATTCAGATATCCAGATAACTAAGTGACATATATGAATATATTCCTGCTAACAGCTACGTTTTTTTAGCTGCATCGCTATTTTGGGGAGAAACATGCCTCGTTTGCTGCAGCACTGGAAAAAAGTGCCTCGTTTGCGTCAACCCCGGAACAAATCCTGTGGATATTCATGGTGTAAGAGACACCAAAATGTCATTAATTACTGTGTAAGACACAACTTGCAGTGCAAAAACGAGCGATGGAATTTCCACTGCACTGACAAGCGAATAGTGCCAGCACTAAATGGCTCAGTACGTTAACAGCATTGATCATCGTCAGTATATAAGATCTCACCAGCAAGAAATTATTGTTGCAAGAATGATAGAGTTTCTGGAATTACAGTTATTTTCGAGATAGTATTTGTTCACAAATTTTAAAATTACAATACGTTTAGAACACTCAGGTTTACACGACAGTTTCCTCAATAATTTTATCATATTGCAAAAAGTATGTACAAGTTATTGACTTTCCTGCAGAAACGACAATTTTCTTTAGTTAATATACATAGTTTTCAAATTTATGTATTTTTCCTACTTTTGCGTCACTTTTCTGTAACTTTTGCTAATCATGACATCATCATCATCATCATCCTTCGCTGTTTCCTGCCTCTGGCTGGGTCGGCATAGAAATCAAGCCTCTCCATTTTTTTCCTGGTCTTTCACAACTCCTCTCTTTCCAAGGTGTTCCAATCTTGTCTCCTAACACTCTCCACTATCTGCTCTTTCCACCGACATCTTGGTCTCCCCCTTGGCCTTATTCCCACTCCTTGTGCATTGTAAGCTCTTACTGGTAGTCTTTCTGCATCCATCCTCTTCATGTGTCCGAACCATCTCATCTGTGCCTGATCTATTCTGTCCTGAAGCTTCATTACACCCACTGTCTGTCAAATCTCCTCATTTCTCATTCTATCCCTTCTAGTATTCCTCAAGACTCCTTAAAAAAAATAATCTCCACTGCCTGCATCTTTTCTTTGTCTCTCTATGTCATTGTCCAAGTCTCTGCTCCATACGTAATTATTGGCACATAGTATGTGTTACATATTACCTTCTTGCATTTCATAGGTACATCCCTATTCCATATTAATCTTCGAACGCTTTGATATAGTCCACCACCATTCATTTGTCCTCCTTTGTTTACCTCCTCATCTATTCTTCCACTTCTCTCAATCATGACAATGAGGATAAATGGTTTATTTAATTATTCTCTTATCTATAGTTGATTTCTGCCACTTTCGGCTAATTGTGAGAACGAGGAAGAATGATAATGAAATATTTATTCTCAAGAAAAATATGTTGATGTGAACATAAATACTTAATTCTACCAAATTTTATTTGTGTATAATTGTAATAATTATGTAATTTGGGTAACACCCTAATTGCAATATTCATATATCAAATTTGAATTGATATGCCACTTCCATAGGTATGGTATTCTCAAAAACTATAGTAAAAATAAGCAACTGAAGTAACATTGCTATCAAAATTATCAAATGACTGGAATCATTATAATGAGTAACAGAATCTATTTACCAGTAGTAGGAGATTTTTTTAATACCCATATCGTTGTTTTTAAGTTTTTTAAAGCAGAAGTAGCACAAAAAGTAGCGAAGTAGCGAGTAGCGAACAGGAGTAGCGTAGCGAGCTACTTTTTGGTAAATGTAGCTGTAGCTGTAGCGAAGCTACATTTTGGAAGAGTAGCTGTAGTTGTAGCGAAGCTACTTTTAAAATGTAGCGTTCTGATCACTGGGTATGTCGGAGGTGATCTTCTATTAAGGCATCCAAAAGTCAACTTCACTCCCCTGTAGTACACTCTGGTAACCTCTTTTTGCAAACCAATGAGAGACTGGCACCTGGACCTTCAGCCAGTATAATCTTCTATAAGGCTGTGTGTTCTTATGTGTGCTGAGTGCCCCTTTGCAGCCTCAGCTTTTAACATGGGGTAAGGAAATTTTATTCCTCTGAGATGAGTGTTGATTTTATTTTTGTCAAGGGGCTAGACCCTGAATAATGTGATGGGTGCAAAATACAGTCAAGAAAGTCAAGAAATTATTATTTTTGCTATTTTTACAGTATAGTGAATTTACATTGTTATATACCTGTACCCAGCTTTGATAAAATTGAATATTTGGAAATCTAAAATTGTATTGAGTTGTTCAGATTTCTTCACTTTGTTTCTTGAGAATTACATTTGATTTGAGAAAATATTTAAGAAAATAATGTGGCTATTCCCCATTTAGAATGAAGTCTCAAGCATTAATTTTTACATGCATTAATAATTATCGTGGTTCCTTTGAGCTGTAAAAAAGAAAAAGTAAAGTGTTCCCCTGTGCATAGCACCACACCATGAAGGGAGTGTGGGGGTAACGCCCCACACTTTCTTGATCGGGTCGTGAGTGGGGGTGATGTGATCTGCATCACGCCCCTGACCGCCTTTACCCCCCAGGGTTTCCCCCAGGTACCCATGTTATTCGACGCTGGGTGGGCGCCGGGTCCGCTTTCACCGTTAGAAAAGTTCCCGGATTTGAACCGGCCGGGGATGGAACCCAGGACCTTTGAGCTGTGCTGTTTCTTAGTATATACAGAATAACTTTTACTATTAATGGAATGAAAATATTTTTTCTGTGTAAAATTAGTCAGTAAAATACACCAAATGCAAGTAAGAAAAATTTAACACAAGAATCTTACCTCCTTACCCTGAAGTTGAAACTGTTCCATGTTCAGGTTAGCAAGTATGTCTAACACTATTTAACTGTAGATATATTGCTACGGAAGTTGCAGAAATAATTTTTAAGAGTATAATATACATACTTAAGGACTGGATAAATAATTATCAAGTTATAGTGTGTGCGTTGCCTTCTACTGTCAATGAAGAGAATGCAGATGAACATGCAGAATGCTTCTGTGGTACTTCAAGCAGAAACAAGTCTATCTTGCAGCACTTATGGAAAACCGATAAGAGGTTGGTCACCAGTGAAAATTTGAAAACAACCATTCCATACCTGATCCATTATATTAGGATGCATGCATTTATATGTGATTGAAAGTCCACCACTATGTTGAAAGGGCTCACTACATCAGGTATATTTCTCATACAACCAGCCTTCAGCCTGTAAGTGATTCCATCCACTATTGCCAGAGAATATGCGAGACCATTCATGGAATGGTGGCAGTTTTTATCCCTTTTTCACATACATACTTAACATTATGAGGAAAATGTGTCCAATGGTAAACCGCAAATTATTTTGACAATGTTTTTGTGTTCCTTAAAAACTAATGAAACTTTTAAGTGAAGATAATTTGCACTCAGTTTTTAAATTATTTACTTTTCTTCCCAGGTGTCTACTTGGTATTAATACTGCTGAGGGTTCCAAAGTGGAGAAAAGGAAGCCAAAGAAAACATACATAATTTCACCAAAGGTGTTAAAGTTGGTCAACTCTTTGGCAACATTTGAGTGGGCATCCTAATAATTTCAAAAGCATTAGAGGGGAAACAAAATGTGTATATTAATATGAAATAAAATAAATGAAGAGTATATACTTGTTTGATTGTATTAAATGTGTCATTAGTTCATACACTTTAAAACTGACACGAATTCAAACTGTAATGGTAAGACTGCAAGATCACACCAGCAGCAGAGGTGGAAAATTGTCAGTGATGTCAATAAAAGTCAGTCTTTTGTTGTCCTGTTATTTATAACTTTTTGGTGTTAAATTTGCAATTTATACATTAATGACTGCAATTTGTGATTACTTTTATTATTGCATTTTTTGAGTACTCCCACTAAATATAAAAAAAAGACGTTAAATATGGGTAAAAGATGGAGCGAACATGAAAAAGATATAAGAGAAAAAGTTCCCAAAACAGGTCTCTAAGAACACATTTTGGAAAGCGGACACAGAATCGCAAAAAAGGGGATAATTAGAAAAGAAAAGAGGAAGTTACGAAGAAATGTGTATGAAACAGCGAATATTTGTAGAGGGGGGAAGAATAATCTTAATAGGGATGAAGGAAATTTAGAAGAAGGGTGGATCAATATCCTCAAAAATTGGAACAAAGCCTGGAAGATTAAACCCAATATCAGTTTCCCTTCACTCCAGAAGTTATCCAAGCTGCCCGGGAAGAACGTGAATTTACGTTGGATTTGTGACGTGATAAGGGGAAATGAGAAAATAAAGGGGAGAGGAAAGCATTCGTGGAGAACTGACCTTCATGTAGATTAGGAAGCACAGTTGGGCAGGAATGGCCGAACCTGCAAGTTGTATCATGCAGGTTTTTTAGTTTTTTAACATTAACATGAGAATAGGTTTATTGTGAAAGTTTTTTAGTGAACGACGAGCGTTTTATATACCTCTAGGGCGAGGGTATAATATTTTAAATGTATCCACACCAACCCTTGTCCACAATCCTTATATTACATTTCGACGTGGTACTATGCTAAGTACCTAGTTTTTTCATACGAACCAGAAGAAGGGGATAGTTAATCTCCAAAACGTCGTTTTACAGAAAGAAAAATAGGAACAACATACTCGCATACGTAAGTACAGTTTTTAACGTTAAAAATTTTTTAACATCTTTTGTTTTATATATATATATATTATGGAATTGTGAGTAATACGCACCAAACCTACATAATGCCACTCCCTCTAAGATGACTATTTTTTTTTCAAGTCAGTAAAGGTATATTTTTATCAATTTCCCTAAGTTAATAAAAAATATTATTCAGGGGGCAGCGCCAGAAAAGTTTGACCGGGTGGGAAGGATCCGTATATTGATAAATTAGGGTAGGCAGATACAAAGCATAGATGATTTTCACTAGCATGCATTTCCTCTCTCCCTCTACTCCCTTCTCCCTAACTTAGTTTATATTTCTTTTCCCATTTCTTTTTGCTGGTGTACATTTTCTTATTTATCCTCTGATTGTGCCGGACCCTGTGGCTGAGTGGTTAGCACATCGTGCTGCAAAGCCAAATGTCCTGGGTTCGAATCCTGCTCGGGCTTGGTTGTTTGTGAATGTCCATTCATCAATTTCATCACTCATCCCCATCTTCGAAAATTAGCCATGAGGCATAAAAATGCGAAGTAAAATAAACTAAATCAATCAAACATCTGCTTGTGTTCCTCCCCTCTCTATCTCTTTGTAACATCCACATGCACTTGCGTATAATATTTTCATAAATTCTTCTAATCAAATTTCTCATCTGAATTCTCTCTAGTCATTCCACACTAGAAAAAGGTGGCAAAGGGACTCGATGCAGTCACGTATTGAAAAAAACACTTGGCAGGTCATGGTCCAGGCCCATAGTCAGGATTTTATTTCCAAGGGGAGGGGGCTCATCCTTAATCAGAAACTGCCATTTTAAGACAATGAAGTTGGGAGGTTAGAAGCCCTGAAGATGAATTTCTCACTATATTTCAACTTATGACAGAAAATGTTTAATCCTGCTAAGGAAGTAAAATTAATTTCCACCATACACTATTTAAATTAGATATTTGTAGGATTTCAGGAGGGGGCGTCATCCCCCTTAGCCCTAGCTCTGACTATGAGCCTGTCTGGACTCCTCAGAGAACTGTTGCTGCTCTGGGTTTTCTCCTCTCTATTATTTCTTCTGTCTATCCTGTGTCAGTCTTGCTTGACATAATCTAAAAACTATAAAACGCTTTAACACTAATGTGTAGGTAATATACAAAAAGTATTACATCTAAGTACAGCGAATTACTGTTTAAAATAAGGCAGTCTACCGTTTTTTTTAAAAAAAACACTCTTGTTAAAATTACAGTATATTACCGTTTAATATATGGCTGTCGGCTAAATTTTTTCTAAAGTCACCATAATTTTTATGGTATCTGGATGGCAGCGAGAATTGACGGCATTAGACCATTTTCTCTACTGTCAACTTTTTACAGTGCAGCAATCTGCAAACAGCGGACACCTGATTGTCATTGTCTGCATTGTGAAGGTGTGAACATTGTCTGCAAACGTTTGTTTGTGTACGCTCTCTGAAGCAAGAAGTGGAAAAATATAGTACGTTTTGTAGGTACTGGAACAGTAGCTGGTGTGAAGTTTGTGGGACATGGTGTGTGGATAGTACAGCATATAGACAAATTTCGCTACCTTACTATGGGGTGACTTTGTGGCATGTTCTGTCTACCACATCCCCCATATTTACCCGACCAGTTACCGTGTGATTATTTTTTGTCTCCGCGTGTGCAAACACCGCTGAAAGGGAAGCGTCATGAAGATATTGGTAGCAATCCAAACGGTTTTGTGACAGATGTGCTGAGAAGCATCCAAGATGAAGCTTTCCCTGCTTGCTTCCATGACCTCCAGAAACGGTGGCAGCTGTGTATAGATAGCCGAGGGGACTATTTTGACAAAACCTAGGACCATTTGTTCCTAAGTTGAATAAATTATTTTTTACGAGCTCAGTCCTGGAACTTTTCTGAAAAAGGTTGTATATATTGGAGTCAAAAATGTTTACACAACAAACTCAATACAGGCCCCCTTCACTCATTTGCTCAGTCTCTCTCTCACTCGTACCCATGGGGCATTTCAAGATGAAAAATACTCATACAAGGTTCGTATTTCATCAACGTACTCTCTTTTATGTTTGACATGAACTTGAATTAGGTCGTTAATCTTTCTGCTCCAGTGCTCATTACTATCAATATGTACCAGCCCTCGAAAAACAATTATCAGAATGATAGGTTGGCGTAGTTGAACCTTTTGTTCCAAAAACATGCATCTATGCCGCAAATATGAAATTACCAAATTCTTGGACGGGGGTGTTATAACAAGCCTCTCTAGTCCTTTCAAGACAATTACACCTCTGTCGGGTGTTGCAATTACCTATTAGGCTCCAGCTGCCGGATTACTTTACTTAACATCGGCGCAAGTAAAAATTCCATTACCACTCTACAACAGGGAATTCAACACTCGCACGATCTGGCAATTTAACATATAATACTCAACAAATAAACGACTGAATAGTCTACCTTCGATAAGTTATACTAACGACTGGGCGGTTGGTTACACTACAATGGGGCACACTTCGACAAATTACAATGAAGTTTTAATTGAATCAGGAGCTTTATCATTAAATGCAGACAATGAAAAGATTATGATTAAACATGATACGACCTATTTTATAACCATTACATACATACAAGACACGTAGATTAGGCTCAGAATCCTGAGTCACGTTGAGAATAGCGAATCGAAATGATCCCGGCTTTTGAGGTAGGGCGTTGACAAAAAGTAAAAAAACAATACATTCGCATGTAGGTGTGTATCGACAGAGGAATACTGTACCAATCTCTGCTACGTTGTCGGGGTTGTGCATCTTTCCTCAGTATGGTTAATCACACTTGGTTTGTTTGCGGCGAAAAATGTTCCTAACTGCGGTGATTGGCATTCGTTGATCATACTCGGCACTTTCGCTCCTCGAGTAGCGCTCCTGGCGGGACACTTTCACATGTCGGGCGTCGCGTGTCTCTTCCTTGCTCGGACGTCGGCTTCCGACGGCTAGCGTTCCCGGGCTCGTCGCTTTCATCTGGAGGCTCCCTCTCTCCTCAGCGTTGGGTTGAACTCCTTGCTCTCACGCGACGGACATCTTTTCATCATCGTTACAGCTGGGCATTGGTTCATCTCTGGCGTTAGCTTGGGCTCCTTGCTCTCAAGCGGCGGGCAACTCTACGTCGTTGGCTATCGCGACGGATTATGCTGGCGACGTCGGCTGGTTTGCATGGCATGCTGTGTCATTGGTATTGGCGACATCGGCTGGTTTGCAGGTTGGAAACCTGACATTCCCCTCTCCTCTTTGCCTCCTATCCGGCCATGGCTTTTGATGTTCGTTGTGTCACAAAACTAATAACAGCGTAAGGTTATAACACCATCACGGTTTCCCTTTGACTTTCTTCAGTGATTGATGTAGGCACTGTCACCTCACTGGCAGTCACACACCGATGTTCGCACAAAAACAAAGTCCACGGTATGCGGAGGTGTAGCGCGGAGATGCTTCCACAACAAGAATCGCGGTAAACTGTCTCGAGGTTTTGGGTTCCGATGGTTATATACCTATTTTGAAAATGTCAGTTGGGAAACGTTAAAGACGCATCGCTTCCTTTAGCCGCAAAGGTGGTTCAACCCGAGTCCATTGTATTCTGGCCCAACCCAGCGCATGTCCATAGCCAGGTACGGTAGGATTATCTTCCCGTCTGCTCGGCGCCAGAGTCGTAAATTCAGATGTTGTCCGTGAATTGTCTTCTTATGATAAATTCGGAATTGCATCCATGATATTAATTCGATGATCTTGAAATTGAATCCAGGTGCCTTCTATATCAAGCCACTTCGGTGGTCCAAGTTTCAAGTATATCCGTCGACTGGAAACGGAGATATACGATAAGGCCTATATTTGCACAGGTGGTCCTTAAAGAATGAACCTAGTTGACGATCTTTGTCGTGACTCAAGATCTTCTTCTCCTAACCCCTGTTGTCTCGCAGATTTTCACTTTTCCGACATATACTTACGAACGTTTAAATCTAAGATCTCAAATCTCTCGCCTTACAACAGTAATATTGATTGATACACATAATTAGGGTGACCAGACGTCCTCTTTTATCCGGACATGTCCTCCTTTTTAGGTGTCTGTCCGGCGTCCGGGCGGATTTTTTAGAAATCGGTAAATGTCCTCCTTTTTTAGAAAGAGTATAGCATCGACCGTAGCAAATGTTCTGCATAGAGAATGCTTCCACACATAATGATATTCCTATCACTTGGGGCGCGTTAAATATGAGAGCAATGCTCACCTAGCATCTGGGAGCTGAACAATGATCACTTTCCTGACTGAGTCATTAGTAGGGGTGTGCGGGATCGAGAAAAGTCGGTTAAAGAAAATTCTCGTCCCGATTCCGACTTCACGAAATGATTTCCAGACATTTCGAGATCCCGAGCAGTTCGAAACTTCCAAATGGTCGTTTTAAAAAGTGGTCAATTCTTGATGTTTTCTGCATTATAAGTGTCTTGACACTTCTCTGAAATTGTTAGCTTTTTATTTCAGAAATCGAAAGAAAGGGAAATGGCGTGAAATTCGCGATTTCCACACCGTCGGGAATGTTTTATCATTACCCGTTCCTGAGAATTTCTCGGGAAATTGCGGATTTTACCCGTCCGGAACGTCGGGATTTAAAAAAAATTCCCCGTCCCGACCAAAAAATGTTCTATCCCGCACACCCCTAGTCATTAGCATGTATTATTGTAACTCGTTGCTTCGCAATCTGAGACTTGTGAAACACATGTAATTTGAGCAGTTCCTTTTTGATTGACTGATATGGTTTATTTTAATTCCCTTTTTTGCCACTTTTGCTAATCGCGAAGATGAGGAGGGATGAGGGATGATATGATGATTTTCATGAAGGGGCACTAACAAAGAACACCCATACCCAGGCTGGAATTCGAACCCGGGACCTCTGGAGTTGCGGCGCGGTGTGCTAACCACTCCGCCACAGAGGTCGGCCAGTTCATTTTTGAGTCATACATACGCGATACAGAAACGCGTAGTGAGAATTTTGGTTATTAAGTCATATTTTCTTTTATACAATAACGAAGCGAAAGTGTAAATTCATCAATGATCTTGCAAAAAAATATCCAGCTTTTAAAGGATGGAAGAAACGAATATGTACCCCTCATGTTGAAAGAGTGCAAAAATGTTCGTGGCATTAAAATCATATTTCCTGACACAATCTATACTACCTAAAATTTAAGTTCTGTTTTTGGAAATAAGTTAAAGCGAAGCTTACTTGTCACATTTGCATTCACTTACGGTGATATTGCATTCTAATATCCAAGAATTTTAAAAGAGTAAAATTCTGTGCTTCAAACTATAGATATTCTTAATTATGATTGTCCTGTGCTAAATAATACGATTAGGAGATTGCTTTCTTTGCTTAAGCGTAATAGGATATTATTTAAAAAATCGTCAGATTTATATTGATTAAATTATGAGTAGGGACGTAAAGTTTTCGTTTTAACGATAACACCGAATACTTGAAGAAAGCACAATAAAGTGTCTAAAATGGATTTGGGTAAATAAAAGGCAAGTTTTCGGTGTTTCGGAATCACGAAATAACTCGAATTATACCATTTTTCAGAATAACATCGAATTTTGCACTTTAACACGAAAAACGTCGCGAAATATGCAATATAAACTAGGGATAACACTTCTTTTGTTCAAAAAGTACTACCTGAAGTGCTATTTGAGCTGTCGTTTCTAGTCTAGCTGGTGAAAGTTCGATTAAATGGAAATTGTCACGCTTCATTATTACAGTTTGGCACAGATATGACTGACAGTAGGCTATTTAATCTCTTCCTGAAATAGAATTTGCTCGGGGCGGGGGGGGATCTTCCCAGAAGGGAAATTGATTAGGAAGGAAAATTTTCAGGGAGAAGCACTTTTTGTGTTTCGGGGGGAGGGGTTGTGTATGGGAGTGTGCGTACACAAAACGCCTAATTTGAGGTCGCAGAGGGATTTTCCTGGCATTGTTGGAGAAAGTTATATGTATGACTATTTTCAAAGATTTGGGTGATATCATTCAATAAACATTTCATATTTACTGGCTGATGAGACGAAATAGTTTTCCAAATGGAAGAAATTTGATAATTCCTGACAAAGGTAAGCCTTAAATTTATTTATTTTTGTCATTAAAACTAAAATTTCCCTCAATTTTCCAGAACTAAAGCAATGTGAAAATCTTAATCATAGAAGGAACAGTAAATATGCATGTAAAAATAACCGATTTTAAATTAATAACAACGAATTTTGCCCTAAACCGCGAAAAATAATACCGAATTGCAGTAAAAAATAACATCGAAATTCAGTTGAAAATAAAACTAAAATTTCACGTCCCTAATTATGAGTAATGGTAAATGAGTTGCCATTTTTCGCGGTGTCCTCTTTTTTATGACTTTGTCCTCCTTTTTCACCATGCTCTGTCCTCTTTTTTACATGTATGTGTCTGGTCACCCTGCACATAATTAAAAATAATGAACAGTGATTTACATGTCACTGAATACCGTGACAAGTATAATGTGATATATGTACTGTGAGTCATTAAAGCAACATCCGACAAATAGTGTTAAAATTAAAACTACCGATACTGCTGCTTGAAAACTGTAACAATTAAAACTTTGTTCAAAATTTTGACTAATATTAGTTGGTAAATATTCCACTCCAATTCAAACCACTAATTAACCAGAGTGTTGCTTTAGAATTAGGGTGACCATACTATTTCAACCCAAAACGGAACATCCAAGGGAGGTCAGTTTACCACTTCACTCTACCCCTCTTGAAAAATCTGCTAGGACTAATTACAAAATTATTGTTGTTTTTAACGTATTATTATTTATTAAAGTAAGGGTAATGATACATCATAAACAATAAAATGAATCTCCCGTTGTCAAAAGGTTTTAATTATTATATCGGTACGACGTGCATAGTGTTTCTGATTCCTTCTAATCAACCTTTGATATTATACTCCATGAGGTCTTAGAAAGATCGCTTCGCGGGCTTGCAGAGCAGACGACAATATGGGGGTGTGTCTGCGAGAACCAATCAGGTCCGCGAATGAGCGAGCCCGGTTGCCACACCTATCTCGCTGCACCCTTCGGCCTGTTTGTTCGGCTGAGGAGCAGACGACACGAGAGTATCGGCAATAGTGTGTGAGCGACGTCTGCTGTTAGCCCGCGAAACGCTCTTTCTAAGGTCTCCTGCAGTTTGCAGGTCGCATCTTGGCTATCTGGCTATCTATGCTTGCTTATTCACTGCTCTACAAATTACTGAACACACACAAAGCAGTACAACTCGGGACTCGAGCTAATTAAAACAGTAGACTGCTATCTCCTCAAAAATTCTCGACGTCAATGGGGCATTTTGATGGTCATGAAGTGCTTGAAACGCAGTCCAGCTATTTTGCCACTGTGTTGTCATGGCCAGGGGTGCCCATCCCCCCCCCCAAGGCCAATGGCGCCATCCCCGAAAAACAATGAAGCCCCGCCCCCAAGTTCATGTCATAATCCCCATAAAGTATTTAGTTAGGACAGTGTTTTTGAATATATTTTTTTATTTAGTTTTATTGTACACTTCACTTGATACTCCCCATCCTGAGTTATTCCTTTTCTTTATCTAACATGTCAATATTACATCAAATAATGTGTAGTGCAAAGTGGAGACTCGATGATCTGTTTTGCGTCTAGTATGAGCAAGGTTTACCATTAATCAGGGGATAGATGAATTGCCACATCAAACTACATGGTATGGATATAAAGATAACTCTTAACATATTTAACTCCATGAAATGCATTATGATTTTTTAAATTTATATGAAATAACAATGTCCGAGTTCTGTTAAGATATTCTGCATATTTGGAAATACAATAGGTAATTATAATTATATGAATTTAAGTAAAGACATGTATTGACTTTTGACTATTTATTTCTTGTGCTCATTCATTAAAATATGTACAGATTATATGATTGTAAAATATGTACAGATTGGTGGCCGCGGTGGCTCAGTCGGTAACGCGTCTGACTACCATGCTCAAGGTCCCGGGTTCTATCCCCGGTCGGTTCAAATCCGGGAACTTTTCTAACGGTGGAAGCGGCCCCGGCGCCTACCCAGCGTCGAATAAGATGAGTACCTGGGGGAAACCCTGGGGGGTAAAGGCGGTCAGGGGCGTGATGCTGATCACATCACCCCCACTCACGACCGGATCAAGAAAGTGTGGGGCGTTACCCCCACACCCCCTATACGCCTTAATGGCGTGGTGCTATGCACAGGGGAACACTTTACTTTTTTACTTTACTTACAGATTATATGAACAAAATGTACAATTGTTTTCCTAGTACGAACTAAAAACTTAATATTTTGTAGAAAAACCAATTATTCGTATATATTGAACCACAGCTTACACAGAACATTTTTATGACGACAAGAAATCTTAAGTTTTCAGAGTATCGCATAAATGGTAAGCCATGTTCCTCTTTTTGCTTTGTTTTTTGATTACTCATTGAAAAAGAATATCAGAAGTAGAACATATATTCTGTTTTCAAATTAATGTTTATTTACAAGACAGCATTGATACTAACACAAACTTTAGTATATATAAATATGCATTTATGCAGTGCTTGTGAATGGAGATAAGATTTATGAGATTTATAAAACCCACAATTTGAGTATTTAACAGAAATTGTTACACAACTTAAGATAGAAAATTCAACCTGGGCAAACCAAATAACATGCTGCAGCCTTGTGACCGATTCAATTATTGTTTCACGAGAATTACAGAACCTTAGCTAGAAATTTCTACGGTAATGGCGAGAATTTAATACGGTTCTACATTCAAAGAACTCGCCCCTATTGCTTGGGGTAAATATAATTATTTTAGTAATCCATAGCAATACTTACGTGGATTCTATCTTCAGTGTAAATGTCGCTTGTTAAAGTAAAATTGTCCTGCGACAAGATGTTAGAAATGCGAAGGAATTCCCAGATAACACATAAGTTAACTGCAAGTTAAATCGAGATTTGATTTAACTTGCAGTTAACATACGTGCTATCTGGGATTTGATATTATTTATTTTTATTTTCCTGTTTTATCGGGTAACGTGCAAGATGTTACTGTATAAAGTACACTTAGTACAATTATTACAGCATACAGGGAATCAATACTGAAATAATACTGCAAATAGAAGTACGTCATCCAAATTATGCATCTGCTTTAAATTAAGCAGAATACCAACACTATAAGCATCATATGTTAAGAAGTGATGTTATGTAATGCAGCTATAGTATAAAACTTTAGTAAAATGCGGAACACGCATTTCCGTAATATTGTGAGCGAAGCGAGCAAGATAATTTTTTACATTTATTTCTTTGCAGTCTTTCAAGAATATTAATTGAATGGGATGTCAATACTTTCTTATGACCCCGCGATATTTACTCTTTTTCCAGCTTCTCTTTTCGCACGTTCGGCGCCAAAAGCGTGTGGATACCATATCGCTAAATATAATATTCGAACTCTCTCCCACTACAGAAATCCATTGACAATCTAAGATTTAACACTTTATCAAGAGCTTCATATCTCCCCCCTTAAATTTAATACTCAATCCTCCCACCAAAACTTCGTGCCAATTTTAGCTTACTGTGTATGTTCTAGAGTGGATGTTGCCTCCTCCAAAACAAATAATTCTCACTTTCCAGAATTTTCGGAACAGTCTAGACAATAGTATACAATAATTGGATACCCCCTCAAATTAAAGCTCAATCACCCCCTAACTAAAATACCTTCTATAATCTAAGACTTAACATTGAATCACTGGATATTCAAGAGTTGGATATTGCCCCCCCCCCCCCCAACGTTTGATTCTCAATTCTCCCAGAATTAACGCGTCAATGTGTTGGATATTTCCTTCGCCCCTCCCGATAATACAAATTACCCTTTACATTTCCCTTGGAAGTGTACAAATTGCTATTTATAGAGCTGCAATGGTAACTTGTTTCCAATGCTATATAACTTAGTTCACGTCAAATTTCCATCATAAAATCCCCCCCCCCCCCGACTTGGCGCCGACTTGCCAAAATTATTGGGGGGGGTGGCTCTGATCACTGAAATAAATTAATGAATGACTCACTTTCCCTTTTTTTAAGTTTTGGCTTCAGTGTTCGTAATCTCATAAAAGCCCATGAATTCCTAAAAAATATCAAAATTTTTATTCACAGTTCGAATGCAGAATATTAATTGTCCACGGATGGATATGTCACAAGTTTCGTCAACCATAATAGCAAAATACAGAGGTTGATTCATTTATATTGAGCCGAATTCGAATGTGCCACCTACCTAGGAAATGCAGTGTTTCCACCACCGGTTGTGTTCGATCTGCAGGCCACCACTATTGACTATTGTCCGGCATCGGAGTTTGCATTGCAGGAGACTGCGTTGCAGCTGGACCATGGCTTTCCAGAGGCCGGAGATGGTGCGGACTCGACGATGGGACAGGTGCCGCTTGAGGAGTCCGAAAGCACAATAGTCCATTGGACTGGCATCTGGACTCTTGACAGGGATGTCAGAGAAGGGACTTGCTTGCTGTTTCTTAGCTCACACCGCCTATTCTTTGCGATTTCGAGCCAGCGGGACTGATTGATGTGTTCCTACTTCTTCGTGTCTTCTTCCTCGGTAATCCTTATGGCACTTTCACAATTCACTTTCACTCGTGATTTTCACTAAGGGGGGGTATCCTGTGGGGTATGTTACACTGTAGATTTCCTTGTTGACGTTTTTTTTTGTTTTTTTTTTTGTTTGTTTGTTTGTTTACATGGCGATGTTGTGTTTCCCTGCGAAGCTATGTAGCGCCCAAATAGTGGGAGCGCTGACTTATTAAGGTTGAGATTGACACCGGAAATGGAACATCTAATCGAAGTAGGGTTTTGTAGAACGTTTCCCGATGAACTTGTCGTAAGGGGCATTGGAAAATCAGATGCGTTATTGTTTGTCTGGGTTCTCTGCATTGGCAGGAAGTTGAGGGTACCGCGTGTATTCTCGCCAAATGTTGATTCACGAGCACGTGACCCGTGCGCATTCTCAAGGTGAACACGATCACTGCCCGAGGTAGATTCAGAGATTGATACCAAGGTTGTTTTGTACCGATATTTGCATTCCACTTGTAGGTTGTTGTGGTTTGGATTTCATGGGTACACCATTCATCCCATTCATGTTGGATTTTCATTTTTACTCGGGGGAGCAAGTCTGTATAAGGTAATCGTAAGGGAGTTGCGTGTACAAGTGACCGAGCTTGTTTTGCGTAGTTATCTACGAAATCGTGGGATTTGTTTTGATTGGTATGGGCCTTAATGTAGGTCACTTTCTGTCCCCGTTTTCGAAGTCGTAACGCTGCACTTTGAATAAGATAAGGAAAGATAGTAAGTTTGTGGGCTGCGTTGCCAGCTCTGGACAACGTTTGGAGCACGCTCAGGGCGTCTGTCAGGATAAGAGACTGTGGAATGCCCGATGTTAGGATATGAAGTAATGCTCTATAAATTGCGTAACATTCCGCCGAAAAAATTGACTCGTCGGGAGGTAGTTTAAATTGTCTAATGATATTCGTGGACGGGATATAAAATGCAGAACCGACATCGGTATCGTCTTTTGATCCGTCCGTATATACAGGGTGTTTCTAAAGGTCGTTTACAACGCTTGGGAGGTGATTCCTCACACGAAAACAAGCAAAAAGTCTAAGTTCCATTTTTACGACTGAGGCTTCGTTTCCGAGATAGGAGCCTCGCAAAAGGTGACAAAGTGATCGTCACACCTAACTGGGACGAGTACTATCACAGATAGAGAGGCGGTTCCAAGGGAATCATAAAGGAATCGTATGTGCTCAGTCCGGAAGTCACTATGAAAAGTTCACTGCACGCATGCGCAATGGAGTCCTCAAAGGAATTGGGGATTTCCAGCAAGAACAATACATGGAAAGGGTATGTAACGCAGCAAGAAGGACCGTGACAATGAGAAATGCGTTAAAGACAACACATCCCGACCTCAAACATCAAAACATGAGCACCGAACACAAAATCCGAAAAGTTGAGCACGGTTGCATACCCCAGTTACACGCGAGGAATGAACGAATCATGTCATGTGGCATACGAGAGACACATTACTCCACCAGGAGGAGGGAAAGAAAAACACATTATCAGGTGATTGCGACAACGTGTATTTTTACACGCGACAACTACGTAATATCCCCCCTCCCGACACACACACACAACAAACAACAAATGCTACAATGTCTTATGCACAGACAGTCCGTGTCACTGTACACCAACTGAAGATGTCATTTTCACCACACAAAGGGGGTGGGGAGCAATACCAAAAGTGTTCGCAGGCGATCATTGTGACGTAAAAGAGACCAGTTTTGGAAGCGCTGCACAGGCAAGTCTGGCTCTCGTAGTCTACGTTTGACCTTCATGACTGCTGTTCCCGCGAGAGGAGCTCGAAGGGTTGGTTCTCTCCGGCAGTCGTTCCAGTCGTGTTGCAGGTGCTGGGATATGATCAGCAGTTCGCTCTAGGTTGTCATATGCATTGAAGAGTACTAGTATGTTGTATTGAAAGAAGTTGACGTGGTGGAGTGGACAAGTCAAGTATCGCAACAATTGGTCTGTGGTGTTCGTACGGTGATACGGCCAATTTGTGCAGTGTGCCAGTGTTAAACAAAAACAATACTTTGCAGTTCCAGCTCCCTATTACACAGATGGCTGCGTATACGACCCAGCAGCTAGCAGACATGCATCTCATGTATGGGGAGGCACGTGGTAATAGCCGCGAGGCAAGGCGTCTTTATGGAGAACGCTTTCCACATAGACCTTTACCGTCTCACACCTTCTTTCAGGTAGTGGACAATCGACTGCGTGAAACAGGGTCAGTGTTACCACCGCGGCAAGAAGTTGGAAGACCCCGAAGTGTACGCACACATCAGTTTGCAGAAGATGTGTTAACAGCGGTCGCAGAACATCCTGGAACTAGTACGCGCGTGCTCGCTCGGGCACGAAACACGTCTCATGTGAATGTTTGGCGAGTGTTGTCAGAGGAAGGAATGCACCCTTTTCAACTGCAGAAAGTACAAGAACTGTTACCTCGTGACTTTCGCCCTCGTATGGAGTTTTGCCAATGGTTGTTGCATCATCTGGACACAAACCCTCACTTCGGGGCAAACGTATTGTGGACAGATGAAGCCATTTTCACCAGGATGGATGTCTTCAATAGTAGAAACAGTCATGTATGGGACTTTGACAACCCACATGCACTTTTTGTGGCCCATCACCAGCACAGGTTTTCAGTGAATGTGTTGTGCGGGATAGTACATGATCATTTAATTGGACCATACATTCTCCCTGTTCGCCTGAATGGTCGCACGTATCATGCATTTCTTAGTAACGTTCTGCCTGAACTGTTGGAGACCGTACCTTTGGCACTGCGGCAAGAAATGTGGTACCAACACGATGGTGCACCAGCTCATATCGATTGTAATGTACGACATTTCCTGCATGACGTGTTTCGCAATAGGTTCATTGGTAGGGATAAGCCTGTGCCTTGGTCACCGAGGTCGCCAGATCTCAACCCTCTCGATTTTTTCTTCTGGGGAGAAATGAAAACCCTCGTATACGACACACCTGTCACATCAGCTGAGGACCTCGTTGTCGCATCAACGTCGCCGCCGCGACGGTAGCAGATACATCTGGCTTGTTTGCTCGTACTCGACAATCCTTGAAATGTCGCTGTCATCTCTGCGTAGAAGTGAATGGCAGACATTTTGAAAACCGTCTGTAATTATTGCCCTCGGCAAATCTCAGTGAGAACACTCTTGGTATTGCTCCCCACCCCCTTTGTGTGGTGAAAGTGACATCTTCAGTTGGTGTACAGTGACACGGACTGTCTGTGCGTAAGATATTGTAGCATTTGTTGTTTGTTGTGTGTGTGTGGGGGGGGGATATTACGTAGTTGTCGCGTGTAAAAATACACGTTGTCGCAATCACCTGATAATGTATTTTTCTTTCCCTCCTCCTGGTGGAGTAATGTGTCTCTCGTATGCCACATGACATGATTCGTTCATTCCTCGCGTGTAACTGGGGTATGCAACCGTGCTCAACTTTTCGGATTTTGTGTTCGGTGCTCATGTTTTGATGTTTGAGGTCGGGATGTGTTGTCTTTAACGCATTTCTCATTGTCACGGTCCTTCTTGCTGCGTTACATACCCTTTCCATGTATTGTTCTTGCTGGAAATCCCCAATTCCTTTGAGGACTCCATTGCGCATGCGTGCAGTGAACTTTTCATAGTGACTTCCGGACTGAGCACATACGATTCCTTTATGATTCCCTTGGAACCGCCTCTCTATCTGTTATAGTATTCGTCCAAGTCAGGTGTGACGTTCACTTTGTCACCTTTTGCGAGGCTCCTATCTCGGAAACGAAGCCTCAGTCGTAAAAATGGAACTTAGACTTTTTGCTTGTTTTCGTGTGAGGAATCACCTCCCAAGCGTTGTAAACGACCTTTAGAAACACCCTGTATTAGTGTAGCCTCCGGCCATCTTTCTTGATAATTTCCATGTGCCTAGGGTTACCAGATCGCTGTAAGGGAAATGTAGGACATGCTGTCCCAAAATGTAGGACATTAAGCAGGGACGTCGTTAGGGGGTGGCTGGGGGGCTTTGGCCCCGGCAGTTGTAACTCTGGCCCCCGCAAACAAAATTTTGATCGATTAAAAATTATCCTAAATTAATACTACATATTATTTTCTGGTAAATTTGTAGCAGAGTTGGAAACACTGTTCCGAAGAAAATCTTCGGAAGCAAATGTAGGACAGCAAAATCCCACCCTTTCCTTGCTTACCAGATTATAACCAAGGTCATAAAATCTGCCTGCTTGGAGGTTATTACCCTTGCCCTAAGTTCCTGGAAACCAGACATCCGACCCTTTTGTTGCAAATGACCCTTCCAATACAGATGGAATCAAAGACTCCGCCGTGGCCGAGCGGTCAACAGTAGGTGGTCGAGCGACATAGGCTATGGAGAGAGTTCTCCAGTACTGACATTGTTCTGAGATTCAAAATTGCTCTATGCTTCAGCTTCAGAGCCACAGATTAGCTTTGTGTTCTTGCTTGCGAGGAAGGTCTGCTATCGGGTTCCTACGGTCACTGTGTATTTGTTCGTGTGTGGGAAGAGTGCTACCGTTGTTGTGCATTTCCATCTTGAATGGATAAATTTATCAAAACCGGATATTTTAAAACTATCTCAAAACATGTGGAATATGACGGCAATGAAGAGGGTGTTGGTCCAAGTTCTGACGTTCCAAAGTTAGACAAAACAAGTGAATGTACTAATGTGAAAACAATTACTGATCTTGGGGTAGATAATCCTAGGCAACCACTTTTGCAAAACTATCCAAATACTACGTTCGGAAAGCGAAAGCGGTCATTTCAAAAACACTGGTTTGCATCTGCGCCGTGGCTAGAATATAGTGTGGAACTTGACGCATGCTTTTGTTTTCCATGCCGTAAATTTGGCACAGATTCAGGATATGCAGAACCAAATTTCAGGAAAATAGGGATGCGCAACTGGAAGAAAGCATGTGAAAAAATCAAGGAACACAAAGGAACGTCATACCATCTAAAATGCATGGAACTGTGGGCGAATTACAAAGTGAGTACCAATTACTTTTGTAAAACAATTATATATATATATATATATATATATGTGTGTGTGTGTGTGTGTGTGTGTGTGTGTGTGTGTATGTTCGTAGATTAAATTTAAAAAATGAAATATGTGTATGTCTGTATCCAGTGTTCAAATTGAAAAAATGCTGAGGGAAAAATTTCACAGCTTCCCTATTCTAATTTTGAGAATTGTACCTGACAGAAAGCCAACTGCGTTGGGCAGAAATTTCTCTAGGGGAGGGGTTTCAAGAATCCCGTATCTAAAACATACGGACTGATTTATATAAATTTCTTGGGTTCAAAGTAAATAACACAAATTTTCCAATTAGTGTACAAGGTTTCAGTAATCACTGATCTCGTCTCAGTGGACTTTTATTTAATATCAGAATTACAAATTAATCAGGAAATATTTTATATATTGTAATTTGCAAACCAACAACAGTATTAATTTTAATGTAAAATTTAGTTCAGAAACTGACAATATATATGTTGATATTAATGTAACATTTACTTGAAATTGAAAGAAATGATTGCGTCAAATTCTGAGCAATGGCAAAATATGATCTAGAATATACTTATGAGGGTAAATTCTTTACATGGTCAGGAGTTAAATTAAAAACTCTCCCCCCCCAATTTTAATTCGAACACTGGATGTACTTTGATTTTCGTCAAAGATATGCAACGGTGATACAAGAAATTAATGAATGGACAGTAACAAAAGACACGCCTGCCTGTCCAGGGGAGGACATCGCGTAGTGGTAACGTCGTCACCATATAATTCCATATATATCCTTGGTTCGATAACTAGTGGACGCACATAGTGGTTCTGATCGAACTTTAAACTGTACGTCCAGTCCCGATTGGCCTCCTATTTGTGCATGAAGAGGACATAGAACATTTGGGGACAAAATCGTAATTCGGGAGCTAACGTGCTCAGCCACTGAGGCGGCTAAAATTCAATAGGTTTCCATTTTGGCTATTTTACCTTTTTTTCCTACCTCGTAGTTTAATTTTTACGACAAGTCGATGTGGATTGATGAATGATGGACGGATGGAAAAGTGATGGGAGCATAGACAAACAGAATGAGTCACCAATGGCTGGTGGAGGTTTGAACATGGGATCTCTGATTTCGTAGCCCTTTACGCTTACCACTCCGCCACGAACACTGGAATAAATTAAATAAGTAATGCCATGGGTTAGAATGAATGTCGGAGAGAGTGGAAGCCGAGATAATAACATGTACACTAATGCATTGTTGGCATTGCTAGCAGATGTTAACGGTCTACCGATACCTCGCAGAACGGAGAAATAATTTTTACCTATATTTGCATTGTTTTAAAAAATATATACAGCACTGACGAACGAAGGAACAAAGCTAATCTTCACTGTCTAGAGCAGGGGTTGTTCCCAAATATTTTCGTTTCACGGCGCCCTTCGTGTTTCAAGATTTTTCCACAGCGCCTACGTCATGAATGTAGGCCTATCTAGTACTTGCTTTGATTGACTGAATTGATGTTTTAAGTCCATGCATAGTAAGGCTAATTGGGACTGGACCTACAGTTTAAAGTGGGATCCGAACCACTATGTGACTCCACCGGGTAACGAACCCGGGACCCCTTAATTACAAGGTGGCGAACTCTAACACTACGCCACCGGGGAGGCCCTATCTAACACTTGTAACACTCTGTTAGTGTGCTTACGTTGCTTGCCTTAAGTTAAAAAATAAACATATTTAAAATTCAGAAACATTTTTTATGTAACAAGTACAAAATAAGAACATGTATTTGGAACAATCATATCGATGACTGAATTTCATTGAAAATATTGGAACATCACGCGGCGGCCCCGTAAGCCTACCAGGGCGCCGCGGCGCACACTTTGGGAACCACTGGTCTAGAGATTACAATTTCTGTAAAACTGAGTCCTAGGTTTGAATCCTGAAGGAGATATTATTTTCTTTCATTATTACAATAACTTGTCATCGTGATCAAAAATAGTTTAAAGTCCATTTTATGCTCAAATATATTAATTGGAACTGGATTTATAATGTCAATTGGACTCCGACCCATTGCGTAATGTTCCTCCACCGGGACTTGAACCTAGCACTCTTTGGTTATAAGGGAACGTGGTAAACCACACCTGGGATGCCCGCCGTGGTGAACGTGTCGTTATAAGAAATATGCAATATAAAGCAAAAATGTGAATTTATTCTTGAGAATGTTAAAAAACAAGAAAAACCAGAATATTTGAGTCGCTAATAATATTCTGCATATTACATATAATTGTGATGGCCGTTTGCGAGTTTTCCTTCATTAATTGCCATTCATAATCGTCAACATTGCGATTAACTAAAAGTAACAAAAAAGCGGTACAAAATTTGAAAAATAAAATATACATAGAATAAAAGTAAATGGCAATTAATGAAGGAAAACTTACAAATGAACTGAAAAGAAAGGTAATAACAAGTTGATATTTACTACCTACTTTTGGGCTTTTTGAAGTTGTCATTTTTGGCGCCAATTTACCTGTCTATTTAGCATGGTTTGTGGCTATTATAAACGCGCTCCCTACTGATAACACGAACTGAGACAGAAATAAACTGTGAAAATACCCAAGTCAGTATCTTCATGACACTTGTACAAACCACCAACGTCGGTTTGCGATAATGCAGGGTGCAAGTGTAGAGGTGCACAATTTTCGAAAGAAAATTCACCCGTCCTATTTTTCCTATTACATCTCGAGGCATTGGTGTACACATGGGGGAGCTGATGAGGCTACAACTCTCCCGAAACTTTGAGAAAAACAAAATTTTGAAATGAAATCTGTAAAGAACTCGGGGAAAAAAACACATTGGTAAGTGCAACCCCCTGTAATGACCCCGAGTTTGCCATTACTTCGTGGTTTTATATTATTATTATTATATTTTATATTATTATTATTATATTTTATATTATTATTATTAGTATTATACAGTTGATGATTCATATATATATTCATAAATATATTAATGCCTTCAACCAATTTTCCAATATGGCCGCCTTTATAATCAATACACATATCTACAAGTATGAATAGCTGCAAATTTAAGCAATTTACATAGTTTCAACATTAATCGTTTCATTTGCTTTTAAATATTCTAAAGATTGTTGTAAGTTTCATTTTAATCAAGTTAGTGAAGCCTAAGTTAATAATTTCTGCGTTAAATTCCTTATATCTATTTGTTGTTTCATGTTTCTGGCAAACGCCGTTCGTTTCTCTTATATTTTGAAAGCCATTGTTGATTTATTTAAACTTTCGTGGTGTGAGAAGATCACGCGTTTTTCATTGCATTGTTGCCACCACATACCTAAATTCACTGTGCCAGATTACTGTACATTTCTAATATATTACTGTTTGCTTTTATCAATTTCCTAGTATTAAAAGGTTATTGTGTCTGGTAACACTGTGTAACTGAGGAGGTGTTTTCGCCTTCCAGGAAAACGGTTAGTAGTCGTACAGCGCCTTGAATAACGTAGTGTGGAAAACGACCCAAGAAACTGGTTCCCCGAGACGATGACAAGTAGATGGCAGTGCGATCGACACAGCTGCTAATTTTGTTATGAAAGTAATGCGGCTTAGTTAGATTTTGGAATATATTGTGTAGATTTGTTTCTCTAGAAAGGCGGTAAGTGAATTGATGGAAACAGTTATATTTGTGCAGTGATTTGCAGTCAAGAAATGGCATTAATTTGGAAAGAAAAGTAAAATAAAATTAATAAATAAATAGCATGCGTAACACAAGAAGAAACATCGCAATGTGATTCCGGACGTCAGGTCTTGGACTGTGTATTAGAGTTTATTTTTCTATGTTATTAGAATATAAATAGTATCCTGAGAGATATTTCATACCGAGGCGACAAACCACAAATGTCGCTTGAAAGCGAGCGGTCGGAAATCAATGCAGCCTTTCGAACCGTAGGGACAAAAGCTCTGACTGAACCGTTTCCTCAAGGAGATTTTACACCAAAGCGACAAACGATACGAGGATTTCACACCAAAGCGACACGGGTCATTCGGACCAAGGCAACTTTCATACCGAAGTGACACATGTTGCTTGGAAAGAGCCAATCAAGAGCAACATTTCACATCGTAGCGGCATGACGGGAAGCACAGGCCAGCGTTCGGTTGGTGAAAACCTCAAGCGATAAGTGTCGCGTGCCGCTTTGGTGCGCAATCTCACTAAAGTAAGACACTCATTGCATCGCGTATGCGCGAACAACAAACCACGGCAACATGTTGCAAGCTATTGAGGAAATGGCCCAGTTTGAGCGACGCAGAAGCGACAAAGCGACACGTGTGGCTTATCGTGTCGCCTAGATCTGTTGTTGTAATGTGCGATTTATCGTGTCGCCTATCTGTTGTTCGCAAGCAACGCTTGCTAATAGACTGAAGGCACCATGTCGCTTGTCACTTAGTTGGGAACTCCCCCTGTAGCGGGTCGCTTCGGTCTCAGCACCCTTCCTTTAAGGAGCTTTCCGACCGAAGTAACAAGTAGCACGCGAATACGCCATATGAACGTGTCGTTTGCTGTTTGGACCCTCATGTGCAATGAATGCTATTTTACAATCTGGAAGTGTGTGTCACTAGTGTGACAGTGTGAACATCCCGTGTCGCTTGTCCCATTGGTTTGAAAGTTGCCTTACACTCATGTCGATGGCATTTGTGGGGTTCCCCTTGTCGTTTCATGCAATCATCATTATCATCATCGCCGCGATTAGTTTAAAGCAGAAGAAAAGAGATAAATATCCAAAATACAAATGCTTCAGTGTGTATATCTTTAAAAGAAATGATGATGATGATGATAATAATAATGAACCTAATTCATACACAAAAATGTAGTTGCCAAGAACATTCCACGCGTATTTTTTCTCCCGTATTATTAACGAAAGTATGACGATAACAGGACGTGGTCGACTGTCTAGAATGTTCGTTAATATCTTCGCGACCACTGTACCAAATATCATAGCAATTATCACATTCATAGAAATGCTTCATGTAAAAGAATCAGACGTTGCAGCGAAAACTCCATTTACTTCCATTATAAGAAGACGAATGCCTAGCACGTGTACCGACACCAGCGCCTCTAGCGGTATCATTTTCGAGTGGAACCAGCCTGAGAGCGCAGAAGCATGCCGTTTTCCACACTACGTTATTCTAGGCGCTGTAGTAGTCGCGCGGAGAGATTTGAAGTTGCAAGAGGTGCTTCGCGTTACGGAAAAGATAGGCTTACGCATCTCGTGCTGTACCGTTCAAAAGTATTTGAATTGTAATTTTTAGTCTTACATGATATACGTGCGTGTCTATAATAAACGTAAAATTGAACATATTGCGGTTTTTCTTTATTTCGAAAGTGTATTTCGTACTTGTGGATACCTGCATCAGGAGGACAACCTCGTGGGTTGTCATTGGACTTCACCTGTGGATCCAAGGGGAAGGAACGCAGTATCTCAACCCGATCCCTGGGATTATCCAGCATGCTCTGCTGAGCTTATAAGGTAAGTGTACTTGTGTGAAGTGCACCGCTACGCGGGACGTAGCACCCCACACCCCCTAAAATGACCCTAGATACCATTTCTCTCTTTGAACAACTTTAAAAAGGAATCCCAAAAGTGGTAATTACCAAATATTTTATATTGTCTCTCTCCACCTCCCCTCCGAAAGAAAATCCTGCGTACGTACGTTTGTGTCTGGAGGAGATTTACAAATCACTCGCGTAATGTAAAGTGTTGCTTGCGATGGAATACTGCTAGAATTTAAATTTGAAAATAATTTCAATGTTAAAGGCGTCATCATTATTACTATTATTAATATGATTTTGTAACGTCCTATTATTGTTATCATTACGTCCCTGCCTAAATTCGCAGCCAGAAATACGATTGATTGATTGAGTTATTGTTTTAAGTCCACTTTATGCACAGTAAGGCTAATGGGGACTGGACTTACAGTTTAAAGTGGGGTCCGAACCACTATGTGCCTCCACCGGGTATCAAACCCGGGACCCCTTAATTACAAGGCAACGACGCTACCACTGCGCCATCGAGGAGGCCCAGAAATACGAATAAAACGCGATCTTCTATCTTCAGGAAAGCAACGTCTTGACAAGGCACAAGGCGGTCCTAAGACCAGCACAAAGCTTGAATGGAGACAATACAACAAGCTTGTTCAACAAATGTTGGCGCGAAGGTTGCGGACAACCAAAGGCGGCACTGCGTCCCAAATACTTTCTGAACTGCCTGTCATAAAATATTCCTGCGAGAGGACAGTCGTCACCTGTCGAACCTGACAAATTGCAAGGAGCGGTCTTTCTTGCTTTAAGGGAACAAGGGAAAGATGGAGAAGATAAAGGGAAGGAAATGACAATCAAATGGTAGAGAAGACTTATCCCTGGGTTGTACCCCTGCTGTTTGAGAGCACAGTTCCTGAAAGGCAATACGCAAATATGGTTAAATTTTCCCTTCCCCAGTAAATCTTTGTTTCCGATTCATCTTGTTCATTCTGCTAGATTTTGCTTCTCTCCAGGGTGCCAAGTACCAGAACGGTCCAATGACCTCGGTGCCCTCGAGCAAGGAATAACATGAGTCAGGAGGCAGGAGGGCTTTGGGGGAGGGAGGCGGGGCAGATGCAAGAGGACGAAGAAAATGTAGCAGTTTACTTACATGATGACTCGTGAAAGTAAAATTGTTATTGCCTGCTTGAAAGAATGAAAGATATGAAATTAGTAATATTTTTCTAGTTTGCTTCGCTCTCAATATAAGCGTTTCTAATAAGTAACAAATTGTAATTGTTATCCCAAAAAACTGTGTATATTTGTGTGCGTGTATGTAATATGTTTTGTTAATGATGACATACTGGATACCAAATAATGTAAAAAGTAAAGTGCTCCCCTGTGCTTTTCACCACGCCATGTAGGCGTATAGAGAGTGTGGAGTTTGGGCTCCATACTTTCTTGATCACGGCCGAAGGTGGCCGCCTTTACCCGCCAGAGTTCCCTCCATGTACCCACTTTATACGACGCTGGGTGGGCGCCCGTGCCGCTTGAACAGATTGGAAAAAATCCCGGTTCATCTCCGCCGGGGATCGAACCCGGGTCTTTCTCATGGTAGTCAGACGCCCTAACGATTGAGTTCTAGGACACCAAATAATGACTAAAACTATATGCGGGAGTGCTCTGAAAATACTAAATAGTTAAAATCTGAAAATGTGTTGTGCTTATTGATACCGTATCAATCCATAGGATTGTATGTTTATTTTACTAAGTCTCTCTGAACGCTTCATGTTGACCAGGGCATTCACTTGTTTTCTCAGCTGTCTCAAGCCTCTTAGGCATGTTTACAATGCGTTGTGTTGTGCCATGCAAACCTCCTGAGCATTCAGGAAACAGGTAACACTTCTGGGTTTGGTGTCAGCGGTTTGCATGGTAGCAATTAGAATAAACACGATTCGGCGATTCGGCATCGAGGAAGAGCTCGATGGCCAGGGGATATAGAGGTGAGACAAGCTGGGAAGTGACTGGACTTTGGGAATTGAGTTGGTAGAGAGAGGAGGTCAGCAAGACAGGAGGTCGATAGTGGAAGCAAGCTTTGGTCAACACTTAGAGAGAAGCTTACAGAGGACTTCGCTATTTTCGATTCAGCTCAGAGACTTCAGTTAGACAGGTAATTATCCTACACCCAGCCATGATACAGGTTCAACGGTTCACAAAATCCAACGAGTTGCCATTGTCTTTTCAGTAGTTTAATTCCTTTGTGTTATTTGTACCTTTCGCATGCCAAGCAATAACTCGTCATGTCAATGACGAGTGGTCTCATCAAGAGGATGAATGATGAGTAGTTTACATCACCCCATCAGCTAACTGGTTAACCTGCTAGATACTTTTAAGATCCCACGAACTTTAAGGTTCGTTACGTGGTGGAGATTTGCGGGTCTTTTCATTTTTTTTAGAAATGAAAAGAAATTTTTAACCAGTTTAAATTCAATCCCACCCCAAAATTTTGCTCATTTATTTAGTTTCGTTAGTATGTCCTTGCCAGAATTTATTTTGAAAATACATAGGGCTTAAAGTTTTTTGCATTTAGGGGGGGAGAAGAATTTATATATGCCATGATAGATGTTTAGTCTAACATGAGGATGAATTTGATTAAATTTATCGACTTCAAGTTTGGGTCGGTAATCAGCGAAATGTAGAATGCGAAGGAAACTGCGCCCTAGCTCCGTCGCGGTTACCCGCGTCGGGCTGGCGCTATGGTATCAGGAGCGTCCGGCAGTCCGCGTGGCGGAAGGTTCGATGTCGGGTTTCAGGCAGCCACATTTTGCCAAAAATGCGGTCGGCCAGGGACGTCTGTGGACGTTTTCCTATCAATCTGCTCCTGGTAGCTCTGTGGTTCACTCACGAACCCGGTACCATGGTTACGACAAATTCCCACCTGAGAAAATTTTACCATCCAGAATTTTACATAAGGAATAAGGGAAAAGCATTTAGATTTGAAGATTTCTTGCATTGACAGTGATTTTAGAATTTTTTTTTTTTTACATAATCTTGAATACGAAAATTATTACAACGTTGGTTATGAGGATGCAGTAAGCTACAGTGAACAGTAAACGATTTTACCTTTAACATTTTAATTAATTAATATAGTGGATTAAAAGTGGATTTTAAAGTTATTTATGAATGAGGAAAATAAATTAGTGCCACCGAGTCAGAGTCAATCGGCACTATGGTGCATTTTAACGAGTCATAGCACAGAGTATGCTTGTTTGAGTCAATATTTTGTTTTTGTAATTATTATTAATTGAAATTCCTTAAAAGTTTAATTTAAATTTGGTTCAAAACTGACCGTAACTTGTAAATGATTTAGAATGCTTGAACTATGACTGCTAAGACTTTTGCAACGAGGATATTACATTTTATACATATATAGTTTTGGGAACGAATAAGGCCCCGAGGACCACTCATTTATATTCTTAATGACTGAAGTCTCCTAGCACCTCATGAAGGGAGCTTAGATTAAGGAGATAGTCAAGTTTATACGAGATAGTCACTTGCCTTACGTTACCTTAACTTACGCATACATTGCCTGAAAATTTTAATTCATGTTAATATGTAAAGAAACGAAACGCTAATTATATTCCTCGACACGCTGTACAATGTTCGTACCGTGATTTAGGGTATAAACCGCCCGATTAATTAAAAGTTCTAGTTGAGAAGTAATAGATGTATAAATAGGCTGCAGTGACGAGAGATGTCCGTTCACAGGTAAGCAGTTGTGACGAGAATGAATCCGTACACATATATACATATACTTATATGCTTTAAGCAAAGTTAGGCACAGCCAACTTATTTTGAATAACTAGAAGAGAATTATGAGAGCATTACACGGCGTGGACGTTTCTCACATATTAACGAGATTTTATTGTTAGTTTATATTTATATATTTTTTTTCCTGTCCGAAACATTGTTTCGTTTGACAGTTGAATATTTATCCTTAGCACGTTGTAGCTTCGAATGTTAAAAACTTTAAAATGTAGTTTGTTTTAAATTTTAAAATATAAATATTAATATTCTGCTCCAAGTTACGGTATTTATTAAAGTGAAACAGGTCTAATATTTTAAATTCACTTGCATGACATAATAATAATTTATAATAAAATGGCACTAATAATATTAAAGATTAAAAGCAGACTTATTATTTAATAATGTGCTTTAGGCACAAAAGTTTTTTTGCAGTATGTAATAATACTAGCTCAGCGAATACGTCACTAGAATTTTATAGTTACTCTTCAGAAGAAGGTATATGATTATATTAGCAAAGTTTATTTTAAGCGCCAGTTATGAGAATATTTATATTATATGAATATGTAGACGTCGATGTCAAGATTTTATTGCGCTCCTATAACAAGTATTTTCCTTCGGATATTGGATCATGACCAATAATCCTGGAAATCCATTCTGCCATCGCAGAATGATAATGATTAAACCACAACGGTTTTAGTTTAAAGCTTTGCCACAATAATATGCTAAGCATATTTTAGAATGAGTAGAGAGAATTAAAGATTCTTCAAGTTTTAGTGATGTTAGTATTTTAATGCATTTAAAGATCGCATAAATAATAATTATTTTATTTCAGGTAGTCAGGAGTAAATCAGTCTCAATTTTTTTTCCTTACCTTGTACCTCAGTACGGTTCGATTGATTTCAAAGAATTTAAACGTAAAGTTAACACCTGAAAGTAGATAAGAGAAGTTTGTAGTAAAATTTAAAATAAGATAAGTTAACCAGTGCTAATAAATTCAGAGAATAAAGAAATATATATTAAATAAATAAATTACGCAGATAATTTGAGCCTAGAGTCAGAAATAATTAAAAGTTGAGTTAAACTATTTACTAATTAAACTAGGCAGGCTTATAGTACGTATTAGTTTTGAAGAACTGTTTGTTTTGATTGCCTAAGCAACATGAAAATCATTGCGATTTTAGTTATTTTAAACGGATTTCTTCCATACGTAAAAGCTTCTAATTTTATTTATCTGTTGAACAAGTCCTTTGACTATCCTTATAATATAATTACAATTTTATTATTAACAACATTTATTATTAGTATTTTTATAATTTTCATAATCTGTTATTTTCAATGTCAACGCAAGAAATCTATTATTTATGACCATGAGTGTACCAACGAATTACCGTTAAGCAACCTTAATGATTCACCGTCCATTGACCAAATTTACGACGATGTTGCACCGATTGTTGAAGTGGTACCATTGAAAACTATAAATCCGCCACTGCCGTCTCCACTGCCTCAGTCCATTATTATTCAACCCAGGGTACAACAAGAAGTTTAGGATGTATCCAGAAATAGTTTAGTCACTAAAGACGACAGTATAGATTTGCCGAAGAATATTTTATTCGTTAAAGATAGAGTTCAGAAATTTGCCGTAAGCAAGGGTCCTAATTTTGATCAAAGCAGTTGCAGAATGGAAAGTGAATTGCCTATTTCACCCTGTGTTCAGCCAGTTGTAAAAGTTAAAGAGTTATTTGCGAATCAGTCACCAGTAAAAGCCGAGAAAGTTTCAAGTGTTATTTTAAAAGCAGAATGTAAGCCAAATTCTCAGGTTCTCGAACCTCTTGTATCATTTACAGACCATATTTTTTACGACTTCACGTTTGCCTAGAATTTTTATATTTATTACGTTTTAAATTTTAAGTATAATTCATTTTTTTTACGTTTGATTGTACCTTATGCAAGGTTTATTAGTCATTTAGTTTGCTAACAGCTTCCCAATTACTGTTGTTATTACGAGCGCGGAAGTGTTCAAGTAAACACGCTGTCGCAAGCACAACGAAGTTTTTCTCTTTCCATCACATTTATTACGTCATTTCAAAGACCTTGACTTTATTTCGAACTCCCGCAGCGCTTACTAGACTTTGTTCGTAGTAAGTTAAAGTTTTGTAAACTTTAACGCGTCATGCTGGTGATCAGCGAATCATGGCGTTGCATTTTCTTCCTCCGCACCTTTGCTTGTTGCCCAAAGCAACGATTTTTCGTTCGCTATCCCGAACGGAACCCGAACGTACCCGAAGTCGCCGATCACGGCAGCGAACTTGCAAGAGCTCTCGTTGTCGCCATAGAGAAATTTTCAGTTGCGTCCAGCGACCACTAATGCAACTTTGCACAATTTAGATTGTCTGGTATCAGCAAATTCCTTTCTCCGCACTGAAGCTCTCCCGAGTACTTTGAACACGCTGGAAGTCAGAAACCACTTACCATAGGCTTTGCATATTTTTTCGCATTAGTGGCGGTCGTCCATTAAAATTTTAGGGAATCAGTTTAGTTACGCTTATAGCCATCAGAATTTGATTTTTACGATAGAAGTTCATGTAAACAATGTTAGGGATATTTTGTTCTATATAGATAATTTTTTTCCGTAAAACGTCGCATTTATGCACTTCAGACTAATCACGACCTATAATTTTCAAAGGAACAACAAGACGAATTTTTTTTGCGTTTTCTCGCAAAATTTTCCCGTTTTTCATAAGAGATATTTATAGTAAGTAAGTTTTTGGGAAATCGACGTATATTTGGTTTAAATCAGGATAAGTCAAACGAAATTTTGATAAAAAAATCAGGGAAATTTTACAAAAGGGCAATTTTAACACTTTATGCACTTAGAGTAATCAAGATTATTAGCAACATGCCAGGCTAAGCCTCGGTGATTGGCACAGGCATGTGCAGCAAAAGTCGCCACGGCATCGTTAGCCTTTCCGAATTTAAACAGTGTGGTTTACCACAAATGTTATAATTTGGGAATTTATTATTATTATTAATATTTATTATTAGGAAATTTAGCTTATTTATCCAATTTGCATCTTATTCGACAATGCAGCAATAAATTCATTACTTCTTACTGATTAACTTCATGTTAATGTTAGTACAGTAGGTAATAACTATTAATTTGTATTTATATTCTAATATATTGCATAACTATTCTATATTTATTTTGTTTAAACATACCTAAGGAATTGACACACCATTCTTATACGAGTCAAGTATATTTTTACCGCGGCGGGTCTGTTTACACGGCCAAGTGATTTGAGGTATACGGCGGACTCAAGAAGTTTTGAGTGGTTAAATTTCTTTTGTTTAAAGGAAATTTGAAATTGAGAAAGTTTTTCATTATTTTTATTGTGTTTTAAATTTGAATTTCACCTTTTTAATTCCCTGATGCTATGTTTGTTACCACCTGGAGTTTCAACGAAACTCAGAAGTAGCATTTAGAACATGCTTGCAACACTTATCTTTGTTTATTAATTCTACATTTTGTAATTTTGAAGTGAAGTCTATTACTGACAATAAATTATTTCAGTTTATTAGAACACGCAATGGTATTTTAATATCAGGTTCAGGTCAATTTATTGTGATTCAGAATTTGAATAATAATTTGAACACGCACAGATCAATTCAGCTTAACGAAGGGGAATCTTTATTTTTTAATTATCAGGATTTTTCGCAAATTATTGTGGATCAACAAATTTTACATACAAGAATTTTAGCTTTCGAACAAGTCAGAATGCAGGAAATTGAGTTACTACCTAATATTCCCAAGAATTTATCTGATTTCACTATTCCCCAATGGACTTCGCTTCAACTTGCTTTAAAGCAACTTAATCAATCAATTAGTAAGAACATTTCATTTAAAGAATTAGTTTTAAACCCTTTGCCCATGTCTATATTAGTTTTTGTTATTTGGAATGTGTTATTAACCACAACCCTAGGATATTATTTTTATAAGCATCATCAGCTTGCAAATCAGATTAATTCAGAGCAGCGCAGTAATAATTAATAGGTTAAGGCAACACATTAATCATGGACATTAATATTTTAATTACGGTTGGATATTTTATTTAAATTTTCCTTATTTATTTTCAAAGAGTTATGGCAATTATTTTATTTATTTATTTAATTTATTTTATTTTGATGAGACAATTTAATTTAATTGTAAAGAAAAGGCAGTGGAAATTAGTTGGTTTTGTGTACATGCATACTTGAATTATATATACCCATCCTATTGCAATTTCCTTTCTTTGTCATAATTTTTCCTTTTAACCTAACCTGTCTATACGGAGCACCATGGACAAGCAATGCCTACACCATCCATGGGCATTTTTCATGACGGACATCCGCAGGCAGTCTATTACCAGGCAGAAAGACTGATTACCATTCTACGAGGGAGACATGCAGACATTTTAAGTACTATTTCAAGAAGAGACTCGTCACCACCAATTTGAGGGAGACATGCAGACATTTCTAATTACTACACGGAGACTACCTTTTATAGGAAGGATGTAATCAACCATACATTTCCCAGTATAGCGGACTACACATTATCCACAGCACCTAGTGATGAAGCTAGATAAAATTCCCCTCCACACTGTTTGCAGTTCGAACAACAATTTTTCCCCATCTCCCAAGTTCTACGGGTAATTTACCACATTTTTTTTACATTGCCCAATGCAGTTAAGACGACAAGCAATTCAGAAAGAAGAAGAAGCATAGAAAACGTACTTTCTACAAACAGCAGTTCCGGTCACAAACAATAATTACAGAATTGTGCTACAGTGTTTCTACACATACACATGCGAGCTCCTATCATGTGTATCTATTTGGTCATTTAACATGCATTATGGGAAACAGTACTTTTTCATAGCCCTTATACACATCTTCAGTTTTGTGCCATGCATGAGAACCAGTTTTATATGCATTCAAGTTCACAGTATACTACAAGGAAGCGACAAGCACCAGTGGTGTCAATTGACCAGTGCAATTAGTGCATAATTTTTTTTAAGATGAAATTTTGCACTTTGAATAATAAACGGACATGCAAGCAATAAAAACATAATTACAGCACTTTCGAACATTTTAGAAAGCATGCTTTAGTGACAATATTTTATGCATATGTTTATTGCATGCAGATATTAGTGTGATATATTTTTTTTTTCTTCTTCTCACCAACATGGAATATTGAAAGCGACACATTTGTTCGCAGAACATTTATTTGATATTTAAAATTCAAGCACATAGTTTTGTCACTTGGAAGATTATTAATTTTGTGTGCAGTCATACAAAGGTATTCACCTAGCCATATATATGTATACAGTGTACAGTTTACTGTAGAAGAGAAAATGGAACGCTATAATTAAGTTTTTACCAGCGACAGTTTTCAGTGTAACTCACTATATGCATTGAATATTGTAGAATAATACATTGGAATGTGCAACACAGCCATGCAAGTTCATATATTTGGCGATGTTAGGAGTGCAGTGGCTATATAGTTCGTAAAACATACGCACTTTGATATGATCAGGTTTTCACACGGACAAAACAGTGAGATGTGACAATGTTTTACATGCTTACTTACGTGTACTTACTTGTGCACCTTTTTAAGGTTTTTCTATTTGTTTGAAGAGTCTATATCAAGTGGAAATATACATAAACATTGTGAATTCTGTTCCATCTAGCACGACGCTCCAACCGCTTGCCTCGCGGAACACACAGAGTCGTTACCGCGTGGCGAGACATCACAGACTCTTGACTAGGAGCAGGTTGATGAGCAATTATACATAATATACATTACGTACACGCACATGTGCTACATTAAGAGTTTTATCGTTTAACGACATGAACTTTTGTGATTTCTAGTCCTATAATAGTATATATTATTGTTTTTTTACATCGTATAAACATACGAATTTGTTAGTATTAAGGGTATTATTCATTTTAGAGTTTAGGGAATAAAAATTTTTTTTTTTTCATTTAGGCTACGGCAAACAAGGGAAAGTTATGTTTTGGTGGATTTTTTTTTGTATATTTGGTTTTTTATGAAAATATATGGAATTGGCGAACCTGAGTCATGTCAAGCTTTGCGATTTGACTTTTAAATTTTCAAAGGGGAAAATTTTTCCTAGGAGGCGCGAACGTATCAATCCATAGGATTGTATGTTTATTTTACTAAGTCTCTCTGAACGCTTCATGTTGACCAGGGCATTCACTTGTTTTCTCAGCTATCTCAAGCCTCTTAGGCATGTTTACAATGCGTTGTGTTGTGCCATGCAAACCTCCTGAGCATTCAGGAAACAGGTAACACTTCTGGGTTTGGTGTCAGCGGTTTGCATGGTAGCAATTAGAATAAACACGATTCGGCGATTCGGCATCGAGGAAGAGCTCGATGGCCAGGGGATATAGAGGTGAGACAAGCTGGGAAGTGACTGGACTTTGGGAATTGAGTTGGTAGAGAGAGGAGGTCAGCAAGACAGGAGGTCGATAGTGGAAGCAAGCTTTGGTCAACACTTAGAGAGAAGCTTACAGAGGACTTCGCTATTTTCGATTCAGCTCAGAGACTTCAGTTAGACAGGTAATTATCCTACACCCAGCCATGATACAGGTTCAACGGTTCACAAAATCCAACGAGTTGCCATTGTCTTTTCAGTAGTTTAATTCCTTTGTGTTATTTGTACCTTTCGCATGCCAAGCAATAACTCGTCATGTCAATGACGAGTGGTCTCATCAAGAGGATGAATGATGAGTAGTTTACATCACCCCATCAGCTAACTGGTTAACCTGCTAGATACTTTTAAGATCCCACGAACTTTAAGGTTCGTTACGATACATAGAAATTATTCTCAGTTGTAATTAATAATGGCAATTATGAAAATATTTCGTTGTGGAATTGTATTACAATTAAAGAACAGTTTTTTCAGTGATTTTATAGTAAAAACAGTATGCTATTCAGCGCAGCTTTGTGTGAATTCACTGAAAACCGCAAGCCTTCGCACAGAAGTTTGATATCAAATATAACCAACATGAGATTGAGGTACTACAAAACTATGTTCGTAATATAAAACAAACAACCACACTAAACAGCATTTCTGACCTGCATTCAGCTTTGCCGGAAACAATTTTTCCAATTACAGCAGAGCTGTTACAAGTAGCATTAACGTTACCAGTATCATCTTGTGCGTGTGAACGATCTTTTAGCGTGCACAAGAGATTAAAATCTTACCTCAGATACAAATCAAACCAAGAGAGAACATCTGCTTTGGCAACCATAAACATAGAACAAGAAATTTCAACGTCATTAAATGTTGATCGTGTCATAGACTCGTTTGCATTACAAACGAAACGACGTCATTCTTTGATAGTTCCAAGAATGTAACTTCCGGTAATGGCCTCGGTCTCAAGATTAGCAATTGCTACGTAAGTAAGCACGAACACAAATGTGTCAACAGTCCACAGCTGCGACTCCTGTATATAGTTTAAAACTGTGTTTACAAGCTTCGTTGTACTGATTTTTGCATGTCTCAGCAGAGAGGAATTTTCAAAAACATCTCTCCTCTGAAAGTGCTAAGCAGATTTCGTAAATTCTGAAAAATGAATATGTGTAAGATTTCATCTGTAGGTTTGTTTGTTTGATTTGTTGTCTTCACTTTATGCACAGAAAGGCTAATCAGGACTGGACCTACAGTTTAAAGTGGGATCCGAACCACTGTGCCATTATCTCCACCGGAAATCGAACCCGGGACCCCTTGATTACAAGGCGACGACCTTACCACTACACCATCGGCGAGGCCCTTTCACCTGTAGGTTTGGAAGAATCCTCATGATGGTTGCATTTGTAGCTGTGTTGAAAATAAATGTAGTAGTTTTGTCTTTCCGGAAACTTAATATCAAATATCTTGACAGACAATAATGCAATCCACAGGAGGATTCTCCAGAATAGCTAAATAGGAAAATCCTGCACAGAATAATTTATCAGATGTCAAGAAATCAGCTTAGCACTTCCACAGTAGTTTCTATAAAAAAGAAGAAGTTGTCATTGAGACAGGCAGAAAGTAAAATACATTAAGAAAACTGTAAAGTAATAGTTTAATAGTGGTACTTTCATAAATTGATTTGCTTCCTGAAAATTCTTGAACTCTAATGTTTATTTGACCTCCATATATATTATATACACTTCGTAGTAGTTTTATATGCCAATGCACTATATATGTAGCAATATTATAATGTAATATAATGTACATATAAAACATATATATATATATGTATATATATATATATATGTGTGTGTGTGTGTGTGTGTGTGTGTGTGTGTGTGTGTGTGTGTGCATCACACAGAGTTGTTTAGATTTAGTGTCTGGTAATATTTGCATAGGAACAAATTTTAGATTTGGCCCCCCCGAACTGATCAACCTAGCTACGTCCCTGACATTAAGTCAAAATGTAGGACACAAAACATTCTCAATAAATAATACATATTTCTATAGAGCACGTTAGAAAGTAGTTGAAAAATTACACTTTTCAGTTTTAGAAAAAAATAATTCTTAATGAATTTTTAAATGCAAAATGTCAAGACTTGCAATCATACTAATCAATGCACCTCTTACTACATGATTTAAGTGGTACTTCTCTGAGGAGACAATTTTTATCAAAATTTCAGGTTTAGTCACACTCAGTCAAACTCTTTGAAATTATAGGGGCCAGTAACAGACATTTTACAGACTTTATGAACAAATAATTTATCTCGTTAGTCTGTTGAGCTGATGGTAATAAAAGTACTCTCTGAACATTTGAATTATGACCTGTAATGTTAAACAAATATTCAGCAATTACCGTAATTTAAAATTCGAGAAGTTTGAAGCTTGAGAAGTTTCATCTTGGGTAGTCTTTAGTTCAATAACAGGGTGTCTACCAAAACAACACATCCAGAATTCTTGACTTTTTTAGGAGTTTTCTAGAACTTTTTCCACGTCTTTCTTAACGTTTATTTATCCGACCCCTACTTAGGTAAAATTGGAAATTAGTAATTAAGAAAATAAATATTTATTTATTGAAAACCCCTACCAAAGGGCCAGTTAAGATGAAAACTGAAGCTGAATTTAAGAAGAGAATTAGATCTGCTTTCTCGTATTAGTGCATCCTGAACTGTGTTTGGCAGACGAGCAAGGCTTTGGCGTCTGGACTCAAGCCAGTATAATCTTATGTGGGGTCTGTGTCGGTTGTCCCTATATGTTTGTGACTGTCCCTTCATCCATCTTACCTTACCGCCATTCATTATCATTTTCGCGATTATCCAAAGGGACAGAAAAAAGTTAAGTAAAATAAACTAAATCAACCAATCAGTCATTATGATAGCAAAAATTGCCTTTGTATTGACTTCTTGACCAATTTGTTGATTTCTTTACATTTTCTTGACTACCATGACTTTCTTGACTGGTAGACATCCTGAATAACTTTGTTCTCTATACCCCTGCTTTACAATCAAATTGAATAAGAATGGCAACACCTTGTTCCATCAGTATAATCCCTAACGTAAGAGATTCTGCTCAGGCATTGAACAGTGACGTTATCAGAAAGTGGTCCCAAAACTTTGTTCATTAAGTGCTTCCGTTTTTCCGTATTTTTAATATCAGGACAAACCTTTTTCTTTTTGGGCAATGCCCGAATCAAAATAAATTTCACCATTGAGTTTGGAAGCGCAGTCCATAGACTTGTACTTTGCATGACTTTATCTGTTAAGTATTTTCCTAATTAATATTATGTGACGCTCAAAATGTAGGACATTTATGATATTTTTCAAATTCCTCCCGAACGCCGGACATAAGGCTAAAATGTAGGACATGTCCGGGAAAATCCGGACGTCTGGTAACCCTACATGTGCCCCACGGTCGACGTAGTGGAGATATAGGTTTGGCTCTATGGGGATTTTTAGTTGATATATAAGTGGGTGATCGTGGGTAAAGGACAGCTGGTATGCCTCGGTATCTATAAAATAACAGTATAAGAAAAAATATCGGGGGTTTGAGTGATCGATGCTCTTTACGATCTCCCATTGTCGTTGGATGGCGAATTCTCTATTGAAAGGGTGTGGGTGAGTATCCCATGTTTTAAGTAAAAATTTTACAGCGAGTTTTTTCCGTCTTTGTGTGAGTGATTGTTCATTGCTCTCGAGATATACACTCACATTAGGACTTGAAGGCATTAATCCGAGACAAGTATGTAATGTCTGTCTTTGCAATATATCTAACGAATTCAGGAGTTTTATATTCGCCCCGCCATATACTGGGGCTGCGTAATCGTATAGGGAACGAAAGCAATTTTTATAAAATAGTAACATGATGTATGGATGACTCCCCCACTTAGTGGTGGCTATACTTCGTAATATGTTAATATTTTTTTTCCCCTTTGCTTTGAGGTATGCTATGTGAGGTCTCCACGTTAATTTTCTGTCAAAAACAACTCCGAGATATTTATAGGATTCTACAAGAGGTATGTTTTGTATACGTGAGATATTGTTGGGATAGGTAAGGGGTTGTCGAGAATTGAAAATTATTATGTTAGATTTGGGGGGTGAAAAAGTTAGTCCTATACTCCAGAGATTATCCCGAAGTACTGTGATAGCTCAGTTTAGAGCCAGGATGCCTTGGGTGGCGTCCGATGTTTGTTTATAACAGCATAAATCATCTGCATATTGTAATATTTTAAAATCAGCGAGATCTAAGTGGTGGATGTGTTGAGTATATATGTTGAAAAGTAAGGATTCCGGTTCGAACTTTGCAGGTCCCGTCTACTCGATCGTCGAACCAAAAGACAAGATTTCGTTCATTATATAAGTTCCATATGATATTAACCACCGAAGGGTGGACTGTAATTTTTGTAAAACATTGCAGAGTATTGGTATATGAACAGAATCGTATGCTTTCTCTATATCTGTGAACAGGCTAAAACAATAATCTTTAGGTATCTGACTATTTTGAATTGCTACAGTTAGTGTCGATACGGCATCCTGACTGCCATAACTGATCCGGAATCCCATTTGTGTTGGGGGAAAAACTGTTGTTTTTCGAGGGCCCAGTTTATTCGATATTGTAAGGTTTTTTCAAAAAGTTTAGTTATTACCGGAATTAAGACAATGGGGCGATACGAGTGTGCGTTGTTGCGGGGTTTGGATGGTTTGAGGATAGGAATTACGATATGGTTGTTCCAAGTTGATGGGATAATACCTGTATGGTATATTTCATTATATATTCTGACAATGGTTTGAAGACCTTCTTCCGGCAAGTGGCGAAGGACGTCATATGTAATGCCGTCATATCCCGGTGCGGTATTTTTGAGTGAGTCCAGAGTATTGATGAGTTCTAATGCGGTTACCGCAGGAAAGTCATCTGTGAATGAGGCATGTAATCTTTCGTCGTGTTTGTAACCAAAGCTAACCGAAGAGGGTGTTAAGAAAGAAATGAAGTCATTTTCCCAGGTTCGGTCAATCGTTTTTACCTTACTTTGGGTTGGTTTACGAAGGGTATTAAATTTGTGCCAGATCGAGCTTAGACTGTCACTGCGATCTAATGTGTTGCAAAAATGTTGCCATGCTGCTCTCTTCGCCTGGAGATATATTTTTTAGGCTTTCGCTTGCAAGCGTTTTATTTCAAGCAAATTAGCACGAGTGCGATATCGTTCATATGTGCGAAGTTGATGTCTTTTCCTGATTTTAATGGTTTCGCATTCTCGTGTCCACCAACTGATGGATGGATATCTGGGCGAGGTACGAAAGCGGGTACGTGTTGCACTGTAATCCATGGCTACCGTGATCGTGTCGATGAGATTATCGTAAGCTACATGGATGTTTCAGAATGATAAGATTGGTATATATATCCTTGTGAACGTGTCTTTGAACGCCTCCCAGTTAATGGAAGCCTTAGTCCATCTCCGCACTGGGGGAGTCTGCCTGTTTGCCAAACTTGGGTGTCGGGACGGAGAATGACGTCTGATTAATAAAATGGGTGCGTGATCGCTGCCCCGTAAGTCTTCTTCTTTATCCCACGAGAACTGGGTGAATATTTCCGGGGACGTTATCGTCAGATCAATGCAAGAGGGGGTGATTCCCGTTTAGAGGGAAGTGGGTGGGGATTCCATCATTACTGATGATGAGATTGTTCTCGGTAATCCATGTGTCTAATACTTTACCGAGTCTGTCATCATGTGGGTTTCCCCACGTTGAATGATGCCCGTTAAAGTCACCTAGTAAGGCAATAGGTCCCAGAACGTGTTGTCTCAGTTCTTGGAGGTCCCTTGAGCTTATGCGTTGGGAGTTGGGATGGGAAGGGATGTATATCGATATTACCGTGAAAGTTCGGAGGAATATGGAAGCGCGAATGGCTACAATTTCTGCTTGAAAATCTTGTTCTAGTCTTATGTCATTCGGAATCGGTACCTCTGTATGTTGTATTTGTTCATGTACAAATATGACAGTTCCCCTATTGGTGGTTGGGATACCGTATAAATTATAATGCGCGAGGCGATATTTTTCATGTTTGGTACCCTTAACTTCCTGTAAACAGAGAATTTGGGGTTGATATTCGGCAATTAAGTCTATCAGTTCCAATTTTCTTGCAGATAAACTATTAACATTCCATTGAACGATTATGTCCATTTCCGGTATCTGTTGGAAACCTGGTTCCATCAAGGTGTGGCTTCTAGTATCGCCAGAAGGTTGGATGTTAAGGCTTGGATTTGATGTATTAATTGAATTCGACGGTGTTTATTTGTTGTGTCCCGCACTGCGTCCCACAGATTGGGAATTATTGCTAATATCGAGTTGTAAATTTGAGTTTGCTCCCTTGTTATTTGTGCAGAGGTTGAGGTTTGTGAGGACACTTTTGTGGTTAACCGAACCGGGGTGGCTCGATGATGTATCGGCAATGGTGTGGGGGCATTGGGAAACGCCCGTTTCCCCACCGGCAAGGATGCACAAATATCTTCCTCTGTGGCTGAGCTACTAGATGAATAGTTGCTAGTTCGTTTGCGCATAGGATTATGCGGTTTCTTGTTCCGGGGTTTGTGGTGCGAGTCATATTCTGGTTGTACGAAGGTAGTTAGGGGTTCAGGCGTATGGGCTGTAGGGGCGAGGATAGCTTGTCGGAAAGACTGGCGTCTCGCGTTTATGGGTAAGGCAGGTTTCGTAGGGGCGTTAGGGGTCGGGGTTTTTAGTAACGGGTATGCCCGGGGGTCGTGTAACGAGTGCAGCACTTCTGCTTTAGTTATTGGCGCAATGTATGTTCCTTGAATTCTGTGCTTAGCCTAAAAAAATGAGATGTTGTCGATTGCCATACGGTTTTGGATGTCAGTTGCCTCTTGCCATTTGGTACAGGTTTTATCATTGGCTGAATGGGCCTGTTTGCAGTTAATGCATCTGGGACCTGTGAGACATGGTCCTTCATGTCGGTCCGACCCACAATGTCCACAAATTGCTCGAGATCTGCATTGGGCTGCTGTGTGATTATAACGCAGGCAATTTTTGCATTGTAAAACAGGGCGAATTCGGGGTTTCACCTCTTTGATTTCTCGATTCAAGATAACAAATTCTGGGAGTCGAGTGCCGCTGAAGGTGACACAGATAACTCGGGCATCTTCGAGATGGAAGGATCCATCGTCCTTCCAGATCTTCTTTTTTTGTCGTGTCACACTCAGTATCCGAATTGGACCCGAGTCCAAGCCTTCGATGATGTCGTCTTCTGTGATATCCAATGCCACACCAAAAATTAGCCCTTCTCTTTGAATAAGTGAGAGGGGTACGCGAGCAGTAACCGCCAGCTTTGCGAGAGTGGTTGTATTCTCAACAAAGTGATTGGCATCCTGGCCCGAGGGAAAGTTGACACGTACGCGGTTTTTCCCGCACTGTTCGACAAGTTCCACCGGGATGTCGTTTTTCCTAAAAAAAATTCCTAGACTTCCGCCATTCAAATGGCTAATGTGCTGGGCATGTGGAGTGCCTTCTAGGAGGACCACGTACGGTCCTGGGTGGTCAGTGGGGTAAGTATGTTGTGTCGCAATCATATCAGCAGTTTTGCGGGATTTGACGTTAGTTACACTCTCGCGTTCAACAGAACTCGAGTCGCAAAGTCTTTTCCCATTGCCCTTATCATGACAGTCTGGAATATGGATATCATCGCAAAAGGAAGCACCAGGGTTATCCCCGAGCTGAGCATTGGGCTCTAAATGGTTTGATTCGGTCATGTTAGATGGGGTATTAATACACGGTTTAGAAAGTCTGCGAGGGTGTGAGAGAGTAGTTTTCGCCCTCGAGGGGCGTTGTCTATTTCTCCGAATCTGCGGTATGGTATAGTTGTCCTTATCAGGTCTACTCAGAAATGATAACACTTACAATAAATCCGGGTCCACTTATTCGACAGATCGTACTCACTATTCACGAGGTATGAGGATAGACTTCCAGCACCTATCGTGGTTCGCGAGCGACTCTGTCAGAGAAGGGAATTGCAGAAATTCCAGTGTTCCACTTCCACCGATCACCCTCTAGATGACGTTCATACAGCCTCCTGCAGTTCCTCTTTCACTCAGCCACATGACATGGTTTCAGGGCGTGCACACTGCTCTTGTGAATGACCTTGTGAATGACCTTGTGAATGGCGCAGTTGATTGTCGCCTGCGATGTGGGGCATTTGCTGGCCATTGCACGCTGTGTGGGGGGATTTTTGGAGGTCGCCATACGCCGAACAACATGCAATAGCGGCAGGGTCCTCTTCACGGGAGGCCGGTTTCTAGCTCCTCGCGTAGGTGTGGTGGGCTCAGGACTCTGTGCCGCATATTTCCATATAATACGAATCATAGTGGCACGACCTACTCGAAAATTATGCACTTTACACATTTCTACGATGCGCGACGCCGTGAACTTACCGTCGGAAAGGGCAACAATGTACCCCTCCCAGAATCTGTTCAGTTTCGGCGGTATCAGTCTACGCTTGACCACACTGCTCTACTGTGTGAATACCGAGATACTGTTGCTTGTCTGGGGGCAATCTCACGGCGATACGTTTACCTTCACAAAAACGATCCATTGGAATATTTGACGTTTTTATAGTTACGGTTATCAAGAAAATAAAATTTAAAGTTGGGGGGCTGGCTCCCTACTTGAAAGTGGAGAAAAAATGTGTAGATATAATAGAAATTTCGTGTGCACAGATTTTGTACTGCTGAAGTTTTCAAGTAGAGGAGGGCACTTCCGATATATAAAAAAAGGTAAAGTGATCCCCTGTGCTTAGCACCACGCCATGAAGGCGTATAGGGGGTGTGGGGGTAACGCCCCACACTTTCTTGATCCGGTCGTGAGTGGGGGTGATGTGATCAGCATCACGCCCCTGACCGCCTTTACCCCCCAGGGTTTCCTCCAGGTACCCATGTTATTCGACACTGGGTGGGGGCCGGGGCCGGGGCCGCTTCCAACGTTAGAAAAGTTCCCGTATTGGAATTTTAATTTCAAAACCATATCGATACAATTTTTTACGAAAAAGGATGTGATGCAAACTTGAAATATTCCAATCTCATTGTTTTTCTTTTTCACGAAATATACCGTGCGTTCGAAAAGTCCCCGCACTCAAACTTTAAGGAAAATCTACTACGGCATTCATCTGGATGAGTTGGCAAGTCTATCAGTAGCGATTGGCATGACCTTGAAGAAAGAGTTTATGTTATATTTAGAGCAGTGCCGCTGTCACAGTCCTCGGTGTGAGACATACAATCACATCGCCCACGGAGACGCGGAGAAACGCGGCAACAGAACTTCTCTTGTCTACTTCTATTGAAATCAAATAGTGTAACGCCCACTACAGGGAAACGCACGGAATTTCCCGTCTGCAGGTTATCGCCCACTGAAACTTACCTGTTGCCGCGTTGATCCGCGTCTCAGCCGGCGTTAAGCTTTACACGCACACAGCGAATCGCTATGTTGGAAGCATATTTTGAGTATGTCATTTGCAAGATGTGTGGAGAAATGGAGAAGTCTATTTCCCGATGATGCAGCACTAGGATAAACAGCAATGGATGATTGTTTCAAATTTAGTTTCAATATTCTTTTTGTGTATTTCAGTGCGCGGTAAGTGCTTTGCCGTCTTGTCAGTGTGTTACCAACCTCTTGTCAGTGTGTTTACAAATTATTTTTTGTGCATTTCAAGATATAGTTAATATTTGTATGTATTCATTACGTTGAAGAGTTCAATAAATTATAAGGAAAAAATTCCTATGCGGGTTCTTTTCGAACGCTGTGTAAAAGTGCTGCATTCCAATACAAACGAAGAGCAATCTAATGACAATGACAATGATATATAGATAGTTGACTCGCCGCGGACGAGTGAAGCCACACAGGAGTGCTCCGTGTACGGTAAGAACCCGTTGGCTGTATGCGCGGTAGCCGTAAATATGGTTATTTCTTGCAGAGCATATCACTGCATAACCCTGGAAAAGCCAGGGTCGGATGTTTCCTTTCATAGATATGTATTTATTAATTGTGTACCTACATCTTATTTTTATAGGATGAAAAAAGTGCGTCTTATACGCCGGCAAATACTGTATTCCTCGATTGAAAGTGCAACAGAATGGCTCTTGTTTGAGGAATGGACTTCGGAGACATTTTAAAAGATATTTACGTCAGCAGCAAGTACAGAATATGGAGTGAATGGTACTTACCAATTAGTTGTGATTGTTCCCCTTCTTTTTTGCAGCATTTTGATTTTGTCGTCCCTGGATGAGCAAGTTGCCGCTGAAAGATACAAGGTAAACATGAATAAACCCAATGCCGAGATATTGTTAATTAATTATTAAAAACAATGCAACTGAAATCTTCACCAGTGTGATAGAAGCAAGGTAGATTGATTTAAATCACTTTAAAGAAATAATTTAAAAAAATAATGCACATAAAGATTTTGTATGAGTAGATATCAGAAACACTTTTGGTGAAAGCATATTAATCTCGTACTCATTCAATGATGTTTATTAGGCTCTAAGAAAGGAGAAGATACAAAATATATGTACTGATGGGGTGAAGCTCACACGAAAGGAAATGTAATACGCGTATGTTATATGTAAACTGTGCACACACTTAAATTTATCCTGATTTAAAATTCAATAATTTTTACCGGCAAAAATATCAAACATTTTGTGTATATTAGTAAACAAAATGCTAATAATGTTAAACTGTAAATAGTGTCATTATCATTAAACTGTAAATAGGTGTCATTATCATTAAACTGTAAATAAACACGGGAGCTGATATTTTGCAAACTATCATGAAAAATCTGCCAAAATTCAACTACAAAGACAAAAAAAAAAAAAATTTAAGTTACAATTATATAATACATGCAGAATGTTTTATTTTTACTGGAATCAAAGTTCCATAGTAGGTTCATATGTACAGTATCATAAACAGAAAATGTATATACACATATTTTTTTATTTGCTTTAATCAAACTGTTCAAATATTTTACAGGGCTATTTACCAGAAAAGCCTTTCTATATAAAAGAAATATATCTATATGTATGTTCCCAAAAACCATGCAAGCAATTTTAAGCATGTTTCTTTTAAATCGATTTAAATAAACAAAGTCATCAAAATTATTTTTTAAAAAATAAAAATCACGATTTTTATCCACGATTTTTATTTAAACGACAGAAAATTAAAACAATCTTCAACTTTGATTTTTTAATTAATTTGTTTCGTTCCTCGACAACCAGAAGCCACCTAAGTAATTCAGTATTTAAAAGATCGTCTTGGTACAATCTCTAGATTTTTCTGAACCCATATTAATATGAGCTTTCAATTCTTCATTTGCTTTGTGAACAGCGTCCCTTTACATCCCCAACTATTGACCAGAGGCATACAGAGACTTTTTCCGTTGGTGTCACATTTGGAATAATAAACGAAATTATATACAGGTATGTAAAAATAATAAAACTGAATCCTCATCTCCTACTTTTACAGTACTGCTCTTGGTAGAAGCTGCTGCCTGTCCCACTGGCTCCTTAGAAGATGTGAAGGCCGTGGTGTTCAGTCTGTCGGTTGAACTTGGCTGTCATCAGGCAATATGGGTTTGCTGGCCTTTCCATTTCTCAAAGTATGTTGAGACACTTTTCTGAGGAAGAAAAATGTATTAATTTCGAACAGGTTTTCACGTCGCCAGGAAAGCTACAATTCCTAATGTATTCATTTGTAGCATTCAGAGGCGCAACCAGGAATTTTTGCCTGGGAGGGGGGACAAGTACCAGGAGGATAAACGTGCCAATAATAATAATAATAATAATAATAAAAATAAAATTTTAGATTCAATTTTTGCGAACTGAAACATGTCTCTCTTTTACAACATTTTTCATTTAGATTGTTCGGTGTCCAGGTTGGACTCCTGCCGCCCCCTAGCTACGGCTCTGAACTTGATGAGACAGTACGATAATTATACGAAACTTATTTTTATTTGCATAAAATTTGAAAACAGGGCGCAATCCCTGCTTTATCCCTGGGCTGTCTTTTAGTAAGAATTCTTTCTCCGTGGCAGACTAGCTTAAATGTTATTTACGCGGTTTTGAACTTTTGAAATATCAACATGGCGTTAAATTTGCTATTTTTCTTAACATTTGTTCCCTTATACATAGGCCCCTTTCCGTATTCAGTATAATCTTTCTTAAGGAATTGTGCGTTATGATTTAGACACCATTCTATGGATTTAAATTCTAAACAAGTGCATGCCTCACGTAATATATCAATATGCACAGCTGTTTATAAGGAATAAATCTAGCCTGACCATTGAAGGTTATATTTGAATAGCATTACAAGCATCAACCTTTCCAATTATTTTTCAAGACCCGTACAAAACAACATTCGTGATTTTCGTACAGCTATCAATACTCAAGCTAGACTGCAAAGTTTAAAACATCTATCCAATACTTTAATGTTAGCGTATGTTTTCCTTGTATTCAGTAGACATTTCCTTGTTGTATTTTGACCTACATTTTTTTCTTTTTGTTTGTTACAATACTTTCAAAACTGTAATGCCTGTAAATAAAAACACCAGAGAGATTTGGAGACGTTAAGCAACATAAGATGTTCTGAGATGTACGTAAGAAATGCGTTCCGTAAACCTTTACGTAACTTGAAATTTACGTGAGTCGAATTTGTAAATTGCTTAAGTGTAACTTCGTAAGAGAAACTGCAATATTTATTATTATTATATGTATGTATATAATTTACACAGTATTATTTTACAAATGAAACATCATGCAGTAGTATTTTCTTGGATATAAACTATAAAAGTATGAAAAATATATAAAATAATATAAAAACTAACGGAAATCACACTTTTTTAATAAACGAAATGTCTTGTGACAGCTACGTACAGTTATTACGTAAATGCGAATTTACGTAAGTCGCGTATTACGTAAGTCGGGGATTACTGTATTCTTTTTGATAAATATTTATATAAAGTAGAGGATCAAATTCAGTATCCATGCCGAAACGTGTGATATGTAAAGAAATAGTCATTTACAACAACAATTAAGGAATTATGTAAGTAATATTCTTTAGCGGACCAACTCGCAACAACAAGTACTTAATTTGTGAAAATTACATTTAACGTTACAAATACTGTGTAGGCTATAGGTATTAGAAGTTTTTTCCTTTTTATTTCCAATAGGCTTTATTTTCTGTTTTTGATTCATTTTATGTTACCGTACACAAATTTATAATGAATACTGCAAGTTCTTAAGATCTGAATAACCGAAAAGTGTATACTTATATTATTAAATAAATGTCCTCCTTTCCTTTTTTAATTTTTTTATTCAATTTTGGTCTCTCATTAGTTTTTCATGTCACATTTGCATTGACTTTTTTTCTAAGATAAGTTGTATGGGAACATATAAGTATTATTGAGGTAAAATATTCTTGCAAGCCAACAATGCAATTTGCTCCTCATATTTATTATTAGAGCCGTATTTTTGTGACATCATACTTCATTCTCGCCTGTTTTTCGGTGCTTTAGTTCATTTAGACAAGTTTGTATCTTCTGTGAACACGTTGATGTTGGTTGTATTGGTCATGTAAATACGTACATGTGTTTAATATATTTTATCTTTAGGTCGTATTTTGTCTAAAACATGGGAAAACATGCTGACCCCACGTCACCCGATTACCGGTTGAACTACACACCTCAAGGTAGGATTGTGAGAGGGAGATTGGCAGTCTGGAGATAGGCCAAGGCCTTTACGGGCTGTAACCCGGTGGAGGCGCAAGTGGTTCGGATCCCACTTTATACTGTAGGTCCAGTCTCGATTAGCCTTACTGTGCATAAAGTGGACTTAAATCACCAAGTCAACCAACCTTACGGGCTGTAGAGCCACGGGTTGTTATTATTATTATTATAGAGTCAACATAATGGCATCTGATACAGAATAAAATTAAATAAATATTTTGTATTTTTGGAATATGCATGAATATTTCTAGTTATTTGGTTCAATTTATTATATTAAGGTTCAGCTGGTCAAAGCCCTTCTTTTAGGACAAGTACAGTGGTCAGTGGTATTTTACATTCTAAAATAATTAAATCTATTTATAATTTCTGCTAGAGAATTCAGGAGGAACTTCACCTTTTTCTAGATATTGGTGACACTGTATATTATAGTGCTACAGTGAGGGTTTTTTTCTCGAGCGTCTAATACTTCGCACGGACGACGCTAAATAGCGTACGGAATAGACAGCTTCTTCACTCGAGCGAATAACGCTCGAACAGGGGTGGCTCTAGTATCTGATCAAAGCTAACTGAGTAAGATCGCTCGTTGAGCAGACTGATCATTTACTTGACGCTGTGTGCTCATTTATCAAAATATCAGTGCCTCTGAATAATAATGTGTGATCAATGTGGCTACGTCGAGTGGACAAAATTTCAGTGTTTGAAAAGCTGTTAATTATGGAAATAGTTGATGTGGATAAAACTGTCGAAATTTTAATTTTCACACCTTGCACAACTTTCCAAAACTACGGTGTATATTTGGAATAAACAACACTTTCATATTAATAGAATTACAAAAACTGGAATATTATATTACCTTCTGTCAGTGGCGGCGATTGCGTTCCAAAACTGTATGGGGGGGGGGGGGGGTGCAAGGTGGTACAACTGAAAGGGCAAGAACAGTTTACTTCTCCCCTTGGTAGATAAGATTTAGCATAGTGCGGGAGTAAAAGCAGCAAAAAGTGGGGAGGAACTGACCCCCCTTGCCACACTAATCGCCGCCACTGCCTTCTGTTATTTGAGCTTCCTCTGTAATTACGTCATATTGCAAGCCGTTAACCATAAATGTTTCCTCATTGGCCACCAACCAGCCACCCTCACACAGTTTTCCTCTTCTTGCTCTCTGCCTCACGAGAACGAAAAAAAAAACCGATAGAATATTCTGTGCCTCAAATCTATGGTGAGCAAGGTTCAAGTTAGCTCAGCGATGAAGTGAGCAGCGCTCGCCGAGCAACGTTTATTTGGTCGTCAAGTAGCTGAGCGTTGCTCGCTGAGCGCTCAGATACTTGACGTGCCCCATGTAAAACGATCGATATACGCTCGAAGTCCAGCAGTCCAACTATAACGTAATTTGTCTGTGGTGGTGGTCCTCAAATATGGATCCTGAAGTGAAACTTAAGTGAACATGGTCATCATCTCCAAGTTAAAATGTAGTTTAATGTATCTTACCAATACATAAAAATATATGAAAATGAAATAGATGATTATGGGCTGAAACTACCAGGGCGGATTTTTACATATAGGTCACGACGTGCCTCTCCCGCTAAATCTGCCCATAAATGTTAGCTGTAAGATGAACATTAGATTATTGCAATGCAACCAAGTGAAGAAAATAAATTACATAGTCGCGTTTCAATATATTTCTGTAAGACAACGTCAGAATTGCCTGATACAGTAATTCTTGGTAGAAGGGAAAATTCCTTCCCCCAAATTTTTAAAAATTGCTTTCCAAATTCTATACCCATGTCTAAACTATCCTACAGAATATAGCCTATCACTGAAGATGAAATACCTTGGTAAATTCTTCGAGGTGGTAGTAACTAAAATACATTCGAAAGGTTTGAAATCACCACTTCCGTAAATTAAGTGGGTAGATCTGTTTCATTTTCTCTTAAATTACATCATATCGGAATTAGCGATTTTTCAGGATTTCCCAGGAGTTTGCATGAATGGATTTTGATGATATTTTGCTATGTTGATTTTTCTGCGAATTTTGAATAATTAACTCTGTGTTGCATTGTAATTAATTCCCACTTCAATTTTATCTCGCACCGAGTAAAAGGTCAAAAGTAGGATTTTTCATGTAGGAAAGAACATTTCATCAAGAAGCACTTAAATATTCAGTTTCGTGATCGCCTTCACATGGTTCAATTCGGGTGCTTACTCATTCATGACTTTCAATTGTTGTATTATACAATCCTTTCTTTTATTTCCCATTCATTATGAACGGGTAAAAACCCACAACAATAACTCCTAAGAGAGCGAAACGCTGTCGAGGCATGCTTGGGTTTGAGATCTTACTTCAATCAACCGCAACAATAGAAGTACCATTGAATTGTTGCTTTTTAAGTTTTCTCTTTCCTACAGAAGACTGGAGACGATGTCACGCAAATCATGGACATTTTTGTTGATAAAAGCTCACGAAATGCAAATGTGAGTTCCACTATCGCGGCTTGGATGCAAGAAACCTGTGTTCGCCAGTTACACTCAAGTTGAATCAAAATTCATTTTACCTAAGAATAAATAAAATAGCTAATATTTTCTAGATGTGCGGGTATGGGATGTTCCTGTCGCTATTTGCGATACTTTCAGCAACAGGTAAGTTGATGTCATTTTCGAATTCATTTAAATACAGTGGAACCTCGATTTTACGTTCGCGGATTTTATATTCTCCCGCATTATACATTCACTATTCATGATTCTAATCAAGGTTGATTGATTATCGCGTTTTAAATCAGGTATTTTTTTTAAAAAAATCACTGATTTTAATTCACTTAAATAAATAATTTATAGAACAGCTAATGTATATAAGGATTTTGTAGATATCAGAATCACTTATGGTAATAGTACATTAGTAATAATTTAATTGTGTTTATTAGGCTCTAAGAAATGAAAAGAAATTAAACAAAATATATGTACTGATGGGGTTAAGCTCATACGAAAGGAAATGTAATATGTAAAATGTAAAGACACTTAAATTTCTCTTGATTAGAATTCAATAATTTTTAAAAGCAAAAATAGCAAACATTTTATGAAGATTCAAAATACTAATCATGTTAAGCCGTAAATAGTGTCATTATCATTAAACTGTAAATAAACATGGCAGTTGATATTTTGCAAACTATCATTAAAAAATTGCCAAAATTCAGCTACGAAGACTAAAAAATATTTTAAGTTACAATTACATATAGCACATCCAGAATGTTTTATTTTCTCAGTATCAGAAACAGATAAATGGATATTTACACATATTTTTTTATTTGCTTTAATCAAATACTTCAAATATCTTACAGGACCGTTACCAAAAAAGCCTTTCTATACAAAAAAGAAAACATGTATGGTGCCAAAAACCATAAAACCAACTTCTAAGCGTGTTTTCTTTATCAAAAAAATCGATTTAAAATGATTTTTAAAAAATCATGATTTTTATCTACCCTGGTTCTAATAGAGCAAAACACCTTAAAATTTCATTAGATTTTACATTTTCTTATGTTTTAAGCTCTTTTCACCTTGGTCCTGTGTAAAACGAAAATCAAGGTTCCACTATATCTTGCCGATAATTTTACACAAATTTTACTTATCTTTTAAAAAAGTATTAATAAGTTTCAGAATGTGGCGTTGCATAAACACGGGAAACACGATGTTAGGTATACATCGTGAACTCCGCGTAGCAGAAAGGTTAGCGCTTTTCTGCGAACGGATCCGGGTTCGAACCCCGTTTCTGCTCTAGCATCGCTAATACACAATTGCGGCTACTAATAGTTTACTTCGGTTGTTGCACTCTTTCGAGTGGAACTTCCACCTTCTAGTTACGGCCTCCCTCTGGTCTCTGGGGGATGTTTTATATACAATATTCCATTGCTTCGATAGAATTATAGAATTTACCAAAGTTTCTCCCCAGCCCCACCGTCGTCGATACCCGGTGGAGGCACATAGTGGTTCCCACTTTAAACTGTAGGTCCAGTCCCAATTAGCCTTACTGTGCATAAAATGGACTTAAAACACCAAAATCAAATCAATCTTTGCTAGTTAGTCTTGTTTCGGCAAATGGAAGAAAGCAAATGTAAAGTCACACATCTTCACACAAAGGCAAATTTGAATGCTCCATAGGAATGTTAAGAGCGAATATGGTAATTTTCGATATTTTCGTATCATCAATTACAATGAATGTGTTTTTATCTTTCAAATAATAAAACAATTTAATATTGTATACATTTCAATGACTTCTGTCATCAGAAATCAAATTGGGTTGTATGTAAATTGTTTTTTTCTTTAAAATGTTATTTAAGGTAAATTTATAAATATAAAATAAAATAGTATTTTGAGGTGTAGCAATTAATTCTACCAAGTCTTGCTTTTATCAAATAATCAATGATTCCGGATTGACGGTCGGATTGTGCTCAAGACACACTTTTTTTGGTACTATCCTCCACTTGGATACACATTTAATGGTAGATCTTTCATTAAAATATATTAAAACATGTCGTTTTAAAGTTTATAAATTAAGCTTACAACTTTTATTCGAAACAATTTCCTGTCATTTGATTTGTTCGAAAGTTACAAGGCAAAAACTTCAAAAAGCATTTGGAAAATATAACTTTTTAAAGATTATTTTTCAAATTATGGCAAAACCACTGACATAAAAAATGAAACAAAACCTTTTTGTAGCCCATAATGAGAATTAAGACTAAAAATAGTTTATTTGCCTATCAGGTTACGGAGATATTATGCGAAATTTATGTTGACGGAGCTGGAGGAGAAGTTCCGCGGGATCAACGGGATCTTTTGGGATTTTGCACTACTAGTAGTGTTCCAACAACTGATCAAAATTCAGCTCTTACGGAATTATTCCCAACATTGGACGCTTTCTATCATTCATTGACTGAGCTTCTCGTATATGCCTTCAAGGCGAACTGATAAATAAGTGGAAATTTCATCGCTAGAGTGCAGTTGCTTTTTAAGATATTGAGAGTTCCATATAATCAGCAGGGTTCTAAATTGCCACTTCTTCCTCTATTAAAAACAAACTCAAACTAATATATAAAATGTACCACTAACACACACACATACATACACAAACACACACACGCAATGCTTGATAATTTCCGAAATAAAGTTGTAGCGTATTAATTCTTCAATGTGTGTTCCTGGGAATTAAGTTCTCGTTCATATCTCCACGAGCATTCCATTAGAATTTTTATTGATGTTCTGACCATGACAAGTCATTGCACTTACACGAATTCATTTTTTTGTTGAACAGGAGTGAAGAGTATGTTTCAGTGCGATGACTACAGCACAATCGTTGCACATAAAACCTGCGATGGAACACGTGATTGTCCCGATGGATCAGATGAAACCAGCGCTGTATGTGGGCAAAAGACGTAAGTTTACACCATCCCATCATTTTTACCTGTTCCTTGTGGTGATGTTTGTTTACCTAAAAATGTTGAATTTCTGTTTTCTACAGAAGTTTTAACATTATAGTTTCTTTTTTTCAGATTAAGAATAGTTTTTCGAGTGCAATGTATCTATTTGCCAGATAGAGGATCTGACCAAAGTACAGTGTAAAATGATAATACTGAAAGAAGGCATGATGAACAAGAATAATAGAAATAATAGCACTACGGCTGTGACTACTGTGGCGTAGCGTTTCATCCGAGTTGCGTTTCGTCCGAATTCCAGGAACAGGCAGCTTACGGTTACCTGACCGAGTAGCGTTTCGTCCAAGGGCTACCATCCTAATAGTGTTTAATGAAGCTTTAAAACCTATTGTTCATTGCTTAGGTTTACAGTGCGATAAGGTCCATCTCTATGAAAATAGAGGCAGGCCTGCCGTATAGCCTCGCACTCGGCATGGACACGCACGTATAATCCATGGATGTCTTAAGTTATTTTTAGAATGTTTAAAATGCTTAACAGCTCAATGGAATTACCTCACTCGGCAGCGATCTAGCGGCAATTGAAGGAAACTACGCGATGTTAACTTCCGTTCAGAACCGTTGGACTGTATGTGGGAACACTGACCAAGGGAACGGATGAGGAGGCGTGGCTCAGCGAGAGCAGGCCAAGTCCACAGCTGCCTCCCTCGTCCACTTAGCGCCCAATACAATTTATGACTGTTGATGGGAGCGAGGGACAACCAAACAAGTCCGCGGTCAACTTTCTTGCAATCTGAGAAGGAAGCCACCAGATGGGGCCAGATAGAGAACTTGCCCTGAGATAACTGGAACAAGTTCATGAAATTTAAATTTTGAGTTTGTGCTGACATTTCTAGACTTTCGTTTTCGGTATCCAGAAAGTGCAGAAATCATTTACGGAAGTCTGAAACTGACTTTGACAATACACGCGACGGTATTTTCAATTATTATTTTTTTCTACAGATCTTTCGACGCGTAATATTATGCATCAGGGATACCATGAAGGAGAGCAGAGAAAGTGATCTCCGTATGTTTTTCTTTTATAATAAGACCTCGATTCTTTTATAATAATAATGGACTCAAATATGAACTTTTCAACAATAAAGTATTATGAATTCAATTACAATTTTATGATTTGTAAAATAATAATATTAATATACGTAATACATATTTTCTTAACGACTGAAAGTCAAGACATGGAATCTTACTCTGCCACTCCTCCCTCCGCAGAAAAATCCTTCGGGTGCCCTAGGTCGTCTGAGGAATGAAATGAATTAACTTTACTCCTATTTTTATGTGATAAATCAAATAATAATGTATTTATGGTTTTGGGTGTTGTTCAAACCCCATAGCCTACATTACAGTTTACCAAAGTCTCCAACGGGGAGACATTATCGAACAGTAAGTCTTCGTCTCGTCTCGATTTTACAAAGTTTGACTTGTCCTCGGTCCTGTCTCTATTTTCAAGAGTTTTCTCATTGGAATTTTGAATATTAAGATGTAACAAACTTGTACCAATCCCTTCGAGTTCTGAGATTTCGTGCGACTTTGGTTTAGGTTAATTTTTCAAAGGTCACACATTCTGATTAACCAACTATCCAACGAGACGAGAGTGTCGAACAGTAAGTCTCAATGTTTTCAGTCTTTAGAGAAGCACGTCTCAACTTTGGACTCGTCTTGGAAGTCAAGGAAAAGTTCCCCGTGCATGTAGCACCGTGCCGAGGAGGTACATTTAGTGGATGTGGGGGACAGGGCCCCACATATTCTCGATCTCGGCAGCTTTGGAGGTGATGTTATCAGCATCACGCTGCGACCGCCTTTACCTCCCACGGTTTCCTCCAGGTAACCACTGATTTGAGGCTGGGTGAAAACCGGATCCGTTTTTAAGTGAGGACAAGGCCGGAAAAATTCCGACCTTAATCGAACCCGGGTATCCCACGTGGCAGTCAGATACCATACCGACTAGTCTTGAAAGTCAGGTATCGAATATCAAACAGCCATCTCAGTCTCGATCGACTAGTCGCCAAAACCTGCCCTTCAGTCAACCGGTAAACTATCGTTTTCTACCGAATTATAAGTTTCCTGTCCTTCTCCAACAGTGATGATTTGAAAATCGCAATCTAAAAATGTGAGCTATAAAGAGCGTCCGAAAAGTAAAAAACAGCCAAATGCGAAGAATACATACACACACACACAGAGAGAGAGAGAGAGAGATGTATGTGCGTGTGTACAACCATTATATATATGCACGCAGGGTAGACCAAAAGTCGCAATACATAGGAAAATAACATTTTGTTTTTAAGTTTTTCTATTTATTTATTTTTTAAAGTGTTCTTTCTAATGCGTGTTCATCAAGAGTGGAAGAAACGTATTGCAAACCAATGGTAACCATGTAGAGGATATTATATGAATACATTGTTTCTTATCACAACATATTTATTTGTCCTATGTATCGCGACTTTTGGCCCACCCTGTATATATATATATCAGCCACGTATCTAGAAATATGTTTCGGGGGGTCCGAACGAAGTTTTTCAGGAATAATAATATTTAATAACAGTAATGTTTAAATTATTATATAAAATTAAATTAATACTAATTACAATATATAAATTAATATTATATTATTATTACACGATTAGGTAAAATGACTATAAGAATAGAGATATAACAGCGCATATTCATTACGTAGCTTATCTGTAGTTAAAATCGAAATAATTTACATAAAAACAAGTGACCTGGCAATGAAATTATGTCAAATAGATAAATAATTGAATATTTACCGAATAACAAAAATGATGTTACATGTAGTTGGAGAAAAGTGAGTTTCTGATATATATATTTTTGCATAAATTATTTTGAGTAGTAGTGCACATAAATCCTCTTTGTAGTGTCATTCAAAGCCGTATGATCCCAATATAATCCATGCCTTCTAAAAAGTTCAGAGGAAATTAATAACCATCGACAAATGCTAATATTTTCATTACTTCATTTTAGTACTTGGTAAGGCTCTCAGGGCGTCCAGACCCCCCCCCCCCTTCTAAATACGTTCTTCCTGTTCTTCCAAGCCATATGATCCCAATATAATCCTTGTCTTCCAATAAGTTCAGAGACAATTAGAAGCCCAATATTCACGAAGAAATTTTACAGTTAATTGTTGGATTGGAGATGGTGTGGCAGATTGGATTTTAACGAAGTCGAAGTTCCTGTCCACTGTGCGTTTGGTCCTGAAGTGGCAGCCGCTCACCCCCATCACCATGAAATATTTTGATGCAAACCTACAAAAATAACATGGATAATTTTTTTTAAGATTTTGCAATAATTTAGATTTTCTTCTTGTATAAATGAATAGGTTGTCTCTAAAGAGATGCAGAAGTCTGCAGTCTACTATATTTAGTAATTTTAGTTTCTTAGTAATTTTAGTTTTATAACAATTTCTGCGAAGCTAGTAAATGTTCCAATTTGGTCGGGATAGTTCACCATATTTGCTCCCTCTTTTGACTTTTTTCGAACTGCAGTCTTCAGAAAATGATCTCTTTTTGTGGTTAATTCACATTCAGACATGTTCTTCATTATTAGGATAATTCCATAGTTTTGGTGGATACATTCAAGGTACGAATACATACAAAGAAGGAATGACAAAGAATGATGTCAGCCTGTGTGTGAATGTTGCATACATCTCTTGCTCTCTCTCTCTCTTTTTTTAGGGCTGGTAACAGCATTAGGTAAAAAAGTACTTCTACAGTCATTGATAAGACTTTAAAATTATATCAAATTGGACTAGTAAGAAATGGAGCTGTAGCTGCGAAGGTTGTTGTCATTGTCACCCTAGGCCCCTGGATCATAGAAATTAGACCGACCTGTTATTTCTCGTACATTTCTCACCTCCCTTCGTCGGGAATAAAACATAGCATTACAGGTTAATTTAATAGGAAACTAATGTCTTTAAAGTTTCTCATTTTTTGTACATCCACCTAGTTATTTTTAATTTGCAATCGATGTTGCAGATGTGAACAATAACACACACTGCTTTAATGAAGACTGTTCTTCTATTAGTCACATTTCTTGAATGCTATGTTCTCTTTTCATCGAATTCAACGGAAAAGAGTAGGTGCATAAAATTCCTACAATGTCTAAGTATGCCAGCTACGTCTAGGTAGGGGAGGGTACAAATTTGGTGCAGGGATGCGAAAATCATTCTCGTCCTGGACACTGAAATCTCTAGCTACAACTCTGATAAGGAAATATTTCCTTTCGAGAGACCATTAATAGATTTACACCATTATAGAAGCATAACACAATAAATGTATGAAAATTTAATTATCATTTTAATAAAAAGCAATACAAAATTACTTTGGTACATTTATAAAGTAGCAAATTAATTCCTTTGACTGGTTCAAAATGTCAAGAAATTAGAAGATAGGTGAAATGTTTTTAATAAGTGAAACATTTCACCCATCTTCTAATTTCTTGACATTTTGAACCAGTCGTTAAAGGAATTAATTTGCTAGTTTATAAATGTACCAAAGTAATTTTGTTTATATATGTTTATAAATATAAATATATATAAATAAATGAATTAATTAATGATATTAATTATTTAATAATTGACATATATTTCATGACAGTCCTCCTCCGTAGTCGAGCGGGTTAAGGCGTTCCCTCGTCTTGAGATCGTTCGCTGCGGGACGGCGTAGGTTCGAATCCGGCTCTGGTCGGAATTTATTCGGCCTACGTATAGGACCGGTAGCAACCCACCATCGTGAGGAAATTGGGAAGCTACGAGTGAGTGAGCGTAACCCGGTCGAGAAGACCTACAACAACGGCTGGGGGTTCGTCGGGCTGATCACCCGTCACCCCAATACTGGTCTGAGACCTCCACGCTATAAACAGGTGACGGAGGAACAGTGTGGGAGGGAGACCAGCAGTCGGTAGGTAAGCCAAGGCCCTTCAAGGTGCTGTAGAGCTGTGGGTTATGTTATATTTCATGACAATTTATATATATATATATATATATAACCAAGGTTTCGGACTTGGCCCGCCTCAAAAACATCCTGGTACTGGCCTGATCGCACTCCCTAAATTTCTTTACGCACCCCCTCAACACCCCTAGATGATAAATCCAGGCGCCGCCGCTGCCTTTGCCTCCTAGTTTTGGCACCCAATCGCCTCTTCTGTATATAACCATATACCCAGAACATTTTGAACGGCACATATTCTTGTTCTAGAAATCGAGATTTGTGCATATTGCATGATCTAGGGCTCACGAATATTAAACCACGAAGGTCTCCACAATAATATTTCCTTCGGAAAAAAGATCAAAATGTTATATTATTTACTATTATTAACTACTATTTGTCACAACACAATTTACTGGGGCAAGGGAGGGGTCTATCGTTAGATGGTTGTAGGGAATCTGAGAAAAAGCTCATGGGAGTATTATTTTTATTATACTCTTGGGAATATCAAACTTCCAATGGCGCAGAGATGCATAATATAATAAATCAACTATCCTTTCACAATGTGAGTTGATTGAGTTCATTTCACTTCGCTGTTTTTCCACTTTTGGCTAATCGCGAAGATGTGAAGATACACTCACAAAGAACACCCATGCCCTCACCGGGATTCGAACCCGGGATGAACCCTGCACGACGTGCTAACCACTCCGCCACGGAGGCCGGCATATGAACTGATCACATTGAATATTTCCGTCATGTGATGTAAAGTGAAGTTGTTGCGTTTTTTTCTCCATAAGGAATGAAGGGGATTCTATAAACATTTATTCATCATGATTTTCAAACATAGTGTATTGCTAATGAACTAGAAATCGCTTACACTTGCAACATGGGGAGAAATTCACACTATATCATGTGGTATGGTTATATTTTATTAGCAGTACCCATTCCGACGATGTAGAAATAAATGTACACCTGGTACGAAACTGCCAAGTCTTCTAATATATGCAATTAATATGAACATCAAACCCAAATATGCACCAAGTGTTTTAAATCGAGTCAAATGAATTAATTCGTTGACAGCATGTGGATTTTCCTCAAGGTAAAAAATATGCAAAAATCCGCCGGCGAATCATCATCACTCATCTTCATCGTCGACATTAGTAAAAAGTGGCAAAAAAACCCAAAGGTAAATAGCAAAACTTTAAAAACCAAGCGGGACTCCAACCAAGTATAAAAAATTGAAGTACTGGCCTGGGTTTGTAAATAAAGATACAGAAGGTTCGAAACATGTAGGGGAATTCGTACCTGTAAGTCCCATGACGTTACTAACATCTTATACTAGCACGACGCCCTCTCTTTTTACTCTTGGAAACAAATTATTTTCAAATTACTGTATAAATGTTGACATTCCTACAGTAGCAACCAATGTCCCGGATGTTAGTTCCCCAACAAACTTTCACCCCGCTTACTTCTTGCCTTTGTCCTTGAAAATGTATCAGAAAGAGGTAACTTTTGTTACAGTGACAACAGTTAGAAAATAAAGTATCAGTGAATATATATATTCAGTGTTCGAAAAATCTTCAGAGCTAGGCGCCAGCTTTGAAAAGCAGGCGCCAAGAAACCACCTACTAGCAATTGTGCATACTACAAGAGTGGCGGAGTGGTTAGCACATCGCGATACGAAGCAAGGGGTTACGGGTTCGAATTTCGGCCTAGGTGTGGATGTTTGTGTGTGTTCATTCATCAATTTCATCATATCACTTATCCCCATCTTCGCAAATTAGCTAAAAGTGGCACAAAAGGCGAAGTAAAATAAAGGAAGTCAATCAAAAATCGATCAATCTATAAGAAGCTGAACATCACCGTATTCAAAACATCGCTAAATCGTGTGAGAAAGCTGGAAATGGGAGGGGGGGGGGGGTTGGAGGACAAAGAGTAAGAAATTGTTACTGATTCTATGGAATGTTCACAACGTTGATAAAAAAATCATTTGCTAAATACGTTGATAAAAAATTGCTAACTTACGCTGTACTGCAATTTGAACTTGGAATCTTTAAAATTTCGTACATGCAAACTTAAAGAAAACAACAATACTACAGCAAAATATCACAGTCGCCAGGCTGAATTTTTTAGTCGCCATGGCGACCTGGCGACAGGGATTTTTCGAGCCCTGTATATATATATAAAATAACCCATGGCTTAACAGCCCTCGAAGGGCCTTGGCCCTCTCTCCCATACATATATACTATATACAGTATATTAATAATTACTTACAGATTAGGGGTTAATTAAGTAATAACATAAGAAAATTGGGTTTAATTTTGTAAACGCATTGGAAATTGAAACTGATTATCTTTTGTTACAGTCACAGAAGTTAGGAAACAAAAATACTGATATGTATCATCTATCAGTGTAAACGTTAGATTCTGGAGAATGCCTGGATAATTTGCCCATTCTTCGCAAATGAGGAGTTTATGAATAAATGATGCAAGGAAACCGGATATTTTTCAGAAAAGGATTGATACACACACATACATACATACATACATAGAGAATGAACTTCGATGGAAAACATACCACTTACAAGTTTTCTGAAGTGCAATTTAGATCCACTTTATGCTCAGGTAGGCAAATCGGGACTAGACCTACAGCTTGAAATAGGATCGAAACCACTGTGTCATGTGCCTCCAGCAGGAATCGAACCTGGAGCCAGGTCACTGGCACTGTCACGCTTAGCCAGTCGATTGTTCCTCAAGGACTCATCGGTTATGACGCACAAGCGACTACAATCAGTACTCCTTGAAAAGCATAATGTATGAAAAATACACGAAAAAATCTGACAAAATTTGTCTATTTGTGGATCACTGTATGAATCTGTTTGAAATAGTTCCCTTGTACGAAGAAAAAGTAAACATAGTATTCGATGGAATTCTGATCATTTCCAAAGCATTTCCATGATGGAAAGTAAATTCGGCAAAATACAGAGCATTCCCTGACATTCGCTATGAGACTCGGCGGAAAGCGGCCCGGCATCGGCGCTTGTCTTTCCCGGTGAATGGATCCGCGACAGTCGCTTATATTAAACCTCGTAAAAAAGTTTAGAGTAACAGGGTCAGTTCTGAATAAAAGTGGAAAGAAAAATGGGAAAATAAAGTATACAAAGACAATCCGCACACCATCCGTGAGTTAAAAGATAGTATTGTACAAAAAATCGGGAGAATGACAGTAGACGAACTTGCACGTGTAAATGTCAATTTCCTTCGGAGATGCCAGGAATGTGTTGCAGCAGAGGGACATCATTTTCAACACCTTCTGTAGTCAAGGTTAGTACACAATATGAAAACTGTAATTTTAATAGCCGATTCTAGCGACTGTCGCTGACCCGTTCACCGGGAAAGACAAGCGCTGATGCCGGGCAGCTTTGCGCCGAGTCTCGTAGCGAATGTCAGGGAATACTCTGTAGTAGTATGCTTGAAAGTAGGAAATGTAAAGTATATATTTTTTTTCGTTTTAAACATACGTTCAGTGTGAAATTCACATTCAGTAAAAGCAAAATAAACATTCAATACACAAAAACCTGTCTATTTATCGTCCGAAGTCACAGAGCATCCCAAAATTATCCGGACAATTTGTTCATGGAAATTAAAAAAAAGCCCTGTGAACAAAATAACACAGTTTTATTTCCCACCCCAGCACTAATAAATCATCGTTCTTGAAGCAGAGATGTCCCATAGTTTAATATATATTGTGCGGAAACGAAAAATTGCAATGAGGAGAGGTACAAGTTACAGTAAAACAATAGTTAAACAATGGTAAACCAAATAAATATGGATATAATGTAAATATGTACTGTATTTGTTCGGTTACATATACATTGAGACAAATCCATGAAGAATTACATAATTATTATAATAACTCCATGCCTCTCCTGCATTCTGCCCGTAATTTTCCAGGCTTGTTCAAGTACGTTACTGCATATTACAAGAAACTGTATAATATGTTTCCTGATTTTCTACCTGAAATCTATTCCCTGTTGTCTGCTTTGTTTTTCTACCGTCTCTACTTTTCAGAGCTTCCAGGGCCTTCTTGCCTGTCGCGAATCCCACCCTGCAAGCTTGTTTACTCTGGAGGACCCTTCAGAAATATTTTTCCTCTAAAACGAACATGTGTTTCTCGTTCGGTGACCAGTAGACAGACCTCTTCTCGCCCCTCCCCCTCTGCCCTCCGCGACGAGCCTCGAGGGGTGAAGCGTGTGCCGTGGGTAGCTAGCAGACAGGCAGAAATTTAACATTACGCATATGGGAGAATTACTTTACTGGTACTCTTGGGAATATCAAACTTCCGATGGCGGAAAAAAACATATGATGGGGTAGAGGATCCATTGAAGATTATATTTTCAGAAGGAAAATACAAAACTCCCATTGGTTTAGCCGTAACTTGAATTTAAAGTTGCTCCTCCATAAGGAATACATGCCTGGTGCGTTATTGTCCCTCTTCGCCTTAACAGCTCAATGGAATTACCTCACTCGGCAGCGATCTAGCGGCAATTGAAGGAAACTACGCGATGTTAACTTCCGTTCAGAACCGTTGGACTGTAATCCAATGAGTAGTTTCAACAGCATACTGGTGTGTAATACGTATATTATTTTTGAATCATGGCGTACTTTAAGGATAGCTTCAAATAGGCGAATATAGGTAACCTTTTTCTTGTCAGGAAGCAACGCAAGAACTGCAGGCGTAACATTTGTCTCTTTTCTAGTGCTTCCTAAATCTACGTGAACTGTATACAACTGAGCAAACTGTTTGCTAACATGGACGTCCGCAGGATTTTTTCCAGGGAGGGGCAAGGAAGGTATTTTTTCCAGGGGCTCCAAACAAAGCACATTTTCTCCAATAATAGTGTTGTTTCCTCAAAAAACATTGCCTAAATTTGAATGTATCATATTCATGCAATAATTAACTCACATTATTGCAGCTGAAATAAAATTATATGTGAAATATATATACTTTTTGGTTGACTTTCATTTTCCAGGGGGGGCCACGGCCCCCCTTGCCCCCCATTCCGGACGCCCATGTTTGCTAACACTCTTAAATGTTCCATCCAAGAAAATATTTTTTTGTTGTTTTAATATTTCTTTCCCTCTGGAACTTGCGAATATTAATAACCTCTCACCTTCACATCGTCAGCTAGTAAGAAAGTGTTGCCATCTGCCATGACTAAAATTTCTGGATCCAACCTCGGACGAAACGCAACTCATTAAACCGTCGCGGACGAACTGTAGCATTTTTCTACGAATTTCGCTTTCGCACGAACTACAACTCGGACGAAAACTACTGAACCGTGACTACAGGCTGTGCTAAGCCCTCTCAAGTAGTAGTAATACCACACATTCCACACATATGAAATTATAAATAATGTATATGCTTTATTTGTCTTTGCGTTAAACCGGTTAAGGTCGAAGGTGATGGAAGAGACCCTCGCTTCGACATCTGCGTCGTTTTGTATACTTTCCTACCGAGGACATCTGTTCAGATGTTGACTTTGAGATTGCAGTGTGGTCGACATCTTGATTATTCTATCATCAATGATTTAGACCTCAAAATGCAGGTTGGTCATCTGTCTGACATAGGAAATGAGAAATTATCAGTGAAAGGTCATGAGGTTTTTGAAGTATGAAGACAAACTTATTTTATTACTTATTTATTAGTAAAGATGTGTGTGGCCTGATTTATATTTTTTAATATGAAAGTTGAAAGCAATTAACACATGAAAGTTAAAACATCAACTGTAGATTCATGCTCAGCATTACACAGTATAAATATCACTCATATTTTAACTAACTTTAATATATTTTACAAGTTAAAATGTAACGCATATTGTTCCCTGTTTCAATGTAAAATACATATAAACACATGACATTTCAATTGCAGAAAAAAAGAATTATAGATCACGTCCGCAATGAATTGTTACAAAAACATGGAAGTTTATCTCAGAAAATTCTTGAAGAATTGTTAAGTAACAAACCAGTGAGTGCATATGCGGAGGGAAATAATTTCTGCTAACAGTAATATTCTCAGATTTCTGTCTTCCTGTATTCAATGTAGTTTTGCGAAGCCTTTCTCATAATTGAACTAATAGTAAAACAAAATATACTTAATACTTTGGACATTCTTCATTTCCAAGAAACATCTATCACTTTGTTGGTGAACAAATAATAACTTCTTGTTCTCTTTCACGATGCACAGTTACCAGACACCACGTATCTGTAATCTATTGTCATGGTACCTCTGATTGGTGTAAATTATTAAGGCTAGATTCCGACTTCGGGAAATTGTTTCTCGACTTTTCGTAATCTCGAACAGCAGAGAAATTCCAAAAGATCTTCATATTTTATGGACTATAAGTGTCTGATATTTCTTGAAACGAACATTTTTTTATTCCAGAAGTGCACAAACAATCACTTGAAGGGAAAATAATGTGTGCAGTTTGAGATCTTCACCGCATCGGGAAATTTCGAAACTTTACCGTCCTGAAAATTTCTTGACTTGGTTGGGAAATAATTTTTCACTCCAGAATTATTAATATTTCCTTCCCAATCGGGCCAATAGGCCGCGGTGGCTCAGTCGGTAACGCGTCTGACTACCATGCTCAAGGTCCCGGGTTCGATCCCCGGCCGGTTCAAATCCGGGAACTTTTCTAACGGTGGAAGCGGCCCCGGCGCCCACCCAGCGTCGAATAACATGGGTACCTGGGGGAAACCCTGGGGGGTAAAGGCGGTCAGGGGCGTGATGCTGATCACATCACCCCCACTCACGACCGGATCAAGAAAGTGTGGGGCGTTACCCCCACACCCCCTATACGCCTTCATGGCGTGGTGCTATGCACAGGGGAACACTTTACCTTTTTTTTTTACCTTTTTTTTTTCTTCCCAATCGGGTTTCTACAAAAAATTTTCAGTATCACTTCCCTAGTAACAGCAGTCAATATCATTCTAATGTCTCTTGTGAAAACGCTCTCTCCTTATTTTGTTGGACATGACTGTAACTGATGACAGCCAGAAAACAATATTCTTTGTAATAAAATATAGCTACAGTTTCAACATTCGAATTACATAAACATTTTGCCGATCTATGTGAAGGGGGAGAGGACAAATGCCCTCGCTCACGGCCCGACCTTGCTTCAAAAATACGCATGGTAACGAATCGAGCTAACTTTTATAAAAAAAAAGGACGAGATTTAGAATAAGCACACCTCACTGATACAGTCAACAGCACATTGTCATTCGCTGTTTAGTCTACTAGCGCCACTCAAAATGTAACGCCGTCTTGTAATCAAGAGGTCCCGGGTTCGATACCCGGTGGAGGCACATAGTGGTTCGGATCCCACTTTAAGCTGTAGGTCCAGTCCCGATTAGCCTTACTGTGCATAAAGTGGACTTAAAACACCAACTCAATCAAATCTATCAAAAAGTAACGATACGGGCTCCTAAAGGCGATGAACAAGCATGCAATAACTTACAGATTCAATGCAATTTTCCGTTGGATAGGTTGATGACATTGTCAGAAATCACTTGGGTTTCAGGAACGATTCGGCGAAGTGGATATCTCATGCACTCAGTTATGACAAGACCAGTCGCGTCATGATCTGCCGTGAGCGGAAAGACCACTTGACACGTGAACCAGATTTCCTAGATAGACGTTTTCCTGTGACTTCAACTAGTCCTTCAGGGATAAAAGGAGCTTCCTCTCTTCTGATAGTGGACCGAACAATGAATGCTGTGATGTTTCTTTTCCGAAAGTGGATAGGCAGATGCCACATGTTCATTCATATAGGAGAGTACTGCAAAGGAATCTAAGTGTTATTAATCGTGTGTGTTTTGTGTGATAAACTTGGTTTCCTTATTTTTTAATGCCCCTCGTACATTCTCTGGTGTTTTAAGAAGTTGGAATTGTTGATGCGAAGTAAATGATATTATCTGCTTAATTGATGTTTTGTATTAATACATGATTATTACATTGAGGATGAGTGTATGAAAATGGTGATGAACAATTCGCCGGATACTTTTGCCGTTGGGTGTACGTCAATATTTGCATGAGTGGAGGAGGTTTTTTTTGGGTTATAACTAATATTTTTAAAATTTATTAGATACATGAATAGACGGTTAACCTTGCACTCACTACCAGGACTCACCTGCTTACGAGATCCATATTCACACCACTTTACAAAATTGAGTAGCAGTTGGAACATTCCCTGACCTATTTATACATTATTCCACAAGTCTGACGTAGCAATTAGCTAAAACTGGAAGAAAAGCGACGTGAAATAACAAAAAACATAATCCACAAACTGGATTTGGAAGAATACTTTCATTTTATGTATTTGCTCGCGAAATTTAAGAAATCGAAACCTTATCTTCGATATTATGTCACCTTGCGGACACTAGATGTAGTATGTAAAATGTATTAATACATGATTATTACATTGAGGATGAGTGTATGAAAATGGTGATGAACAATTCGCCGGATACTTTTGCCGTTGGGTATACGTCAATATTTGCATGAGTGGAGGAGGTTTTTTTTGGGTTATAACTAATATTTTTAAAATTTATTAGATACATGAATAGACGGTTAACCTTGCACTCACTACCAGGACTCACCTGCTTACGAGATCCATATTCACACCACTTTACAAAATTGAGTAGCAGTTGGAACATTCCCTGACCTATTTATACATTATTCCACAAGTCTGACGTAGCAATTAGCTAAAACTGGAAGAAAAGCGACGTGAATTAACAAAAAACATAATCCACAAACTGGATTTGGAAGAATACTTTCATTTTATGTATTTGCTCGCGAAATTTAAGAAATCGAAACCTTATCTTCGATATTATGTCACCTTGCGGACACTAGATGTAGTATGTAAAATGCTAGCGAAAAATGCAGTCTCAACATGGATGAGATTGCATTCTTGCTAACATTTTTACATAATACAGCTTTTGTGTGCCAGATGGTAATGTGTAGTAATATTCTTCTTCTCATTATGAGATATTTTGTAACATTAACGTCATCAGTAATTCAAAGGCAACTGATTCAATTGCGACATCACTGGTTGGCAGAATTACCTAGAGCTGGTTCCAAGAAGGAACAATCCTGTTCTAGACTTGCCGAGACAGACCTCTGAAAAATCTAGACGAGACCGAGACTTAGTGTCCGGGACTTTTGCTCTTGTTCGAGACTTTTGTATGGTATTTGAAAAATTTGCCCAAAATAAAATTTATTTCACTAATGAGCCTTCTGTAAATACTTATATGAAGGGGATATTATTTTTATAGATAAGACTATATTTTGTTTATTGTAATTTCAAACTCAATCTACTTTTACCACAGATCAGTGAAAATAGGCCTAAATTAAGATAACTACAAACGCATATCTACATCTAAAACGATATCGATTAGATGTCTTCTTTGTAAATTTCCTTGTCTGCCTATTTAGTGTTCACACTACAGATAGATTAAGGTTATCAGAGGTCCTTTTTTCTCGAGCATGTCCTACATTTTAGCCTTATGTCCGGCGTCCGGGAGGAATTTGAAGAAAAAAAATCATAAATGTCCTACATTTGTAGTGTCACAATTTGAATTTAAAAAATGCGCGTTCATGTTGAACAAAGATAAATCAAGTAAGCCATAAGTCTATGAACTGCACTCCAAAACTCAATCCTGATATTTATTTTGATTCATTGCCAGACTTCGGAATCGCTCATTTCAATTTCTAGATGAAGATAAAATCAAATCATCCATCCAAATCCCCGAATGAGAAAGAGACCCCCAGGTCATAATGCCGGCCACCGTGGTGGAGTGGTTAGCACATCGCGCTACGACGCCAGAGATTAGTGTTGCCCACGAGACGAGACTTTGGCCTGTCTCGTCTCGTGGAAATGTTGTGAAATGCTGTCTCGTCTCGAAAATATTTGTTTGTCTCGGGACACATGATCAATCTCGTCTCGTCTCGAATTTTTAAAAGCCTGTCCCGTCTCGTCCCGTGGGCAACACTACCAGAGATCCCAGGTTCGAATCCTGGCTTGGGTAGGTGAGTGTCCATTCATCAATTTCATCACTCATCCCCATCTTCGCAGATTAGCCAAAAGTGGCACAAGAATAGAAGTAGTATAAAGCAAATGTATGTATGTACGTATGTATGTATATACGTACACACACACACATACACACACACACACACACACTCACACAAATATATATATATATATATATATATATATATATATATATATATATATATGCACGTTTTTAGAAATTTATTTCGGGGGGTCCGATCCAAGTGTCTCAGAAATAATAATAACAACAAATATAAACGTTTAAATTAAAATAATTATATTAAATTAAAATTATAATAATAATTAATATTAAATTAATATTGTATTGTTATTATTAAATTAATAGGTAAAAACTGTGTAAGAAGAGAGATATAAAAGCATGTATTCATTATCTAGCGTGTAGTTAAGATTGCTAAAATTTGTATTGAAGCAACTACCCTGGCAAGGAAATCAGTGCCAAGTGGATAAAGAATGTAATATTTATTAAATAACATGAAAGAATATTAGATCCGTTTCTCGAAAATTAAAGTGTCAGATTAAGATCTTTGGTACTATCACTCAAAGTTCGGCGAAAATAAATAACCCTCGATTATACAGCAAATGCTAAAAAAGTACATTTTCATTGTTTAATGTTAGTACTTGGTAAGCCTTTCGGGGGGACGGGGGTCCGGAACCTTGGGCTTCGGCCCCAAATACGACTTCACAGTGCGGTAGGATAGTTTAGTGTCAAGCGTCTCCCAATAAAATAATTACGTTATTATTATGCAGTCATTGTACTACATTAGCTTTTGTTTAGACACACACACATATCAAATTAATGTTAAATAAAGGACATATAAAAAACCTACTGCCTTCAAATAAATTTTAAACAAATAACCCTCGATTATACAACAAATGTTAAACAATTAACGCAACGCATATTTTCATTATTTAATTTTTGTACTTGGTAAGTCTCTCGGGGACTCCGGACCCCTAACAGAGTTCGACTGTTCAGAGTTTCATAGATATATTTTGACTAAACATGAAAATTTGACATAAATCGGCTCCTCTGAACGACTGAGAACACGTGCAATAAGAAGCGTATTATTTAATATTGATTACAAATTTGGAAATTTGAAAAAAATAATAATACCAGTAATTATTTCTAAAGGCTGAAAATGAGTCAATTTTACATTACCTATTGCTAATATATTCTACTAATGTGTTATTTACTGAGAATGATTTGTGTCCCACGTTTTGGGACAGCAAGTCATACATTTCCCTTATAGTGATCTGGTAACCCTAAAATAGATGTGCATGTGCTTTATAAAATTAATATCTCTCCTTGTCATTATAGTTGCCAGAATGCTTTTCGTTGTCGGTATGGAGCTTGCATAAAGAACACCTTCGTGTGCGATGGTATGGTTAACTGCGCAGATGGTTCTGACGAGGCTAACTGTGGAAAGAAGTCTGGAAGCTGCGAGTAAGTACTGGCTGAAAAGTCCGTGAACTTAGCCCGCCACTTGTCTAGAAAATTAACCAAAGTTTGTCCATCGTAACTGCAATGTTAGTGCTGGTTTCTGTCGTAAAGAGTTTCGTTAGTGTTCCTATAATTCCTAAATTAAGAATTTGAAAATATATTTCAATTTTGTTGTTGTGGGTTAAATTTCTGTCCGTTTAAACTTTAGTGAAACAACTTGACACTTGTTCTTTTGTTACCTGTGTTTGTATTAAGCTGAATTTCTTATCTCTACTTTTAATATATAAAAAATGTGTATCCTAATTTACCCTTTAGATACTGTAATACTAGGCCATTGCAATCGACGATTTTTTGCAGGGCCTTGATGAGGAAAATTTCTACCGCTTCCATGGCAATCTCACTGGTAGTTTCCTTTGCAATGATTGTGAAACAGAAATGTTCATTTCAAAAAATGTCTACCCAGATAGAACCTTTAAGATATGCCAGTTTTCACCATCATGCTAAACACAGAGCGCTAGGTACCAGCACGATCCAAATTATACTATGTTCGGGATGACATCGTAGACTCACCACATGAAATAAAGCATTCTAAAGAATTTTTGAATTTGTAAACAGCCCTTTCGGTGCTTCTGAAGCCGGCTTCATGATTGCCATAGTAACGTAAAGCAGGGACTTTAGTACGTGTGTACAGTCGGAGAAAGAATTACCTGGGCCACGGGACCTAGAATTTCGTAACGTCTTAAAGCCTGTTGTTTATGCAACCCAAATAACAAATTATTCACTTAAGTTTGTCTGGTGGATCTGAGTTCTCGGGAAGGATTGAGCATTGATAGCATGAATCACATGACTCATGCTCCAGCAAAAACAAACAACAGCTGGGTGTTACGTGGCCTCAAGAAGAACATTTCAGCAACTGGTTTCTTAACAAGATCTACTCGTAAGAAAATATTTTCGACTGATACTAGTCATTGTCAAGAAGGTTCACTGAAATGATGGTTCTCATCACAGGCCACATGCCACACGCTAATGGTTTAAGTCCAGTTTATGCACTGGGCCTACAGATTAAAGTGGGATCCAAACCAAATATTCCTCTATCTGGTATTGAATTCGGAAGCCTTTGATTACATGTCGAAGACGTTACCACTACGCCATCGGAGAGGCAATGGAACGCATTGAGAAAGAGACGAGTGAAACCATATTTGACGTAAATTTTAAAAATAAGACAATATTTTGTGGTGACAGTTTCGAACCGTGGGAGAGGCATATATATTTTTTGTCCCATCGTCCATTTCACGAGTTTATAATTCTTCCTCACCGACACGATTAACACGAGTGGTAGAAGATAAGCGAAGTAAAATAACTGAAACAGAAATAAAAGGAAAAAGCGAAACAAATTTTATCCATAATATTCTGCAGTCACTTCAGTCGTGTTCAAGGAATCCTACCTTTAAAGAGAGCCGTAGTCTCTAACTTGTCTTTTCCCCTTCCTTTGTGCTCTCGATTCCCTCTGTCACGATTGGTCTAAAACTAATTAATGCGACGTTAATTAAACAATCTAAACAACGAAACAATGCACAACTGCTCAACATTCCAATTTTTTTCGAATCGGAAAACAATTGAGATGCAGTAAAATGAAGCAAGAAGCAGTAATAAACTGGGAATTTGGTACGGTATAGAATTAAATCGGTAAAGATGTTCCATTTGATTCGATTTTTGTTATTTAGTGTCGCAAATAGCGATGATGAAGATGAGTAATGAGTGATGATATGATGACATTGATTAACGGACACTCACTAAGAACACCCATGGCCAAGCCGAGATTCGAACCAGGGGCTCATGCTGTCGTAGCGCGCTGTGCTAACCACTCCGCCACGGAGGTTGGTTAGGAGTGGACATTATACCATATTTTGTGTGCGCAATTGGGATCAATCAATGGAATGACTAGGCATAGTATATTATTAATATATTCATATCATAATATCACGTCATATTATTCGGCACGAAGTAACATCATAGATATTCAATCTTGCATTATTGCCTTTCAACTATTTCTTCGACTTCAGGTTAATAACATCAATAAAATAAATTATGAAACAAATGATAATGAATGTGGGATATTGACAGTTATTTCGAATTACCTGACACAAGCAACATTAAGCAGACTCGGTGAGCAAGCTCATTAAGTGGTCAACCTTCGATCTCGTCACCAAAGTTCCTGGATTTGAGTACCGTCCTTGTCACAGGTGTTTGAGTATTTCGTCATTAATTTCATGTAATGGTCACTCGTCCGCGACTAGGAAGAAAAGTGATGTTACGCAACAAAACTAATAAAAATAAACATGATCGAAGAGTACTTATTTCATCTCTCACGAAATCTCCTATAAAACCGGGATATATGAAATATATGTATCTTCACATACTTTTTCGATTTCTATATTTAACTAGCCGAGACCGAGAACGAGAGAGCAATTTTCAATTCGAGAAACCGAGAGACGGAGACACTGTAAAGTCTTGTTTCTTTCTTGACATCTTCCTAATTGAGTTGTTGTTCTGTTCGTTATTGGCTTTGTATTGGCAATTATTGTCATTATTCCTCCCCTGTAGGTAAACCATAACGACGATTTATGATGAAATACAGTAGAGCAGATAAAAGGGCAAGAACAAGAGAGTCATGCGTGCCCGGGACTTCAACCCAGAACCTTACGTAACGAGATTTGAAATTCTGGAGAAGGCATCTGTGTTTCGCTTGGCTTTCTCTGTCCTCAACTTCTGTTATTTTATCATGCACGTATAATTAAAATGGATCTGAGAAAAAACGTTGCGATCCATCATTGTGTTGGTTAGATGCTATAAATGTGAACTCCAACATGGAATAAATTATTCCCTTTTGTATGTGGTTGAACATGAAATTTTCTTACACTGTGACAATTTCTTTTTTAGTTTTTCTGCACAGATAAGCTAATCTGGACTGGACCTTCAGTTTAAAATGACATACGAACTACTACGTGCATCCACCGTGTATCGAACCCGGGATCCCTTGATTATAAGGTGACGACGTAATCATTACGCCATCGAGGAGGCCCCGTGAGAGAATATTATTCACTCGATCTATACAATAATTTATTTAAACATTTACATTTTCGTTTTCTTCTTTCTTTTTTGTTAACTACTCTTCTACGACTCTTTTTTTGTCTTTGAATTTCTTCTTGTTTCAGGAAAAAAATAATACATGCAGGCTGGATACCCCCCCATACAAATAGATAGAAAGCTCACTCTCGAGAACTAATTTATAAATAACGTAAACATTAGGAAACAATTCGAACGTTGACTGATATAACTGCAGATGAAACAATACTTACAGACGCTAACGAAATATCTATTCTTGTATAAGCTCACAGGCAACAGGTATCTGGTGAGTCATTCACTCTTGCTAACTACGAGCGAAGGTCACTGAACCAAAGGGTGGCAAACAGGCGTCTGCTCTACGAAACTAGGGTTAGCAGACGAGGCCCGTGTTCCTGTTATCAATGACGTACGAAATAAGGAGGAACACAGCTTTCATATCAAACTAGACCTGTGTTTTGGTCCCGTCATTGCATGTAAAACACTTTCCTGTCGTGGCCTTGAAGGCCTACGTAAAGGCTTCTCTGCAAGAAAGATATCTTACCATTGAGGGGAGGAAAAGTGTGTGTGTGTATCGAGGTCCTTCAACTCTCGTATTCTTCTTCATTTCAGAATGCGTGCTGTATCGTCGATTTAATCTAATCTAGCCGTTCTAGGTTCTGTTTCTGTTCGGTAATTTCACATTGTCTTCCTGCTTATGTTATTCGCGACGAAGCTTCTGGTTTCGATAATCTGGACGATAACGGGATTATGTTGGTTGGTTGATTTGGTGTCTTAAGTCCACTTTATGCACAGTAAGACTAATCGGGAATGCACCTACAGTTTAAAGTGGTATCCGAACCACTATGTGCCTACACATTACTTTGCTGCTAGATATTTGCATGCTAAGATGTAGGAAATGCTACATTTTGAGTGTGTGGAATTAAGATTTATTTCTGATACGAAGAATCGGAGAATGGAGTTTGAATTATAGCCCCCCCCCCCCCACACGCACAGGATATCGGCCGTGGTTTTTATAACGAAATTTAACATGGATGAATTATGTCAAGAAAAACTGGAGCCTATTCACATCCCTACGGAACTTGGAAGAAAGTTGTAACCGTACATATTACCACTAATATATATTTTTACTCATTATCTTAAGTATAGGTATATGCATATTCATATTATTTATTTAAGATGCATATTGCTCATATCCCCGTTTAAGGAAATTTACTTCTCGTGGGAACTAAGCAGATTCTTGTCTCCCAGCTCTGACCTAAATTCCACATCTTCCTTCCAAAAGGGTGAATCTTCTGCCCGCCATCTCCCACCTTTTCAGAACAATAGTAGTGGCTATTCCGGCCCAAACTTTCATCACCACCTACCGTGCTGGGCGACAGCCGCTTGGTGTTTTTCGGCAAAAATAGATCCCTCTTCTCAGATAACGTTCATCAGGTTGGGTATGTCGGTAGCCGATAGTTTCTTGAACCTTGGCCTGCATGACCCCGTGGTTCAAAAGGAAAGGGCCAATCAGAACTTGCCCCTTTATGTGGAAGTTTTAGGAAGAATGGAAGCCCGCGAGAGGAGAGAACAACAGTTTTGGGGACAATAAAGAACAGGACAGTATTTGAAAGTGTTGGTAGAGGACAGTTCTGGACAAGGGTTGGTAGAGAAAAGTTCAGTGGAAGAGTTCGGGCGCGAAAGTTCATTGGATGTGCTTTACAAGACTTTGTGCATAACAGTTCGCAGTGCATTAGTTCAGTGCAGCAGTACTCGTACGCTAAGGGATGCTGAGTGTGATCTAAGTTTCTCGCAAGAGACAATTTGTTTGGAATATTGTTACGTCGGCTGAGTGATATTCGAGTTGCCCGGAGGGACTCAATGTGCATTTGAAGTGTTACGCAAATGACTCATCCTGCGATTAGGCCAGACGCGGAAGCAGCAGTGCTTTGAACTACAAGTTGCGACTGTGGGACAAGCCAGTGTGACGGGTTCGCGTCCCGGCTACCATACGGAAGTGTGCGGGGAACTTTTCCGGTATACCAGGTTAGAGTCCCGCCAGCGGGCACCGCAGGTAAGCGGAGCAGAACTATATGTGCGCCGTACCCAAAGAGGAGCAGCGAGCAGTGTAAATAAATGTAAATAAAATGTATATAGTGTATACGACGTCTCTCCATAAGAGCCCCTTGATTCTTTCACCGAGATCTGCGGGATTTTGTTGTGTTTTGGTCCCTGCAAAATGAGTCCCTGTATGTCAGCAATCTTCTCACTCGGCGTGGTCTGGCTACATTGTGACTTTCAACGGCGAGACGGCAACAATTTGCGTGGCGTCTCGGCTTGGTCGCTTACAAAGTCCACGTAGAAATTAGAAAGTTCTGTTCCGACAAAATCGGGACGTATGAATGAATGAAAAAGCAAAGTGCTACCTTGTGCTTTACAGCAAGCCATGAAGGCGTGTATGGGGTGCGGAGTTAGGGTCCCACACTTTCTTGTTACGGCCGAAGGTGGGGATAATGTGATCAGCACCACGCCCCTGGCCGCCTTTACACCCCCCCCAAGTTTCCTAGAGGTACCCACTTTATACGACGCTGGGTGGGCGCCGGAGCCACTTGAACAGTTGGACAAAATTCCAATTTTCCCCAGTCGGAGATCGAACTCAGATCTCTCGCATGGTAATCAATCTCCCTAACGACCGAGCTACCGCGGCACATATAGTATAGTAGCCTTTGTAATTAAGGCAATAATTATTTTAGCGTTTCGTTTAACGGTTTTAGGGGAATAATTTTCGGACATAGGCTATAACTCTTGTCGGTTCTGCGACCTGGCTTGAGAAAAGGCGATTTTATGACGAACAACATTCCACCTGATGTCACGTGACTTTCCTACATTTCCTGTGTCTGTTAGCTATTGCATGAAAGACGAGTTGCTCCTTGAGACAGACAGAATCACCCGATCACCTAAAGGTGCAATGTGTGTTGCCTACCTTTCCGGCATTATTTACTGCCATTAAAGTCTTATGGGGAAGAACTTTTTTCCATCACTGTACATCCCCCCCACCCACACACACTTGTTTGTCTACCCTACCAAGCGAGGAGTAAAGCGAAGTGTGAAATCCAATATGTGTGAAAAAGGTATGTGAACCGTAGACATTTGTGCGAGTGTGTGTTTGTCTACGAGCACCCAACATACGTAGCTACTGAGCCACGCTTGGGAATAGAGCTAGAGGCTGAGGAAGCAATGTGGATATCGGAAGAATTATCAGAACGTTGCCAGGACGTCCTCGGATCAACGGTCCGGAAAAAAATATGTTCTAAAATCGCTAATGTGTCCTCGTTTTTACGGGTATACCGATGCACGCACCAGCAGCAACTCACATGGACACAGTAGATGAATCTTTCTGTTAGCTGTAGGACATATTTTTTGTTATTAAATCTGCGGTGGTCGAATAGGTATTTAGTGTGACTGTCATGCGAGAGACCAGGGTTCGATTCTCGGGCTGGAAAAGGGGGCGGGGGAAGGGGGCGGGGGAAGGGGTAAAGAGTCTTGCTGATCACCTATAAAATGTCTGCGATCGTAAATGTATGTAGACTCTACTTACACAACTCTCCTCTGTGGTTTCATGACACTGTGCAGTTTGTATGGGGTAACTTTCCTTTTTTACTTTTGCTTAATGGAAACATGCACAAATGCATATACAGGGTGTTGTCAAAAAAGTCACACAACCGAGGTTTTGAACGTACATAACTTTTGTACAAAATGCGATAGAGACATGAATCTTACACTGGGTATTAACTTTGTCTATGTGGATATTTATGAGACATTAATCAAGAAGTCATGCTACATGAACGTTCAGTATGCGAGAAAAGTTACTAAGGTGTAAAAAAGTTTTTGTACGAAGTAAAAACAAACATAAATAAAGGACAGCTGTGGAATCGCTTGCAAGAATTTTCGATGGTTTCTGTGGGTATTGATCGATTTGATAACAATAATACATATTTACGTATTGTATGCATTACAGACATTTTTGGGGGTTCATTTTGACATACTCATGAAAAGTATGTTTTTAAAAAATTGCAAGGTGTACTGGCAACACTGGTCGTTTCAGAGGACAGTACCAGGTGTACCCAACATCTGGCTACGTTATTCAATCAACGCCCACATGAAATAAAGGGTTGAAATTTATGGTAAAAAAGGGACGAAGAAATGATATCTAATGTGCTGGTATAATAATGCTATTGTAAATTGTGAATTGCTATGAGGAATTTTAATCTTTCGCAGGTCTAGTGAATTCCGCTGCCAGTCGGGGGAATGCATCGACTTCACTTCTCTCTGCAACGGAACGGTGGATTGCAGGGATGGGTCAGACGAGACGAAGCAGACTTGCAAATTCCATCTGTAAGTTTGTATAATATTTTAGCAGACATATACGATACTTGCTTTTACAACTGGAGCAGCTGTTGTTTGTAGGCTTGCTTTGTTAGTGATGTTGCAAGTGTTATGAATGACGTATTCTATACCTTTAAACCCGGTATCCACTTGTTGCAAACCAGCGTATCGTATCCCCGTTCCGTATCAATCATTGATACGGCACGGACCCCGATTTGTCACGTATCATTACTGCTTTCCGTATCATCCACTCTGTAGCATGATTGATAAGGGAGTGCGATACGGTTCACAGTCTGACCTCAAATGACGATGAGTACACCGCAGCAAGTGGCAGCAGCCGCATATATTTTCATTAATTACGTTTTATCAAAAAAGAAAAAAAAACGCAAATCACGCTGGTGGATGACAAACATGTACGCAAACCGTGAACTGTATAGTGAAAGCAGCTTATTGGCAGACTTGCGGTTGCAGCAGATCAGCGGATTATACAAAAACTTTACTCGGATGCATCCGACGGACTTGAGTTGTTGTTACAACTTCCTCTCAAGCATCTTGTTTACGAATTTTGTTGTAGTGCTCCGGATGTTTAGGGTCCCACAGAATTCCATATTTCTTATCAATAAATTCAATAGTATTTTCCTTATCCCACTCCATTATAAAGATAATAAAGAAAATAAATTGACAACGGGACGTACTGTCATTCACAGAGCTCACTACACACTGAAGGATGATGCAACGAGGCAACGGAACGCGCGCATGCCCGTCCACACTGCCCCTCCTTTGCGTATCGTATCCTTTCTTTGATGTGACGGGGGAAAACCGCCAAATGAGCGATTGGGTCCGTTGCGTATCTTTTCTCACATTTTGAAACGGTGTGTTGCAAGTTTTTTTCGAATAAATTGATACGAAACGGAGATACGATACGCTGGTTTGCAACAAGTGGATACCGGGCTTTAGATGATAGATGAATGGTTATGGTTAGCGGGCGGTCTCGTGATGGATCTTCGTTACGAGCTCCAAACTTTCAGTGTTGACGCTGCATCGTGAGAATACATCGGTAGCTACTTGGAAGAAGCAACAGTAAAGGACTCCTGGTTAACACAGCTCGCTACAACGGCAGGGGGGCAGGCCTATGGTTCGGATTCCGGCCTGCGCATAGGTGTTCTTTGTGAGTGTCTCTTCATCATGTCATAACTCAACCTCATTTTCGCGATTAGCCAAAAGTGACAGAAAAGCGAAAATCAACCAACTAGGTCTCCCAAGTCCAGAAAACAGCGGCAATGGGATGGAACTGGACTGTTTGGCTCACAACAGGTTCTTGGCAAGCCAGCCCCTCCCAAGGCTGTTGCTCCACGGAGTTTAGTTTTAATATTTTATATGAATAAATTATTGGTTTTGGTATATATTTACTTCCATTTTCTTCCACTTTTGGCTAATCGCCAATGCCCAGAACCTCTGGCGTCGTAGCTTGTGGTGCTAACGACTCTGCCACGGAGGCCTGCGGGGAAGTAATAATTTTGCTTATGGTAAACTGAATGAAACGGCAGCCATTAACATCTAACATTCTATAACTAGACGTCTACTGTACGTATTGTGCTCTACTCTTATCATCATGCACAACCATATGCTGTACAGGTGAATCGCAAGAAATTCCATAACTCGATAATGTTTACGGTGGTGCTTCTTTTAAACAAGCAATTTAGCTTAGATAAATTTGCCAGAAAAATAATGATCATTTATCTGTGTTATTGGAATAGAAATAATTTGTTCGTTGTATTCACAAGATACTATGTTTAAAAATTAATTTAATGGCATTATTGCTAAAATAACTAGTGTTAATCGTATGGTATCATTTATAATAGCCTGGAAACTTTAACAAACAAGCTAATATCAGGCCTTTTGTTCAACAAAAAGGGTACAGGAGCTCTAATTCTTTCATCAGTCTCCTGTTTCATTCTATGATTTCACCTTAACAGTAGAGTCTCGATAATTCGATGTTCAGTACAATCCAAGGCAAAACAAAGAAAAAGAATTGAGATTTCTTCTGATAAGTGCGCAGTAAAATGGGTTTGTGGACGGAAACTGTGCAACGCCCTACAGCAGAAGAAACTTGACCTTCTTTTTCCTAAAGTTCAATATTGCCTAACTATTTTTCCATAACATCATTTTTACTACTATACTGAGAATGCAAGAATACAATATATTTATAACACGTAATACTCTATATTCCATTCGAAATAATATTGTTCGATTGCAATTTTTTTACTCTTTAGGAGCAAATAATATATTTTACACCTAAAAAAGTACTGCAGCCCGGCAGTGATTTAAGGTTTATCAATTCAAATTTCAAAATGTGTTAAGGATTTAAATGTGGAATGACATAGATTTATTGGATAATGATATACTTTACTCCAGAGATACAGTCGGTTCATGAATCATGATCTGTCTGAAAAAATACAATGTGTGGGTTGATTGATTTGCTTTATTTTACTTCGCTTTTTGTGCTACTTTTGGCTAATTTGCGAAAATGGGGATGAGTGATGATATGATGAAATTGATGAACGGATACTAAAAACATCCATGCTCAGGCCAGGATTCGAACCCGGGACTTCTGGCGTCTTAGCGCGATGTGCTAACCACTCCGCCATGGGGGCCGGGTACATTGTGTTGGGATTCAGTACTTTAATGGGAAGTATAAAATTCTGATTGTTGTTGTTTTTCCTTTTTTGCATCTGGACTACAATATTGAAGTTGAAAATCGTAATACCAACTCTCAAGAGTTGTAGTCCAATAATATCGGCAATAAAATTTTCTGAGTTTGTTTCCAAATTCCATACTTTACCTTATTGTATTCCTTGATTTACTTTAAATATAGATCAGTGTTTCAAGATTTTTCCACGGCGCCGAAGTCAAAATATAGGCCTTTCTCACACTTGCAACGCTAAGTTAGTGTGATTAGGTTGCTTGTCTTAAGTTAAAAAATAAACACATATTTCAACTTCAGCAACTTATTATTTGTAAAAAAGTACTAAAATCATATGTAGACTAACAAATAAGTGTCATTTGAGTGAAAATATTGGAACATTTTGCGGCGCCCCTCTAAGCTAGACGCGGCGCACACTTTGGGAACCACTGGTATATACATTTAAAACGTGTCAGTCTCATTCCAGACTTCCTGTTCATTATTTTTTTGACTGTTCTGGCCTTTCGTGCGACCAGTCCTGGGTTCCATTTCCGGTGGGAGCTCCAAAATATCTGTGTCGACTCAGAACCGTGAAAACAATTGAAGCGCTACTTAAATGGAAGTAGGGGATTCATGTCTATAAAGTCATCAATCAGCGACGATGTGAATCATACACTTACCACTTGTGGCTCAAGTAAGTCGCTTTACAGTCCTTGACCTTCAAAGAACTACCGCACCACAGCGTTTAGTTTTCCAATCTGGGAATAAATGAGTTCTTTTAGTGTTAATAACACTCATTCATTAGCTCCTATAGATTGTGTTTTTTGTATTGGTCTCGTAAATGTTATAGGGGAAATTGGCTCCTGCCAGTTAAAATCCCGCTTGAATATTTGGGATTTCACGAGCAACCTCTTTGCACTTAATCTAAATGTGGAAGTAATTTTTCCTATTGGCGTATATACACTACCGTTATTTTCCGTTCCAGGTGTCCTGTGCAAGCTTTCCGCTGTTCTTACGGAGCGTGCTTGTCGTCGAGGCTGGTGTGTGACGGCATCGCGGATTGCGTCGATGGGTCGGACGAGCTGAGGAGCCTTTGCCCCAAGGTCAACTGCAGGGACCCCAATAACTGCAAGCGTATAGAAGAGTGCGGGTAAGTACAGTTATTTATCATTCCAAACAATGCGTCTGCATCTGCAACAATAAACTCATTACGACTTGAAACTGAAATTCAGAACATAATCTTGTCCCTACTACATTTTGACAAGTAGAAGACGATTGAGAAAACAATAAAGATTTCAATGTTACATTCCCTCCTCATACTATATCACACACAAATATTATCTGGTAAGAATCGCAATTTCTTATATAGCTTACCATAAAAAGAATGACGTGTACACGAAAAGGTGATGAACTACCACTGACCACAAAAAGGAGAAGTCATATTCTCCCTCTTACAATAATATTTATTTTCTTACAAAATTCCGTGTTAGCATATTTACAAACTAATAGGAGAAATAAAAGTATATGTTATTTTATCAGATCCTGGCTAAATATTTATAATGCCCCGTGTATGATTTATTGTCTACTTGTATGTTAAAAACTAAGTAAATTTTACGTTTGGTTCTTACTTCTTATTATTGCATAAGGGATTCATGTGAAAAGTGCATATGCGATTGTGTACATAATAAACAATGTTATACAGAGGCGCCAACTTGAAAATATTATTTGGGGGCCAACACTGGAGTACGCAGGATTTTTTCTGGAGGGCCTTATTGTAAAGGTGGATAGTACATAGTTTTGTTCTAGAGGGTGGGATGATACATTATAAAATATTTCGCATATTTTTATTTTTCACTCTATTAAAAATGTACACGAAGACAAAAATGGTAATCAAAGATCATTTTATGCGATGTTTACATTTTCACCTTTAATTTGTTTTTAGTTCTTAGAGTTCTTATTTGACTTTCATTTGAAAATGTTTATTTTCTCAAAATTTCGGGAGGGGCTGTAGCTACCTTCTGCGTACGCCAGGGGGAGGAAAGAATGTAGACATTTAGCAAGTTCTTTGCTTGGCACCGAAGGCGTAATAAGTTGTTAATGCGTTAGGCGCGTACGTTTGTGTTGCACAATTAGGCGCGTGGGTGACAGGCGTCACCCACTTATTAAAATGTATCCAGCATAAGGAAAGTCAATTTTCTTTCAAATGATGCAGTATTTTATTCTACATTCTTTCGTTTATTTAACAAAAATGTTAATTACAGATTATAATTTTGATTTTACAGTGTACTATAAGCAAAAATGTATTTTCATGATCACTACACTGATTCCAAGCAAGTTACACAAATGTATTTGAGATGTTCTCCACACATCCACCTCTTATATTTTAAGCACCACTTCCTTGTAGTTTTGTCCCTCCCTCTTGCACAGGGGTAACAACGTCCTCTCTCAAGATCAACTGTTCCCTCTTCCTCAACACCAAACAACAGTCGGCCTGCAGTGATCATGAAAATACATTTTCGTTTATAGCTAACTAACTAACTCACTAACTCTCTAGCCTTCTTAAACCCGAAGGTTCATGGCTGCAGCAACACAGACCTTCCATCTGTCCCTATCTTGAGTAAGATCTATATACTCTTTTCCATCCCTACCGATTTCCTTTAGGTCCATCTCAACGTTGTCCCTCCATCTTCGTCTTGGCCTTCCTACAGGTCTCTTACCATCAGGTTTCCCAACAAAAATCCTGTAAACTCCTCTTTCCTCTCCCATTTATGCCACATGGCCTGCCCACCTAAGTCTTCTTGATTTAATTATTCTAATAATATCTGGACATGAATACAAATTATTTAGTTATTAATTATGTAACCTTCTCCACTCACCTGTCTCCTCATCCCTTTTAGGTCCAAATATTTTCCTAAGGATTTTATTTTCAAATACTCTCAATTTATGTTCCTCTTTCAATGTAAGGGACCAAATTTCACATCCATATAATACTACAGGCAAAATTACTGTTTTGTATATTTTAACTTTTACTTTCTTAGATATTAACGAGAAGACAAAAATTTATGAAGAGAGAAATAACATGCATTTCCTGAATTAAGCCTACTTTTTATTTCCTCTTTAATATCATTTTCATTTGTTAATATTACTCCTAAGTATTTGAATTTGGAAACTGGTTCAAACGAGTTGTTATCAATAATTAGATTTTGATTATTACCTAACCCCTTGTTTCGGCCTGTAAGCATATATTTAGTTTTCTCTTTGTTAACTTCCAAACCTTTCTCTTTAGCAGTTTTGAAAAATATTTTAGCATTATTCTTAATTGTATTCACATCATCCCCCAGTAAGTCTACATCATCTGCATATGCTAACAACTGAGTCACACCATTTAATTTTAGTCCTTCTTTATTTTCTTTTACCTTCCTTACAGCATATTCTAAGGCAAAATTAAAGAGCAATGGAGATAATGCATCTCCTTGTTTTAACCCATCATGAATTGTAAATTTGTCAGACATATTAATAGCCATACGAATTTTACTTTCTGTTTCACTGGTGCATATTTTTATCATACCAACAAGCTTCTTAGGTATTCCAAACTCGACTAATATATTATATAATTTATCTCTTTTGACCGAATCATATGTTTTTTTTAAATCAATGAATAGCTGCTGGACATTTTGATTATATTGTCGTTTATGGTACATTGTAAAAATCCAAATTATAATCTATAATTGAGGACTAAAAGTGGTAAACGTTGTAAGTGTCAAAAGCGAAAGTGTTAGGAAATCGCATCGTTCAGCACATCAGGCCGTACAAACGTTCACACTAGTGCCTTTTTATACGCTTTTTGAACTACTTAGAGGGCTACCAGCCACTTTTCACGTTTACCACATTATAAAGTATGGCACATTTCACAGTTTAACGTGGAAAACGGTGTTTGAATTCTTGTGGCACTTACATCGTTTACCAATTTTAGTCTTCAATTAACATTTTCGTTAAATAAACGAAAGAATATAGAATAAAATACTGCATCATCTGAAAAAAATTACTTTCCTTATTCTGGATAAATTTTAATAAGTGGGTGACGCCTGTCACCCACGCGCCTAATTGTGCAACACAAACGTACGCACCGAATGCAAGGAACCGAATAATTTCATGATCACTTTCATGAGAACACACCTCCGTCTCCTCCTCTTCCTCCTCAGGCCACTGCAGAAAACATTCCGTCTTCCGGCGTTTTGATTTTACTTGTTACGTATATAGGCGCGCGGTTGACAGCTGTCACCCAAACACGCTACTGCAGAGAGAATTTATTTCTTACCAACTGTAGGCGAGAAACAGAAGTGCGTTACTGCCGCCACAACAAACACCAACAATCAACGCTCAGCTACTGAAACCGGCGACTACCATAATTAACACACAGTGGTGCAAACGTGCGTCAAATATCAGTGGGGGACAATTGTCACCCACGCACCTAACGGAGGGTTAAAGTTGCTTGTTTCATTAGCATGCCCTGGTATTGGGGGAGGAGATGAAAGTGTCAATATTAGTGGGGGTGCAGAAAGTGTATTTGCCCCCCAAAGTCTGATGTTATATACATTTTTATTTCTCTTTCCTAGAGCGAAACAATATAAATGCAAGTCCGGCCAGTGCGTGGCGCTAAGATCGTTGTGTGATGGAAAAAAGGATTGTGAGGATGGCTCAGACGAAACGAAAGAAAGCTGCTACGATCAAAAGTAAGTTCTATTACTGGTGGTAAAATAACCAACACAATATGATTGTAAACTGAGTAATATGTATCTCTTCACTTGAATTCGAATTCCAGGTGGCAACTAGGTCGACATTAACCTGAATGTTTTCTATACTCTTCTTTTCGTGAGAAAGAATTATGGAAATGTAACCGTTAGATCAGAAGATATGCCTAATTTAGACGCTGGACGCCATCTTAAATTACACGAATAACTCGAAAGTAATTACGTGATACCCATTCTTGCAATGTGAAGGACTATTTTAATAATATCATCAATAGAATAACATTTAAGGGCGTAAGGGAAGGTTTCCGCGAGGTTCTTCTCTCTGCGACACCTGGGAGCACTGTTGCCAACTTAGCTGTTTTGGAGCCTCTTTAGTTTGGCTGTGAACTGGGGCCCGTTCCATGCCCCACTATGGTGCCATCACTGGCTCCGATCCATATAGACTAACTTTTGCCACAAATATACATTTTGCACTTAATATTGTAATATTGGCTGCGTCGCCTGACCCCCACCCCCACCCCCTCTTATGATGGCTCCAGATTTAGACGGTGAAAACTAAGAACAAATTGTCATCACCTTAAAGTGAACAGTAATAGCACCCCCCCCCCAACACCTTGACACCTTATCGAGCTTTTAAAAATCTAGCTCTTTGATACTCAGTTTTAACTCCATTTAAAGTGAAATTTAGCCCTTTTTTTCATATCAGGCATGGCAACACTGCTGCACAGTGCAGTTTTGTGCCGGAGAAATACATTATTATTATGGGAGTATTATTTTATTTGTTCTCTTGGGAATATCAACCATCCGATTAAGTAATAAACATGTCTACGTTAAGAGAGCAGGCTCAAGATTTTGTCACCGGTTGGAAAAGTCGAAATGTCCATTATTAGACGTAACTTGAAGTTGAAGTTGCCTCTCCGTAAGGAATATATGGGATCATGTAAATACTTATTTCTCATATTTTTCACAGATCGCATCTGGCTTAATAATCAATTTTAAAAACTGCTTCCACTTCCAACATGGGGAAAACATTAATGTTCTCTTTTGCTTTGATTGATTGATTGATTGATTTGTTGTTTTAAGTCCACTTTATGCACAGTAAGGCTAATCGGGACTGGACCTACAGTTTAAAGTGGGATCCGAACCACTTGTGCCTCCACCGGGTATCGAACCCGGGACCCCTTGATTACAAGGCGACGACGCTACCACTGCGCCATCGGGGAGGCCCCATGTTCTCTTTTGCCTCTGGCGTTTTTTCAGTAGCAGTTCACATTTCGACATCATTGAATTATAAATAAACACCCACTTGGTGCGAAACGCCTCTCATAGCCTTAAGACCATAATTTTGGGTTTTGCTATCCTCTACAGCAGCCATGTCAAACTCGCGGCCCCCAGCCCGCGTACAATTCATGCATGCAATATTATTTATACATTTCTAGTTATCCCACCTTTCCTTTTGTCTAAAAACAAGCCCCGATTCAACCGAACTTCCCAAGATCGACTAATTTTTCCTGCACTGTTGTCGACTAAGTAAGTTGATTGACAGTTTAGTTCTGAAGTACAATACTATCTTGCTGGTTGAGAGTGTTGCCAACGAGACAGTTCTTGGAGGAAAAGTGTCAGACCACCATGTCTCTTCCTTAGCCTTTTGGTAGTAAGATAGTGAGAAAAGAGCTATGGAACTGAAATGTAGACTTTTTCCAGAGAAGTGGGAGATCTTGAAGTAATTAGTGAAAAGGGTGGAAATTTTGTGCCCTGATAAGTGAGTTTGTTCAGAAATATTTCCTTCTCACGAAATACAGTTGCCAACCTTCGTGGTGGAGTGGTTAACATAGCGTCCTACGACACCAGGGTGTCGGGTTCAAATCCCAGCCTGGGTATGGGTGTTCTTTGTGTGTGCCACTTCATCAATTTCAGGATATTGTCACTCATCCTTATCGCGCTATTAGCTAAAAGTGGCACAAAAACGATTCTAAATATCAAAAATCAAAATATATTAAAAAAAAAAAAAATCAGAAATGCACTTGCTTGAGGAATGGATTGATGACTTAGCAGGCGATATCAACGAACAATTGAAAGCGAAAATTCCTGGTTTTGTTTCATTTTCGTTCGCAATAGATGAACGTACTCACGTCTGCATGTGGGGTAGCTCAGTTAGCTGTATTTATTCGTGGATGTGATTCTCATCTCAATGTGGCAGGAGAACTGCTAGACATGATTTCTCTCCGTAACACAACAGAATATATTTTCAAGGAAGTGGATGCCATGTCGCAAACGTACGTACATTATTCCTTTATCTCAGTTAGTAATACAATATGTAACATTGTTATTCGTACACATAGAATTTCCGAGGAAAAAATGTCATATCTACTAGTAAATATAATCATTTTCATATGTACCTGGAAATGAATGTTAATGAAGGTTTCACCAACAAATGTCAATAAAAATGTGTGTTCAAAGTGTATAAACAGAGCATATAATTTGTGTGAAAAGAGAAAAACACGCTGTTTCATGCAACATTGTTATTTGTACAGGCAAGAGATTCAATCTTCCTCGCATACAGCGCCACCGCTATTCGGGTGATTTCGTGCAGTTTGCAACTTCGTAACAAGTTTGAACATGCAGGCGCGCTCCCCGTCAAGAGGAATGCTGGCGTAGGTATTGTTGTAGGCCTATCGTCTATCTATCAGCGTGTTCGAAATGTGCAAGGTGAAGGAACTTATTTCTGATCTGAAGGATGTTATTATAAATTTGGCCCTTAGAGGTTATTCGTTAAGACAAATTGGACAAACAGTCAATAAATCACACTCCACAGTTCAATACATAGTAAACAAATTTAGAGAGGAAGGTTCAACACAGAATGTGCTTAGAAAACCAAAATTGAGACGGTTGAATAAACGTGATGAATGCTTTATTTTAAAAAGTGTGCAAGATAAGCCCCGACTAAGTGTTTCTCAGTTACGACCGTTAGTAGAAAATGTTTCTGGCAAGATGATGTCCGATCAAACTGTCCGACGTGCCTTGTGGAAGCATGGATATCACGGCAGAATACCACGAAAGAGGCCGTATGTAAATAAGGTGAATCACAGGAATAGACTTTCATTCGCGAAAGAGCACAGTCACAAGGACCAGGAATTTTGGGATAGTGTCATATGGTCAGACGAGTCCAAGATAAATATATACGAGTCAGATGGGATAAATTGGGTCTGGAGAAAATCAAATAAAGACAATGATCACATTAACATAGTTCCAACAGTTAAACACGGTGGTGGGTTATTAATGATTTGGGGCTGTATGTCGTCCAAAGGTGTTGGTACCATCCAGTTTATTGATGGTATCATGGATGTCTATTTGGACATATTGAAGAACAATGTAACATGTTAACATAAAGCGAAGGTGATTAAGAGAGTAAGAAGAAGGCTTTTAGAAGTAAAACTCAAAAATGGATTGACAAAAAGAGTGCACAGACATTTATTGGGAAAGCTAAAGAACATTTATATAGGTCAGAGATTGGAGGTTGGATGATTTTTGGACGTTTCCAAGATATACACAGGCAGCACCAGGACCTGGGGAACCAGAGGCAGCGGTAACTACACAAACAAGGAACATAGAGAAACGAGAATTTTGAAGATCTTCTAGATCTGAGAAAGAACCGGATAAACTAGAACTCACTTTTGGTAATAAGACCTATGAATGATTTTTTTTTGTTAGAGGGGGAGAATTGATAGAAGTTGAGAAAAAGATAAAGAATTTAAGATGATATACTGTGAGCAAGGCTAGTTGGAGATAGAATGTGTTTTGTCTTTGTTAAATGTCTTTCATGTAGTTTTTATAACTTGAAGTTATAAGTTAAATAAATGTTGTTATTTGTTTAACGTTTTGCCTAATTGAAGATTATTACACGATGGACAATTTTCTTGTTCAATTCTCTGCTCTTTTTTTATGCTGTATGTAAGTCTTAAACTTCAATCTGAATTGAATTGAAATAGAAATATCACAAAGTGGCTGTTCCACAGCAGTATCCTCGGATAAGTCATTTTGCTGCTGCAATTTTAGTGATTTTGGCAGCACTTGCCTTGGTGAACAGTTGTTCTCCATTATAAATATTAAATAAAACAATAAAAAAACAAGAATAACTAACAGACATTTGTTGTCTTCACTAAGAATTTGTTGCTCATAAAAACATAATGCGGTTATTTTGTTAGATCTTTGGAAAACGCAACTAGAATTATCCATAGAATGTTTCTTGTCAAAATGTTTGCACAATTGCAACCAATTTATATAACACCATTAAGCCTTGTTTCCATGATTATGAAAAAATATAAATATGCTGACCAAGGCAGTAATTTATTTTATTAAAAACAAAACTAAACGTAACGTTTCAACCTTTTAGCAAGGTCTTCATCAGACTCTGTATCAAGTACAAAAGTGCCTTGGTCAGCATATTTATATTTTTCCCAATTTATATGTACATGTAGAATAATATCACAGACTACGAACAAATATTTCAGTTTCATTTTATTTCAATAAAACCAATAAGGATTATAATTAAAATATTTTTACTACAATTACACACTCGTGTATTCATCCAGTTGTAAGCAAGGTGGTACGTGAAAGGGGGGGGAGTGGAAATTCCGCCTTCTGGTTTTTGCATCCCCTGCGGTTGCTAATTTATGCACATATAGTTTTCGTAATATACTGATGCTATAATAGTAATCAATGGCATTTTCCCTGTCAGGGGCGAACCCCTTAGTTTTGAACTTCAAGAGGTTGGAGTTTGACATGTCGGTCAGGAGAGATTTGACATTAACGTGCCCTACTCACGAATTGAGTTTGACATGGCTGCTCTCAGCATGGGCGAGGGGGGGGGGCGAACGGGGTGGTGGACCCCCTGGAAATTGACATCGTTCATTTCAAGATACATGAAAGCCGAAAGTTTGTTACTCTTATTGTTAAAAACAGAAGAAAAGTTCATTTAGTTAGTATTCGAACAGACCCGGTGGGGGCACATAGTGGTTCGGATTCCACTTTAAACTGTAGGTCCAGTCCCAATTAGCCTTACTGTGCACAAAGTGGATTTAAAACACCAACTCAAACCAAACCAAAACATTCGAACAGAATAATCAAAGTAAAAACGCATTGGATCGAAAACATTGAGTAAAAAATACAGGAACAAAGAACAAATGGTTCCAGTTTTCAAAATTCTAATAATTACAGTTGTAGGTGAGAGGTCACACAACAAACTTTATGAAAAAAATTCCCTTATCATTTGAAGCCTTTTCTTGAACGAGACGTGCAAAAGTTAATATCAAAATGCATTTCAGATACTAACTGCATAAAATGCAAAATAAATCATGGAAAATAGTTTTGCTGGTATTCACTCCTTTTGTGGATCGAGTCTCAACATTTGTGTAATAATAATAATAATAATAATAATTATTATTATTATTATTATTTTATCGAATAAAATTGGTTTTAATAGTTTATAATATTAATAAAACATTATTATAATATGACATTAATAACCGTGGTAATAATACCCATTGTTATTTTTTCTGCTTTCAACTTTTATCATTTGCCCGACCCCACCTGCAAAAATTTCTGGCAACGCCAATGCTCTACAGGACATCGTAGTATTTCTAATACCAATAACTACTACAATAGATTAGTTTTGAAACAACATTATCGCAAGATCATGAAGTCTTCCGTATCTACAAATATTGCGCAAATCCAAAACAAGGACAGCAATTTGAATGTTAGTGACGGTAGTATTAAAACAACAGGTTGTATCAAGATTTTTAATAATAATGCGTTTTCAAAATGGAGATGTGACTACTCAGTATATTCTCGTGTCTCTGTCTCCGTCCAACTTTAGAATTAATTCTCTAATAATTCAATATGCCAGACCACAACAGCTTGTTGGATATGAAACGTGGCCACTAGTAGCAATAACAAATAAGTTAGGAAACTTACTGAGTGGGAATTTCGGTGAATAAAATTCCATTCTCTTGAAATACGCCAAAAGTTAGGAAGACTTGCGGTTACTACAAACAAGTTCCATTTCAAAATTTGTGTTCTGATCTTTTGCGAGAGAATCTTCTAAAATCAGCAAAATTTGTTTTAGCCAGATGAACAGTATCATTCTCTCTTGTTTCTCCAATACTTTTTAAATAATTCCTATACTCTCATATTTTACTAATTCTCTTCAGAAATTCCTTGTACACGGTCTTATGTAAGCATTTAAATTTTGACCACCTTATCTAAATATAGACGATTGATTGATTGATTGCTTCATTGATTTGGTTTATTTTACTTCGCTTGTCTGCTACTTTTCGCAAATCGCGAAGATGATAATGAGTAATGATATGATGAAATCCATGAAGGGACAATTACAAGGAACACCCATGCCCAGGCCATGATTCGAACCGGAACTCCTGGCGTCGTAGCGGGCTCTGATAGCCACTCCACCAAGGAGGACGACTCTAGCCTCGGTTTATATTTCTTTCCCAGCATCGATGTCTCTAATTTGTAGGACCTCACCGATGACGTTGTTGTAATGTCATCGACTTGTAATGAAGTGGGTCCGACTTCGATGTGGAGGTACTTAATGGTACGGATTCCACTGTAGGTCCAGTCCCGATTAGCCTTTCTGTTCATAAAGTGGACTTAAAAACAAATTCAATCATTCTAATTTGTGGGTTATATTCTTCCCTTTGTTTTATCAAAGTCGACGTTTCAACTTTGAAACAAAAATATTCATAGCATGCCTTGATATCTACAATGCCTTTGAATCCTATTGTTTCACATTTGCTTTCTCTCGTACAGCTGTTTATTACTTGCATTGAAATTGTTTCTACAGGACGCATTGTTCTTTGTCTTTGCAGATGCCCTTCGCATTCGTTCCGATGCAGCTACGGCGCCTGCGTCGCCCGAGCCCTTCTGTGCGACGAAGTGTCCAACTGCGCCGATGGCTCGGACGAGGATGCGAAGCTCTGCAACAAGGCGGCTCCTGCAGGCAGCTGCAGGCTCCCCTCGAAGCCCCCGGGTGGAGACTACCTGGTGGTCGGGTGCGAGGCGGAGGGCTCCTGCCAAGGGGCCCCGCACACCCTGGTCGACGAGTTCACCTCCATCAGCTACACGTGCAACCCTGGCTACGAAATGGAGGGGGACGCCAGCCTCTACTGCCTGGAGGGCGCTTGGAGTCCACCGGAGCCTACGTGCTTGAAAACTGCTGGTAAGCCTGAGAAAGCATATATGAGTGCCTTTCTCATATTTCCTCACTTACTCATGAAACGGTATATTTGTTACCTCAAGTTCGCCAATCAGAATATTTCTACTTGGAAGTACCTTCTTAAAAGTACTTCAATTTTGTTATCAATTCAATCAGAAAGATACAGAATTTTCTGAATGGATTGTCATGATTTAAATCGCTAGCTGAAACATGGAGAGTCGAACCAAAATTTGAAAGTAAAATTATTCGACACATAAAATGTCATTTAGATTAACTGTGTATATGCGTTTGGATGAAAGATTACTAAATCTGGAGACTTAGTTTAGAACAGCAGTATTTAATGCTTGATTGGACGTAGTTATAGCGCCCACCCAGTGTCGAATAACATGGGTACCTGGGGGAAACCCTGGGGGGGTAAAGGCGGTCAGGGGCGTGATGCTGATCACATCATCCCCACTCACGACCGGATGAAGAAAGTGTGGGGCGTTACCCCCACACCCCCTATACGCCTTCTTGGCGTTGTGCTAAACACAGGAGAGCACTTTACCTTTTTTACCTTCAACAAAGGGCAACAATTGTATAATAATATAGAAAGCTACTAAATACAACTGAAAATCCATTACGTTAAAATCTCCACAAGCATCTCATTCATAAGTTCGGTATTCAATGTTTTCAAACAGCTTTTTGATATTTCCATAATCATACAATAATATTACAAATGTAGTTATAACTTTGCAAATAGCTAACTTTTACTTCCTAGTCAACAGTTACGGCGGGCCTCCCCGATGGCACAGTGGTAACGAAGTCGGCTTGTAATCAAGGGATCCCGGGTTCGATACCCAATGGAGGCATATAGTGAGTAGGATATCACTTTCAACTGCAAAGTTGTATCCTAAAAAGTCCCAATTAGCCTTTCTGTGCATAAAGTGGACTTAAAACAACAATTCAATTCAATTCAACATGAACTAGTAATTCCCCTTCAGTGAAACTTAAATTTACACATAAAATTACTGAGGATAATTTCATCACTTTACGTAAGTGACTTCAAAGCATAATTGACATAATTTGGTATCGATTTTTACTGCCTTTTAGTAGTTTCCGTGGTAACTATCTGTATCCTGTTATTGTAAAAATCCTTTTAAGGGAAACGTATGATGCAAAATAACTTCTGAAAAATCGACATTTGGGAAAAACTGGTTTCAGATTCGTCATTAGCAGGCCAAGCAGAAAACGTTAAAACATTAACATAAACAATTTCTTGTGAAGTAATGTTATCAATTCAGAAAAAAAATGTTATGAGACCACTATATGTTCAAATCAGGGTTTTTAAAGGAATTTTAAATAAATTCAATTCCGGTTCAGGAGAGAAAATCAGGAATCGTAAGTGGGTTCTGGACAGTAAAGATCCTTATCTGTAAAGTATTTCAATTCGGTCCAGGAACATTTACCGGATCAATTTAAATACGGTCCAGGAACCTTTATCGCAATCAATTTACATACGGTTCAGTAACATTTTTTCCGGATCAATTTAAATACAATCCAGGAACCATTTTCTTCGGATCAATTTAAATAAGGCCCAGGAACCTTTTTCAATGAAACAATACACAACTTGGACCGAATTTAAATTGTGCGAGAGAAAAGGTTTCGGCCCTGCGTAACCCATTAAAACCCATGGGTTCGTGGACCTTTGACAACCCTGGTTCAAATAGTATAATTGGGAATGGATCTTCAGTTTAACGTGGGATCCAAATCACTGGGAATACACCAGGGATCAAGCCACAGACCCCTAGATCACAAAGAGACCTTGTGTAATCAAATGTTGTAACATCCACTACAGGGAAACGCGCGGAAACGAGGCGGAAATTTCCGTGCCAGAAGTCTGTAGGTAACCTGTTACGTTCTGCTGCCGCGTTTCCCAGCGTCTCAGTGGGCGTTATGCTTTACACGTGCCGTTTCCCCACGGGAAAAGTCCTGTCGAGAAACGCATGGGGAAGTAATGTGTAACGTCACCAGCACTGTTCATTTTCATTTCAGGCGCCGATGCCACCGAGGTGAAAGAGGACTCGGCAGGCGAAGGCAACTTCTGTCCACCGATGGCCTCCACGCAGAGGCTGATCGTGAGCTGCGTGAACCCGGAGACCAAGTACCCTGTCCCCTGCACGGGTGCAATCCCCATAGGGACGGTTGCTCGCTTCGAGTGTCCTCAGTACTACCACCCGACAGGGACACCGGAGGACAGGGTCAGCGTCTGCGAGAACAACGGGCATTGGAGTAAGAAGACGGCAAGCTGCGAACCGGGTACGTCATAAACAGGGAACGGATTTGTATGTAGTAAAAATGTGCTTAAAATTGTAACGGTATAGTTTGCTCTTTTAAGCTGATTCTCAGCAACATACACAATATACACAACCATACATTTTTGAATCCTTGTCCCGAGGTTCAAAACTTGCAGTACCTGAAGTTCTGTGGATGCTAGTTTAGGCAATAGACACGTACTTCTTCAAATTATAGCTTAACGCCCATTTTCTTTTAGATATATATAGGTTTATTCATAATACATTTACAGAAGTTAATTCTTGGACGTTATTCACAAAATTACTTTCCGGTGTACCCTGTCCCCCCTTCCCGAAGAGAGGGTGTAGACTCGCGTAGCCACTGGCTCCACGAGTAAAAAAAAAATATATAACCCTCAGTACCAAAAAAGGTGGCTTAAATTGTAATAATATAGCTTTTAATAATACAAGACACTACACGAGCTACTGTACGCTTACATTGACATTAATTTTAAAACAACACAAAATGTGTTTTCATTTTTTCTTCTCAAACAATGAAAAACAAAATTTTGTTTTAAATGTGGAGCCGATGGAGCCCTAATTCTCTATTGTTGACAACAATTGAAAATATACAGGAATTCAAGTGTTTTACAATAACAAAAGTAAACAGTTTGGGGGTCTAAAATTGTCAGTTATTAGCGAGAAATTCACCCAACTCTTTCGGTCAGACGGAGACATCTAGTTATTGCGCGAATATGGAGTATATGTTGAGAAATGTTCTGAAATATGGAAATAATATGTCAAAATAAGTAAAATATGTGAAGCAAGCACCTACCCCACGAAACCCACTTACAAATGCATGGACCTTCTCACAATAACCTAAGTACTCAACGTTTCGCTTACAAGAAGCAATGATTATGCCCCATCTAGCCTTTTCTGCTCTACAGGTTACCCACCCAATACGCTGATCTTTCAAACAAACAGACATATTTTACAAATCAAACACGTTTTAGAAGTATTCTGTGTAAGTATGTGGGGCATTCCATATGAAAGTGGCCCTGAATAACAATTTTTAAAATTAAATGCAACCTTTATTCTATCTTGAGAGTGAGCAATCTAAAATGCTCCTCTACATCAAAATTCAAGTATTTTACATAATTAAGTTAGAAGGTAGAATGTGTTTTACATATTAGTTGATTATTTAGTTTTGGATTTGCTTTTGTTTTCTATTGTATCCCACCCGTGAGACCAAAAATCAAATAATTAATTTGGATTTTTTAAACAAATAAAGTAAATAATGTAAACCAAGGAAAACTATGATATTGAATACTAAAAGATTCTTGAAATTGAATAATCGTGCTTTTTTATTGTGCTTCACAGTTTGTGGAAAAGTTATAACGGAGGTGGCGCCCCTTGTGGTGAACGGGTTTGGGGCCCGCTATGGGGAATGGCCCTGGCAGGTCGGTCTTTACTTCAAGAAGAACAAGGAGTGGATTTTCTGGTGCGGAGGGTCGCTCGTTAGAGAGGACATTGTACTCACAGGTACGTACTTCTTCGCTTCTTGCGCACGATGGCGCAGTGGTAGCGTCGTTGCCTTGTAATCAAGGGGTCCCGGGTTCGATACTCGGTGGAGACACATAGTGGTTCGGATCTAACTTTAAACTGTAGGTTCAGTCCCGATTAGCCTTTCTGTGCATAAAGTGAACTTAAAATAACAATTCAATCAATCAATTTGAGCACTGTTCGCAATTAGGTAATAACCTGGATAATGTTCGGACAACTTCATGAGATGTCACATACTCTGTTAATGTTTAGGCTACCAGAAAGCTTATGTGTATTTGAGTGAGTGTGTGTGTGTTTGTAGATAGGAAAACAGATAGGAGAAGCATTTAAAGATACGTAAAACGTTTATCTTGCTGCAATACTTTGCCTCAAGAAACATACACGCTATAGAATTATAGAATTAAAGAGCAGCTGTAAACAATTTTAAGGTACTATGTAGTACGTTTATCATGCTTAAGGATATCGACATTTAAATGAATTATTGATATATGTGTGTGCGCATAATTGTGTATGTGCGAGGGATTTGTCATGAGCAATAAATGAAACATATCAGCCACATCACAGAAAGTGAGTCTAGATGTCCCGACCGTGTCAGTACTTTCAAGATTTCTCTATTGGTTATCACTTGAAAGTAAAATTGGTAAAAACACGTTCCTGACTACATGATGTGCTTGATTACTTTTCATCATGCTGTATTTATGAGGAGATAATTTTTTTTTATGAACTGTTACGATCAGGACATGTAGGTTAACTTTTTTGTGGAATGGCCTATATGCTTTGCCTGACATAAGCCTATATTTGAGTTATTTTGCTGTTTTATAAAAAATAATAATTAATTATTAATAATTAATTTATGGAATATATTAAAGAAGCTAAAGAAATCATGTAGACTCTCGGCTTCATAGACAAGTTTAGTATCACGTTACACTAACCAATACACGTTGAAGTTTGTGAATAGAGTGTGTAATAAAATTTAAAAAAGTAAATGAATCCATTATCCATTTGAAATTTTCATTTGTTGATCTTACTAGAATTCTCTTCGATGTTATTTTCCATAAAACAAGAATGTCTATCATTAAAATACATTTTTGAGTATATTAGTTTTCTTATACACGATGTGCAACTGAGAGGCCGCGGTGGCTCAGTCGGTAACGCGTCTGACTACCATGCTCAAGGTCCCGGGTTCGATCCCCGGCCGGTTCAAATCCGGGAACTTTTCTAACGGTGGAAGCGGCCCCGGCGCCTACCCAGCGTCGAATAACATGGGTACCTGGGGGAAACCCTGGGGGGTAAAGGCGGTCAGGGGCGTGATGCTGATCACATCACCCCCACTCGCGACCGGATCAAGAAAGTGTGGGGCGTTACCCTCACACCCCCTATACGCCTTCATGGCGTGGTGCTATGCACAGGGGAACACTTTACCTTTTTTATCTTTTTACCTTTTTTACGATGTGCAACTGAAACTCCAATTAATGCTTTAAACCTGGCTTCAATGTTAGCATATTGTACTTTCATATTTATTCAAAACTGGATATTAATCTCTGTGATAAAATAATGTTGATGCTATTTTTACCTTAGCTGCTCACTGCACTTGGCGTGTGGAGGAACCGAACCTGCGAGTGGCTGTCGGGAAATACTACAAGGAGTTCAACAAGACCCAAGACCTCACGCAGATCAAACTTGTAAGTTATTTCCCTGATGTAGTAAGAAAAAGTATAGGTTTGGTGATATCATTCCATTATGGAGATTTTGTAACCCACTAATCTGAGAATACACTACAGAATGACAACTTATGATTTTTGAAGTTCTATTATATTTGTTTATTTATTTATATCGGCTTTGTATACATGGCAAAGCTAAGACCTTAATTAATGCCTTTTCTTACACTTATCCATCTGCTTTCATCTGTTTACAAATAAAGTATAAATGAAAGAAAAACAGAATTAAAAAGAAATACAACAAAAATACACCGTTTATAACTCAAACACCGGCACATGCTCACCCTTTCACACACGTAAACAAACGCCAGTGCAGTTTATATTACACACACACACACACACACACACACACACACACACACACACACACACACAAACACACACACATTCTTATTCATACACACGCACACGCACACGTACGTACAAGCAAATGTATAACGTTACGCTTAAACATGGTCTAAAACAGTCTAAATTAATCATAATTCGACTGAAATATTACATGTAATCATTTTCTAGTTCTAAATTTGAAACTAAAAGGACTAAATCAGTCATGCTAGAGTTATTGACACACTTTTTTTTAATTTTATTTGTTTTTTTTTTTTTTTAGAAATTGATGGATTGCAGGAAGACACATACTTGACGAATACCTCAAGCAATAATTGATTCCGAGGTTACCTCAAACAAGTGACTTTCTCTGTTTCTCTCTTTCAAACTATATTTCGGTAGCCTCTCTCACTCCGCAACATATTTGTCTTTATGACATTGTCGTTGACAGATCTACTGCTCCTTGAACTCACAGAACGCAGCACCAGTACCATAGTAGTAACTTGACGGGGACAAGGGGGTCCATAAAGCCTTAAAAATGTTAAGGTTTATTAAAATTATTTCCACACAATAAAGGTACTTTTGTTAACCTTCTGAGAACTAAGGAGCAAAGTAGTAAATAGTAATATTTGTGATTACGTAAATGTAACGATTATTTATGATTCCTGAAAGCTAATTTTATGGAATGGAAAACTTTTCGATTCTGCCTCCCCCCCCGCCCCCTTCAAATTAAAACTGAAGTTCGATTGTGCATCTTCAAAATTAGGCCACACATCACGCCCCAGTTCCTCGGGTTAATTTTGATCGTAAAATCTTGTCAGACAATCTTGTCAGCATTTTCTCACGGATGTAAAATTTCAAACGATCATTTTCATAGACACAACCATCATTGACTACCATTTTGCGTTTTATCCGCAAAAAAATAATTCTAATATGTATTTATAACAATTTTCCTAAGATTATAACTACGATGTCTTTCTTTTTCAGGTGAGGAAGATAATAATGCATCCAACGTATCAAGACCTCGTAGGCAATTACGGATCTGACATAGCTCTGCTTGTTTTGGAATCACCAGTGGAACTTAGCCCAGTGGTGCAGTTGGTGTGCCTCGACTGGAACCAGACTCTAGCCACTGCCCACATAACTCACGGAGCTATTGGAGTTGTAAGTCGATTATATTTATTAGTTAATCACTAGGGATTATAAGATGCAAAATCATGGTCGGAAATATGGAAAAAAAGGTTCTGAAAATGTTTTCAAAACGGTGCAAAAAGCGGTGTTGATAGAGAACTGTAGTTCTGCCGAATATGTTTTGTTGAAGTTCGTGTTTTCTCTCGTGGATTTTGCTACATTATCTTGGGAAGTATTGGGGCTGCAATGATTGTATTATACCATTAGCTCCAGTTCTGCTCTATAAAGTGAGACTATAGCTGCTCAAGAAGAGTGAAAAGCATGTATTTTTCTGTGCAATTTTTTTTTAACAAAACATGAAAGAAAAGGAAGGGAAAAGGTGCTGAAGCATCAAAGAGAGAGTAATAAGGGGATAAATGTACTAATCTCACGAGAAGGTGCAACAAAGTGTGTTCATTTTACTTGATTTCATGCCCTAACGAAGGATGAAAAGAGCCATATTTTTGGAAAGTGCTGCACCCTAAAATCCGTTTCCAGTTAATCACGAAGTTAAAGAAAGTATTTTTCATAATGTCAAAATGCCTGTCCTTTATCACGGGTTACAGCCGCCTTTTGGGGCTATACTCCTAGCAAGAAACCTAGGCCCATCGGAGGTTCTTAATGCTCGGGAAGTAACAGGATTTTCAATACTCAAAATATAACAAATTAATCCAATCAGGCACTGCATTCATTTTACAGATATGTAGCTTCATTACAGTTGTCTGGGTACAACATTTATTAACTATAATTGAACTTCTGGTTTCAGTAAGTGGTTGAGAAAACTCACATGAGAGAGAGAGAGAGAGAGAGAGAGAGAGAGAGAGAGAAATTCCCATTTTACGTGACGGAGAGAACAATATAAAATCAACTAAATTTAGCTGTCTTTATAATCTATGAATTAATTAATTGAAAAACAATGTACCAATATGATCACAAAATGACGATCGAACAAAACGTTAATATTTGTTATAGTTAACTGGAAAACTGAAGACCGATTGCTTAGGCGATTCTCTCTCTCTTTCTCTCTCTTATGGCTGCCGATAGCAGCACATGCACGGCATCTCGCCAACCAATCCGAGCCCTCTCGTGACGTTACTTGTGACGTCACTCACTCTTGCAAAAAAAGTATTATTTTGTATATTTTCAGACCTCAACAAAATAATAAGAAAAAATATCCATGTGATCGAAGGGTTACAGGGTGAATTGAGGGAGAGGCGGGAAAGGTCGTCTACAACCAACAATTGTCATCACTGCACAGGGACGACGACAGGGGTGGGCACGGGTGGGCAAGCGCCCACCCAAAAATTCCTGTGCCCACCCGATTGCCCACCCAATCAATGATTAAATATTTAAGTGTAACCTGGTGTTCATAACATGGATATTTTACTTGTGAATATTATCTATACTGGAAATGTTCACATATTATCAACCCATAAAAAGCCACTTTTGTCATTGCGGAAACACAACTGTGATCAAATTAATACTTCCATGTTTAAAAACAGCTAGTAGGCTTAGGAGGCTCAAAATTATGCAGGGTATGATCAAGATTAGATCTGAATTTAGGGTGAACTTGAGGACTGTAGCTCCGGGCCTCCACTACGTATATATATTCTGGCCTGGCTATGGTTAAAATAATCTTCAAATAAACAAATCTAAACATCATCTTAGCGTTACTTCCACCAGCAACACAATACATTATTTCGACTTTTAATTAATATTAGAACAATTTAATCAAGAAGACTTAGTTAGATGGGCAGCCATGTGACACGAATGGCAGAGGAAGGAATAGTTTACAGGATTCTTGGGAAACCTGATGGTAAGGGACCAGTAGGAAGGCCAAAACGAGGATGGAGGGATAACGTTGAGATGGACTTAAATAAATCGGTAAGGATGGGAAAGATTGGATTGATCTTGACCAGAATAGGGGCAGATGGAATGCTTGTGTTGCTGCAGCCATAAACCTTCGGGTTTAAGTATGCTATAGAGCAGGCATGTCCAACGCCTCGATCGCGATTGACCGGTCGATCGCGGGGCGTTTGTTGGTCGATCGCAGTTATCTATTGTAATTATACGAATATACGTTATTTGAATTCAACTTCTATAATGTATAATGGCTGAGTAAGTACAAATTTTTGCAAAGATTAACGATTAATAGTAGCTCACTGCCTGTTGTTGATGTGACAATAAAAAGTAGATCACTGCTTGATTGAAGTTGGACATGCCTGCTATAGAGTATAATATAATTTTAATTAGCTCTGCATTGAAATTCCAGATGTTTCCCTTTTTTTTTCATTACAATTTTTATATACCTGTCATCTTCAAATATCAATGTGGTATACGAAATATCAACTTTATATTCGTTCTACTAATAAGAAGGATTCACAACAATCACTTCAATACCGAAGTGAATAAATTTTAATAAATCAGTTATATATGGAAAAAGCTACAGAATTATTCAATTGCTAATGAGTGGCTTATCCTGTTTAGAAATCCTCGTTCCACACATAAATTTTGTCACATGAATCAGCCGAAAATGTCAACAGAATCTGTAGATGCAGCTGAAGTAAAGTATATAGAAGACGATTTTGTTAGTTTGTTTCTAAGCCCACTTTTATGCTCAGATATGCTAATCAGGACTAAACCTACAGTTTAACGTGTAGTCCGAACCGTGTGCATTGTGTTGCCAGCAGAGGAGGGGGGAGTCGAACACAGGACCTCTTCATTATAATGCTACAGCGTTATGCCATTGGGGGAAAAATATACAGAAAGAACTCGCACCAAATGTGGCGTTTTATCACCACAGAAGATGTGTCTATTTTAAGAGGGTGATTGCCCGAGACAACTATTTGAGAGTTTCGGAAAACAACGTCATTGTTCACGGAATTAGCTGCCTTGATCCACTAATGAAACGCTGTGCGATTGAAATTACCACCTCAACTTTCTAAGAGGTATAAACTAATGAAACTCCATTTTTGGAAGAGTAAGTTCTGGTTGATTTGTTTTATTGTAAGTCATTTTTTTGCTAATTTTAATAATGACGACGTTATTAGGTTCAATGGTGATTAGATGAAAGTAACGAAGGGGCGAAAACAAACACATGCTGACACTTAAAATACAAACCCTCATAAATTATTACTTTGACAGTGGTTCCAGGTGCCAGGGACTCGTTGCCCTGAAAGAATAAAGTTTCCAGGGCATGTTGCCCAGGATAGAGGTTGACATTCTAGTGTGTTCGAAATGGTCACGCCATACAACCCAATGAAAAATAGATGAATTATTACTGGTACGATGATCAACTTCGATTAATTCTTTGTGTCCTAAATCACTTTCTTATATCAAAAAATATGTTCATGTAACCATACGTGTATTGCTTCTCCCGCATTAGCAATATGACAGTTCTTCAGAAAACGAAGAGCAACTTAGCTAATAATCTCTTAAATTCTGAACAGATTTCTCAATCTTACCTGTTTATTACTTATGAGTGATATTTTGTCAAAATAGCCTTTCATTAGCCTAGGAATACTTCATGGACAATGAACAAAGAATTTGTTTTCCATGTGTGTTTTAAATCATTCCTAATAAGACGTTTATTTTAATCCAAACATTCAGTGGCAGTGGCGGCGATTAGGAGGAGCGGGAAGTGGGAAGTGCAGTTCCCCAGCCACATTTTGCCACTTTTTGCCCCCGCACTATGGCCTCTTTATGCTAAGCCTTTTCTACCAAGAAAACGTATATTCAGGAGTGCCCACAGGGGGATTATGGCGCAGGCTGCGCCATCGATTCTTTAGGGGATTTTTTCCCTTCAAATAAGGTAAAATTGAACATTTATATATTTTTACAAAATAAAGATAAAAATTTTACACCTTAAATTCACCATATTTAATCCATTAGATAAGAAAAGAAAGCGTTTAAGGTCATTATCGAAGGTGCGAGGAGGGGGGAGATAAGTATCCAACTCTTATATATTAGGCCTTAATTGACACGTGGGTTCTGGGGGGAATTCTGAATTAGACGTTGGCGGGAAGTTATTCAACTCTAAGTCTTAGATTATGCCGGGTATTTTAGTCAGAGGGGCATTGAGCATTAAGGTATCCAATTCTTGTGTATTACTATTGTCTTAGAATGTTGCAGAAATTCTGGTGTGGAGACTGAGAATTATTTTTTTGGAGGAGGCAATATCCACACTTCAATGTCAACAGTTAGTCTAAAATTGGCATGGACATTTTTGTGGTAGGATTGAGTATTAAATTTAAAGGGGGAGATATGAAGCTCTTGATAAAATGTTAAATCTTAGATTGTCAAGGGATTTCTGTAGTGAAGAGAGAGTTTGAACATTAGATTTTGGAGACTATATTTAGCGATATGGTATCCACACGTTTTCGACCCCGAATGTGCTAAAATAGAAGTTCTAAAAGACTAAATATCCCGGGATCCTAAGAAAGTATTGACACCCCGTTAAATTAATATTCTTGAAAGCCTGCAAAGAAATGGATGTAAAAATGTTCTTGCTTGCTTCGCTCGCAATAATGTGTTTGTTACAACAATGCGTGTTTGGCGCTTTACTGAGGTGGATGTGAATTTTTATGCTATAGCTGCATTACAAGACATGAGCGATATTCTAAATATTCATGAGTAACATCACTTCTTAAAATATAGTGCTTATTTTAAAGCAGGTGCATCATTTGTAAAAAGCTAAGAAAAAAGTTACTTTCGGTGTAGGGATTACGATATAGTTTCAGGGCGCAAATGATATTATTTGGGGGGGGCGGATGACATGGACATGATTTTTGTGGGGATGCGCCATTTCCCTTGGGAAGGGATGGGCACCCCTGCGTATATTGTCCTTGCCCCTCAAATGTTGGCACCCAATCGCTGCTACTACAAACATTCAGATAGATTTGTCAGTTGTACAAACCTTGTAAGCTAAGAAAAGTAACCCCCAAGGAGTAAGAAAACTCTTTCAGTCAAAAACTTATTCGATGAAAATACTATGCTGAGGAACATGCATTTAAATTACGAGAAACTTCACGATTGTCTACCATCGCACTTTCTATCATTGTCGCCGAATACATAAAATCAAGTATGTGTCTTGTATTTGCAACACAAGCTTAAACCTATTTCTTTCGCTGTATTAACATGCATGAAAGAATGTGATTAGAATGTATGCCTGCGCATGTGTAAACACTTCCTTGAAATAATTGTGTCCATCAGAGACAAAACGAAAGGAAATGGAACAAGATGCGACAATAGATTAGAAAATAATAAAGAGGAAAAGAAGGAAAGGGAAAAGAAGTAAGTGGAAAATCGGGTGTGTATGAGAGAGGGGGATACATACGTCTTACGTACACATACATGGTCTTACATTTATACTGCCCACCCAAATCTATCACTATGGAGCTTCTGCCCACCCAGTCGAAAATTTCTGGCGCCGCCCCTGTCACTGCAGATAACAGTAAATGGCGCTACGTGATTCCCCATAGAGAAGACCTTCTGTCGTTGAATTTCCAACCATAAGCGAAGAAAGAGAGCGCGGACGATGCAATCAGCTGCTTGCCATATAATCCTGCCGCTGTGTTGTTAGAATATGCGGCATTCGTCAACACATCATCGTCGCCTTTAATGAGTATCAAGTGGTTGTATCATCATGAAGGGAAAAACGAAAAAAAAATACAGAGATATATGTAGTATTCGACAATGAAGAAAGTGACAAAATGAATTATGGCAACACGGGGCACTCGGGTACAACCGAAGGGGAAACGAGAAAAAAATATAAAAAGGGAGGGGCGCCTCGAAGTAAGCCCGTCTCCGCCCGCACACATTCGAGGTTATGGCCTTAGTGTCCTGGTACTTTTAAATAAACCAGTACGTCATTTGCGTGAATTTTAACGGTTCTCCCGCCTTTTAATCCTCCTTCTTTTTGTCTTTATTTTCAATTTTCATACATAAAATACAAATACAATAAGAAAATAAAATAGATGGAGATTCTATAAATAGCTTCATTCAGTAATTTTGAGTTTGTATTATTGTCACGTACACAAACTGTATTGTTGGTGTTGGAGGTAGAGGATCATATATGGCAGCATGCAAAAAGAACGACGCTTATGTTTGATGATGCATAAAGCAGTTTAGAAAGTGGGCCAGAGATGGCAGCACTCAAGAAGACGTTTGCCCTTGTGAAAGGAGAAGGAGCAAAGAGATGATGTGGTGAAATAATGATTGTAGATATTAATACTAATTATAATGGAAGAAATAAATGAACTTAGCACAATAACAGAATACAAATAAGGTGGAAAGGGTAATTAATATTCAGTAATAACATATGTGATCATTATATAAAAGTAAAGAAGTCGAATTGTAATTACGATTATGGGTCTTTTACGGTTCCCACGAACTGAGAGTTTCGTGCGGTTTTTGGGTTGTTTTTCACAGGTGTAGCGCCATCTCACGGCAGGCATCCAAGCACTTTTGGTAGGCGCATCTATTGCAGCACCAAGTTAAGGTTAGCGCCGGCCAGGCGGCGATCTTTAACTAAATCCTTTCTCTTTGTTTGTCGGGGAGATCGATTTTCTTAATATTTACGTCAATTTGGATAAGATCGACAAAGAAACCCAGAGAAGAAAAAATACACAATATGTAATAATTACAAGAAGAAGTAGCATTAGTAATTACAAGAAGAAGAAGCTTTAGTAATAACAAGAAGAAGATGACCTAGTAATTACAAGAAGAAGAAGCATTAGTAATTACAAGAAGATGAAGCCTTAGTAGTTATAAGAAGAAGATGCCTTATTAAATGCTAGAAGAAGAAGAAGCCTTAGAAAATGTAAGAAGAAGAAGAAGCCTCAGCGATTACAAGAAGAAGAAGTCCAAAGAAGAAGATTGGCTGCAGTTAGTAAGAAATAAAATTGAAGAAAAATGTTGTATGAAAAGATTTCCAAAGTATTTGTATATGTGATTCAAGAATACATTACGAATTGTACCCTCCGTAGTGGGTTAAATCTATTGTTTCTTTCCATATATTCGTAGTGTTAGTCACCCTGATCTGTGCCCAGAGGTATCTCATTGTTTCTACTCTGTGCTAAGCTGGCAGATGCTCACGTGAGAGGACGTGGCATTGATTAATGGCGCACAACGTGGGGCACGATACAGACCAGAGGTTGAAATAACGCGAAGAATAAGAATTTGGAAAGATAAGTAAAGCAAAAATGGAAGAAGGAATATATATATATATATGTTGCGGCGAAGAAGGAAGTAAGGAAAAAATAATACAGTGTAAGATATGTGAAGAAATGAAACACTGGTTATGTGAAGGAATCCGGAAAGAAAAATATGACAAGATATGACATCTCTAAAATAGATGAAGTAGAAAACAGAGTAGAAGAAATGAAAATTGTGACAGAAGAAACAATAGTAAAGGAAACTTTGAAATTTAGAGAAATGCTAATTAGAGAGCGACAAGAAGTGAGGGAAGAATTAGAGAAGAGTAATAAGAAGATGCAAACCCTCGAAAGTAAGATCGACAAAGGAAAGAAAGAGAATAAAGTACAATGGAGAGGAATAATAACTAAAATAGAGGATATGAGAATACAAGATAAGCCAATAGGTTTCAAGTATACGAGTGCAAGGAATGCAGGAAAGTAAAGTTAAAGGAAAAGGAAGAAAAGAAAGAAGAACAAAACACGATGGAGATGTTGATGATTGCAGAAGTATGCGAAGAAAACAGGAAAGCACTTGAGAGAAAGATAGAAGAAATGATAAGGATGTCAGATGAAAGATATGAAGAAACCAATAAAAAGATCGAAAAGGAAGCTTCAAGAGTGAATGAAGAATGCCAGCAGAGGAGTACAAGTTTAGAAAACAAAATTTTGGCAAATAAGAATCAGATAGATATTAACATCTCTAAAATAGATGAAGTAGAAAACAGAGTAGAAGAAATGAAAATTGTGACAGAAGAAACAATAGTAAAGGAAACTTTGAAATTTAGAGAAATGCTAATTAGAGAGCGACAAGAAGTGAGGGAAGAATTAGAGAAGAGTAATAAGAAGATGCAAACCCTCGAAAGTAAGATCGACAAAGGAAAGAAAGAGAATAAAGTACAATGGAGAGGAATAATAACTAAAATAGAGGATATGAGAATACAAGATAAGCCAATAGGTTTCAATCGAGAAGGAAATGATGGAAAAGAAGAGTATGAAAAGAGGAGAATTAAAAAGGAAAGTAGTAGCGACGAATCGACTACAGAGTAGGAAATAAAGCATAAAAGGTATCATCAGAGGAAGAGAAGGAAATGGAAAAGTAGTGAAGAAGGGACCGACAATGGAAGATGGTTAGACAAAGTAAACGGAAGTAATTTGGAAGAGGGAAGATATAAGACAAGAATCCCTAAGCCTAATGAATTACAACATTTACCCAAGTTTAATGGAAATATATCTGACAAGTGTCCACGAAAATTCCTGAAGGAACTAACAACTAACGTGAAGCTAATGAGGATACCTGGAAATATGATACTGGACCTTATCGAAGGATGTTTTGAACACCAGCACAAGTTTGGAACATTCGAAGAGCTTAGTAAAAGATTTTTGGAATGTTATTGCAGTGAGGAAATTAAGGAAAGGCAACTGGAGACATTAAAAAGAAAATATATAGATTGGTCCAAGGTTGAGAGTTTAGAAACACACACATGGGAAACATTAAGGAGCTTCAGAAATTTGAATGAAAACTGGAATGAGGAAGAGTTGGTTAGACAAGTGATACAAACGCTACCAATATGGACACAAAGAGCGAGCGGTGGCTGTAGTAAAGATAAGGAAGGTGGAAGACTTGATAGACTACCTCAGAACAGATGACATGCTGAAAAAGACTCAAAGGTCATGGGATAAGGAAAAGGAAGGTAGATATTATCCTAAGAGGCATCATCCTAAAGAGGAACAACGTCCAGAGCAGAAATTCCGGAAACAAGAATTCGGGATTAGGAACATAGAAGTCAGAAATGCATATAGAGGCAGAGGAAGAGGATTCTTAGAAGATAACGGAAATGGAAGAAGGCGAAATTATGTCCAGGAAGCGCAAAGAAATTATGAAAGAAGGAATATAGGACCGTGGAGAGGAAACCGCGGATATAGAGGAAGAAATTATTATTGGCAAAATGTGAATCAGAAGGAAGGATGGAGATAGAAGAAAGGCAACCTAGAGGAAACAATTACAACGAGAGGAACGAGAGGGGAAATACAGAGATAAATGAAGAGCGAAGAGAAGCAGTGGAATTAGTCAGAAGCCAAGTGTAGAACGAAGTAGGAAATGCTGGATGGCAGCAGATAAATGAGGAGTCGTGGAACGTAGAATCGGTCGAGAGGCTAAACTTGTAGAGCTCTCGCAGCAACTCCCAGGTGTGAGAGCAAAGGAAAATGAATATATGAAGGGAGACCATACGATAAATGAAGAAGGAATTCTGAAGTTATTTTTAATTGGAGAGTCGAGCCTTGAAAACTTAAAACCTGGAAGATCTGTGTATGTAGAAGCAGAAATAATAGAAATTAAGGTTAAATGGTTGATCGATTGTGGGAGTGTTTTCGAAGTAATGAGCTTTAAATGTTGGCAAAGAATTAAAGAGAAATACCCACAAGCAAAATTAAACGCTTCTGAAAAGGACAAAGTCAGATTAGTTATGTCTGCGGGAAATGAAGAATACAAAATTCAGGTCACGGTACGCATCATAATGAGCATCAGAGGAGGTAATTTTGAAGTAAAATTTCTGGTGATAAAGTGTTTGAGGTGTGATATAATCCTAGGAGTACCTTTCTTAGAAAATTACAATAAAATTTCCTAGGTCATGTAGTATCTGGAGGTGAAATAAAGATGTGTCCAGACAAAAATGACGCGATAAGAAAGTTCCCAAGACCAAACACAAGGAAACTACTCCAAAGATTCCTGGGAGTATGTAATTGGCGATCGAAATTTATACACAATTTCGCAAGCAAAGCCAAGCCATTATATGAGCATCTCCGAAAACATATAAAATGGAAATGGGAAGGAGATGAAAGACTTAAGAAAGACCTTATACAAGCGCCAGCTATAAGCCAACCTGAATTTGGGAAAATGTACTTCTTAGGCACAGATGTATCGAACATTGGATTGGGAGCATACCTATTTAAGAGAAACGACTCCAACGAAGAGAATGCGATACAATATGCTAGCAGAAGCTTGAAGAACTTCGAAAGAGCGTATACGATAAGCGAGCTAGAGTGTCTGGCGATAATATTTGAAATAGAAAAGTTCTCTGCATATCTGAAAGGTAGAAGATTCAAGGTGGTAAGTGATCATAAGAGTCTAGTTTGGTTAAATTCTGCAAGACAGTGGAATGCATGGCTGACTAGATGGGCGATTTTACAGCAACAGTACAGTTTTCATGTTATGTATGAAACAGGAAAAGAAAACCATGTTGCAGATACTCTAAGCAGAGCACCTTTGAGGAGAAATCAGGAACCAGAGGAAGTAATTAGGCTAGAAATCAACGCTATCGCTGAGGAATGGTATTAAAGAAGAGGAATGGCGATTTGGAACAAAGGAAGATGAGGAATTAAGGGATATTATCAAGGTTTTGGAAGAAGAGGAAGAAAACAAGAAAACAAGGATGTCTAAGATAAAGAGCTGATATAAAATTATAAATGGCATCGTTTTCCAAGTTAGCTACGAAAATCCGAACCAAGTAAGGATAAGGGTACCACGAACCTTGATAAGAAGAGTACTTGAGGTCGTGCATGAAGGATCTGGCCACTTCGGAGTTGATAAAACGTTGAGATTAGCTAGGAGATTTTAAGTATGGAAAACTATGAAGAGTGACGTTGTTAACCATGTCAGAAATTGTACAGTTTGCGTACAAACTAAACCCTCAAAGATAAAATTCAGGAAACAAGAATTACATATTATTGCTAAATGGCCATTAGACATGGTTTCTATAGATCTAAAAGGACCATTACCTAGGTCTAAGCGATTTTTGTATATATTAACGTGTGTGGACGTATGTAGCAAGTTTATCATGTGCTATCCTTTAAAGAAAGCTACAGCCAAAGAAATAGTCAAGACGTTAGACGAAGGATTTATCAAACATTATGGCAGCCCAAAGAAAATGCTAACAGCCAACGGGACTCAATTTACTTCAGAATATTTCAAGGAATATCTATATTTCAAAGGGATAAGGTTGATTAATGTTACAAGATATCATCCAAGTTCCAATCCAATTAACCGTTACAATGGAGAGATTGTGAGATTACATCATCATACAATGTGGTGTGCAGTAATTAACAGGATAGTTCGATTATTAAATAACTCTATATCAGCTGAGGCAAATATGAGTCCGATAGAGAATTTCTTGGGATATGAAACAGAGCCGATGATTTTCGATGATTTAGAATGGCCAAAGAAGGTTATGGAAAGGGAAACGAGGAAAGAATTTTCCAATGATTTGTATAACAAAAGGAAGAAGAGGACGTCAAAGGAGGAAGTGAAAGGGAAGAAGATAGAAGTAAAAAGGGTGATATAGTTTATTGTAAAACACACCCAATAAGTAAGGCCGTTGATCGCACAATTAAAAAACTGTTTTTCAAGTATGAAGGTCCGTATATTGTATTAGATACGTTTAGGAACACTATAGTTATACAAGACATGGTGACAAAGGAAGTAAGAAGAGAAAATTTAGATAATGTAAAGACATATAACTGTACGGAAGACGTTAAACAAATGTTGAAAGGAAGACAGTAGAAGTGAATAGTAAGAATGGATATTGCAGAAAATTTTTCCTTCCATACGAAATTTCTACGAAGGAAAAATTTTACCCAAAGGAGGGGAATTTTGTGTCACGTACACAAACTGCATTGTTGGTGTTGGAGGTAGAGGATCATAGATGGCAGCATGCAAAAAGAACGACGCTTATGTTTGATGATGCATAAAGCAGTTTAGAAAGTGGGCCAGAGATGGCAGCACTCAAGAAGACGTTTGCCGTTGTGAAAGGAGAAGGAGCAAAGAGATGATGTGGTGAAATAATGATTGTAGATATTAATACTAATTATAATGGAAGAAATAAATGAACTTAGCACAATAACAGAATACAAATAAGGTGGAAAGGGTAATTAATATACAGTAATAACATATGTGATCATTATATAAAAGTAAAGAAGTCGAATTGTAATTACGATTATGGGTCTTTTACGGTTCCCACGAACTGAGAGTTTCGTGCGGTTTTTGGGTTGTTTTTCACAGGTGTAGCGCCATCTCACGGCAGGCAACCAAGCACTTTTGGTAGGCGCATCTATTGCAGCACCAAGTTAAGGTTAGCGCCGGCCAGGCGGCGATCTTTAACTAAACCCTTTCTCTTTGTTTGTTTGGGAGTTCGTTTTCTTAATATTTACGTCAATTTGGATAAGATCGACAAAGAAACCCAGAGAAGAAAAAATACACAATATGTAATAATTACAAGAAGAAGCAGCATTAGTAATTACAAGAAGAAGAAGCCTTAGTAATTACAAGAAGAAGATGACCTAGTAATCACAAGAAGAAGAAGCATTAGTAATTACAAGAAGATGAAGTTATAAGAAGAAGATGCCTTATTAATTGCAAGAAGAAGAAGAAGCCTTAGAAAATATAAGAAGAAGAAGCCTCAGCGATTACAAGAAGAAGAAGTTCAAATAAGAAGATTGGCTGCAGAAAAGATTTCCAAAGTATGTGTATATGTGATTCAAGAATACATTACGAATTGTACCCTCCGTAGTGGGTTAAATCTATTGTTTCTTTCCATATATTCGTAGTGCTAGTCACCCTGATCTGTGCCCAGAGGTATCTCATTGTTTCTACCCTGTGCTAAGCTGGCAGATGCTCACGTGAGACGACGTGGCATTATTGTATTAGCCCGTTCTGGTGACCGGAACAAGTTTTGCAATCTGTTGTTGTTTACTTACTGAGCATTAGTATGATTGGTAATTAATTAAACTTATTAGTAGTATAGATTAATTTGAGTTAGTTAATAGGTTAGCTTTAGTTATCTTGTTAGTAGGGAATGCTATGTATAGGAGGAACAATCAATCTGGTATCCAGAACGATTTAAGGTTTGATAGGGAGAGTATGATGGGGTGAGGGTTTAAATTAGGATGACATTAAGTGGGTCTCGGTAAATGATGGTTTGGATTATTTTGCACGGAAGCATGTTGTGTCTGGTTTCCAGAACAGGTTTTATTGTAGTGTGTAGAAACGAGAGGATAATATAAGTGACAGTCCGCTTCAGTTCGAGAGATCGCCGGGGTTTTTCTCCACTTGGTTTAGCAGTAGATGCTACGGCTGAGACGATACCACTTTGAATCGATACCGATACGGATACTTGAAAATCGTAAAAATTAAATGTTATACAAAATGTTCATTAACAATACTGTGTAAGTACTAGGATGACCATAATATTTTGACTCCAAAACGGGACAGCCAAGGGAGGTTAGTATACCCTCACCACCTTACTGAAGAATAGTTTGGTCTAATTATGTAATTATTGTTATTATTAGCGTATTGTTATTATTTATTAAAGTATGGGTCACATAATTATACATCATAAATAATAAATGGTTGTTGTCTCAAGGTATTTATTATTATAATCTCGGTGTGACTTTCATAGTATTTCTTGTCCCTTCTGATTAATATTTTTGATGTTAGTCCTATGCTGAAGTTGAGAAATGCCAGAAGTACAAGAGGGACCAATTGTCTTGAGAACACCTTTGACTTCGGCAACCGTTCATAAAACTCTCCAAAAGACTTACTCCCTGACTCACAAAGCCAGATTTGTGTTTTTTTAAGTTTATGTCAAGATGTAGGAATTTGAATTCTTTTTCCAGGTCCGTATTGAAACTTCATGTACGCTTCGTGGCAATGCTAATCCACTACTCAACAAATAACGGAACACACAAAAAATATAATCTCCGACGCGAGCTAACTTAAACAGTAAACTGCCGTCTGCTCCAACGTTCCAGACTGTAATGGAACATTTTTTATTCTTATGAAGTGCTTGAAATACGGTCCAGCTGTTTTGCCACAGTGTTGCCATTACGCTAGTTAATAAACTCCATTCATTATTCTTAACATGCAATGTCTCTCAAATTTAGATCTTTATAAAACGGGACAAATTGTGTTCTTTGATAATACCGACGGGACGACCGGGACACACCTCTGTTTTGTCCCGGACAAAACTGGACGTATGGTCACCGTAACTCCGCTCTAATTATGTATCAATTGATGAAGTTTTTGCTTTAAAATAAACAAAAATTTCATTAGAATATTAAATTACCTGTTATATCATCACAAAATTATTATTTTTTTCACTCAAAACTGGTGCAAACTTCGGTTTGGAGAGGCATTCTTGCGGAGTCTGTGAAAGACCAATGCCGGAAAGGTATCGGTCAGTATCGGTAAACAAATTCCAACCGATACCGATACATCGGCATCGGTGTCGACTTAGGCCTAGTAGATACCCTTCCTTTCAATTGACATTCTGCTGAGATTTTTACTGAAAAATTAGTCAAAGAGGTTCGAAATCTCATTTTGAGTGCAACAATTGCAGAAAAGATGACATTGTTGCTGAAAAATGAACGAAAGAGACACGAATCAAGCGATCATTGCTTACGCGAAACCTAAAATTAACAATATTAATCGGTACTTCATGTAAATCTGTAAAGAAATGATGATCCCTTGTTTTATATAGGTCTATCTTCTATCTAGAGCCTTCCTTACACCTTGGTGCTGGTAGAAAATTTTGTTTACTCTGGGCATCTAGGCTCATAGGCGTCATCTTTGGGGGGACAAGACACTTTCTCCCCCCCAAATTCAGGTGGAAGGACACATTTTATGTATATTTACATATCGTCGATGTTTTCACGAACTGGCGAATATGTCAACTCCCCTGCATCACGAACCGGCGAATGTGCAAAATTCGACATTTTGAGTTTTTGACGCTGTATATGTTGGAACAACTTGTACTTTGCCTTCACAAAGTTTCAAGTTTCTATTAAATATTGCTTAGGAGTTAAAGATGGACAACGTTTTGACGAATATGAAAACTAGTATTGTGATAATTTCACGAACCGGCGAATATGGAATTCGCCGCTGCGTGGAGAAAAACATGATATCATTTTACAATCCATTCAGGATGTGTCAGTTTGACTACATTTTGCCTAACAGATGCCGCTGTAATAAAACGTTTTATATTTCATTTTTTTCTTAAGAAATATAGCCCATTTGTAAGATATCAGAAAACATGTAAGGCACAGTTGTTTGTGTTTCTATTGGAACAATGTACAGTCTATATTTTGAGACTTTCAATGAAATTAACAATCATCTGGTTTACTTCTCGCAACTAAATTATTTCGAATGGTTTATAAAAGAAATGCCATATTTCTTTGATATTATTTTGAAGTATAGCCTTCTAGTGGTGTGGCTCGTTGTGTAATTATTCAGAAGATAGGAATAAGGACGTGCTTGTGAAATGGACTGATGGCAGTACTAACATCGTCAGAAGCCAAGAACTTACACTCCCCCATGGAATGAAGAAGTTGCAATATGGAGGGAAAGTAAAAATGTGGTGGGATCCTGAGAAAATTTGTTATGAAGGTGTTGTGATCGGGATGGAAGAAGATTCTGAAAGTGGTGATACAGGTGATATTCTTCCTCTGTCAGTGCCAAAGAAGAGCTCAGGTGGTGTGATCAATGACTCGAGTGCAGTAGTTAGTGACGTTGACAGTTCTTCAGAAACGTTAGCGGATGATGAGGACAAGGATCCTGATTTTCTTATATCTTCCAGTGATAATGAATCGTCCGTACATTCTTCACCGAGGAATGTTCACGCTGTATGTAGTTCCTTGCATTGTGAAGAAGAAATATTTGCTGCATGCGTAACGTGTCAGGATTTGGTTCGTTACAATCACTTCATATTGGATTGCGCCGAGCACAACAGACGTGTTAGTATACAAGAGAAAAACAACCCTCCGGGATCAAGTCATACCGATTTTAAAGGAGATGGTTCTCAAAAGGAGGATGTTACTCCAGTAAAGCGAAGGGTTTCCGAAAAGGAAAAAGTAAGAAAAATGTAAAAGCCTGTCGTTCTTTGGGTTATGAGTATGTAAGTGAAAAGAGTCATCAAGTTATTCCTTCTCGCAGATTGCTTCGTCCACGCTGTCAGTCACGGACATGCCAAACAAGAGTATTCAAGTGCAACGATTTTGATGACAACACAAGAATGAAAGTTTATAATGCGTATTATAATTTAGGAAATGTTTCCCGACAACGAGAATGGTTGAGTAAGTTCATCGCTTTTAATGCTCCTGTAAGGTCAACGAAGTCAGAAGACAAAAAGAGGAAGGAAAGAACGCTTCATTATTTTTTACCAGATAACCATAACGTAAGACAAAGAGTATGTCGGAAAATGTTTCTTAACACACTTGCAATTGCTGAGAGACGACAAGTAAGGACATTGATAATGAAGTTAAGGAACAAGTGCATGGTAGAAGAGGTGGACGTCAGACAACGTTAAAAGAAAGAGACGAAAAAATGCTTACAGATATTAAAAAGCACATAAATATGTTCCCTGGGATGGAATCTCATTTTTGCCGCAAAAGTTCTAGCCAACAGTACTTGTCGTCCAACTTAAGTATTGCAAAGATGTATGAACTATTCAAAAAAGAATTTCCAAACAGCTCGGCATGTTACTCCTTATACAGATCAATTTTTAAATGTATGAAGTTAAAATTTCGTTCTCCAAAAAAAGATCTTTGTGGTTTGTATGAGACGTACAACTCATTGAAATCAGCTAATTGTTTATCTAATCATTCTGGCTTGATTGAAAAATATAACAGGCACATACAGGAAAAACAGAAGGTGAGGGAAATTAAAGGTGCGATGAAAAATACAGCTGTACAAAATCCACAGAAGTTCGTGGTTGCTTGCTTCGACATGGAGCAAACGAACTGAACTGCATTACAAAAGAAAATTATCAGCCTACAATTTTACAATTTATGAATTAGCTAGTAAAAGCGGTCATTGCTAAGGTTGGCACGAAGGATTAGCGAAAAGAGGTCCGAATGAAGTTGCAACAAACCTAAGGAAGTTTCTGCTGATGAAAGATGAACAAGGTGTAAAACAGGTAGCGTTCTTAGCCGATGGATGTGCATCTCAGAACAAAAACAGTATCCTGCCTTCTATGTTCGTTTATTTTTTAAACAACGAAGCACAACACATCAACACCATACATGTTTTCTTCTTCGAAACGAGTCACGGACAAAGTGAAGGTGATACTATTCACAATACAAGTGACAACGGACTTCGACGGAGCGAAGATATCTTCATCCCTGCCCAACTCATCCCGGTAATCAGGATGGCAACAAGAAACAACCATATGCTGTTCTGAGTTGCATAGACGTCTTAGATTGGAAACAATATTCGCAATACCTGCGTATCCTAAAAGTTATAACAATAAATGAGGGTCAATCCGTGGACTGGACAAAAGTCATGCAAATTCAAGTGCACAATGGTTGTCCCTATATATTTATAAAAACATCGCGTAACCTAAACACACACTCAAGTATATCACTTCTTAATCCACGCAGTGCTAAAGAGGACAATTTAACACCAAGGGCTTTTACTTCAAAGCCAAAACTGCCTATGAAAAAATACCAGGACTTGCTGTCATTATGTCAAAGAGTAATACCAGTAATTTCTCATCCTGATTATAAAGACTTCTATGTCAGATTACCTCCCTAATTGTACAACCATTTTGCGTCTATTAACTTTGTGTTTGATAACAGACTAGTGTTGGTCAATGTATTAATATTTTGTTCCTTACATTTTATTTCCTGAATTTTATTATTCTTGAAATTTATTTGCGGGTACGTCTAGTGTTGTGTGAATTTCTCTGTTTCTCACTGTTATGTATTGAACTGTTATGGTGTATGTTATGATTAGTGTATTAAGGATTGGCCTAATATTTAACTCTCTATAAATATCCAATAAATAAATTGGAAGTTTTAGCCTTGAACTGTAGAATTCTCAGTTTTAGTGAAAATTACAATGACGTATCAAGCTAAAAATATTCCATTCTTTTTTTGTTTTTACGAAGTGACCAATAGATTCAATGAAATCCTTTGTTCACTTATTGTTCATTAAAATTCTTTCTACGGTGTTCTTTCTCATGTGAACTACCTTCTCACACAGCATTTATTGTTATCTCAAATTATAGTTTAGCTCGAATATTTTTTTCAATGATTCGCAAGTAACGCAAAATTGGCTACTTTCAACTTCGTTTTTCTCAAAATCAATATTTTGCACATTCGCCGGTTCGTGATGCAGGGGAGTTGACACATTCGCCAGTTCGTGAAAACATCGACGATATATAAAGTATTGTTTATGCCGATCTTGCCCCCCAAAATTTATCTTTTCTCTCTCTCTTCTTTTCCCTTTTATTTATCTCTTGCATCCTTCCTACTTTGGTGGCCGCGGTGGATCAGTCGGTAACGCGTCTGACTACCATACTCAAGGTCCCGGGTTCGATCCCCGGCCGGTTCAAATCCGGGAACTTTTCTAACGGTGGAAGCGGCCCCGGCGCCTACCCAGCGTCGAATAACATGGGTACCTGGGGGAAACCCTGGGGGGGTAAAGGCGGTCAGGGGCGTGATGCTGATCACATCACCCCCACTCACGACCGGATCAAGAAAGTGTGGGGCGTTACCCCCACACCCCCTATACGCCTTCATGGCGTGGTGCTATGCACAGGGGAACACTTTACTTTATCCTTCCTACTTTGCTGTGTTTTTCATCTCTTTCTTTTACCGTTGCTCCATCTAACACCCCTAATTTCTTGTGTTCATGGCACTTCCTTCCTTTCTTTGTCTATTTCTTTTCTCCCCGTTTCTCTTTTTCCTTCTTTCTATTTTCATTCTCACTTCCTTTGTAATTTAGTTTGTTTTCTTTCTTCCTCTGTTTCTCCGATCTCTTTCTGTATCTTTCTCTCTCCTTATTTCCGGATTTGTATATGGTCTTATATTGAAATTTTACAAACTGCCATATTCACATCATAATTAGGCTATGCAAGTGTATAATACGTATGAAAAAGTGAATTGAAGCTGTTACTAAAACTTTGAAATTCAATTCAAATAAATTGACGTTAATCGTTATATGTTATAAATACAAGTACATACTAGTGCAAAACGTAATATCAACAGGTTTCTCAATTTTTAAAAATACATATGTGAAATGACAGTTATATTTTAAAAAATCTGTTAGTGATAATGATATTGTGCTGAAATATGTAAGATAATTAAAGTTTAAAATGTAATATAATGAAGGTAGATTTTTAATTACGAATTTACGAAAGAAAATTAGCTGTTTACATCTGCGTAAAGAACTGGTTTTCCACGCGAAGTAAATTACACGTAATTTACGTAAAAATATGTAACCAGTAAATTAACTTGCCAATCCTGACTGTAAGAAATGATTCTGAACATTAGTGGGAGGGGAACGGAGACACATGCTAGTCTTGTTGTAAAGAGGGCCTTTTGTTACATGCATGAACAAAATGTCACTACATAAATATCGATCATTACTTTCAGGCTGCTGGATGGGGAGTCAATGAAAATGAGACCTACAGCGATGTACTCCAAATGGCGCGACTTCCGGTTGTCCCATACCGGAAGTGTATTTCCGAGATGCCCAAAGACTTTGCTAAATTTGTGGCGTACACATCTTTCTGTGCAGGATATAGAAACAGTAAGTATTAATTCTAGCTTACTTGTGCCGTAAGAGTAACTTAAATGAGTGATGAAGGGGGGGAAGGGGCTCACAGGCCCACACTTTTTTTACTACTAAATTCAAGAAGCCATCTTGTAATTTAATCACTGGTTCCTTTGTTATTAATATAGGTGTAATTATAAATTAATTTAAATAGTTACAAAAATTACCATCATTTGGAAAAAAATAATAACCAATTAATTATTGAATGAGTGTCATACGTACATTTTATCATTTGCTCAGGCTCAAGAAAGCAATATTGCGTAATTTTGCACTTTATACAGGTGCAATTATACATTAATTAATAATAGTTACAAAAATTAAAACCATTACCAACTAATTGCACCTTGTTACTGGCAGGAGCGCCATGGATACTCATCCAAATGGGTTGTCAGATATGACCACCAAGTTATTTTGCCTCCCATATACATTACTTTTATGTTTTTATGAACAAAAGATTGGTAAAACCTTAGGGAACAACGTATCTTTTTTTTTAAAAAAATAATGTTTACACTTGAAAAATCGAAAACCAACAGGTGGTGGCCCCTTAGAAAACGAATGTCAACCTAAAAGTACATATTTCACACGTATAATTTGATTCCAGGTACAGCCATTTACACAAATTATATAATGGAGATGCATGAACGCGATAATTCCAAATTCAGGTGGTGTTTTTTCAGGGGGCATATGCTTCGTTTTGCTCATGGAAAAATACCTTGCTTGCCTCTCAGTGGAAAAAACCTGCGTACGTCCATGATTAGGGGTGCAATTGCCCTATCTTGCCCCCCCCCCATGCGCACGCCTATGCTGCTCTAGCGTATATGTGTGAACTTTTGACAACTGCATCGTCGTACATTGTAAATACTTCTTTCACAATTGCATGGTACAAAACATTGTTTTTCATAAACCACCTTCCTTTGCAGACACCAGCGTGTGTAACGGAGACAGCGGAGGCGGCCTGGTGTTCCGTGAGATCAACGATTCCAGCTGGACAGTCCAAGGAGTGGTTAGCGTGAGCCCTCGGCGCCACGACGCCCCCTTCTGCGACCCTAGCTACTATGCCGTCTTCACCAAGGTAGTCCTCTACGTGCCTTGGATCAAAAGCATGCTGGAGCTCTACCCCATGTAACCATTCACTCCATCGTCGATAGACAGTATATGTTATAATAGAAATAATATAAAAGTAAATCGGAAGAATCATAAGATAAATCATACAAATAAATATTTTGTAGCTTGATATCAATAAAAAATGCTCCTGTTGCATCCCTGTATTATTTCGTAATGTACGGTCAGCTCTTTTCTGTTTATTTAGTTTAGGCCTCCACGGTAGTAATAACTCTGCCTCCTCAAAGGGGTCCCGTGTTCGATTCTCGGTAGAGGCAGAAATAATGAGATGAAATTCATGAATGGACATTTACAAAGAAACAATCATGCTAAAAACCGGAACTCAAACCCGGAACCATCGGTGATCGAGAGTTGAGTTCTCAACACGCTCGGACGGCATTTATTAGAAAAGGTTTAGCATTTCCAACATCTCTGCCTGGACACACACTGATTTCACGTAAACAATGCATTAGCTCCATAGGTAAAGGCATTGTGCATTGTGCATTGCACTGTGCCATGAGGCACGTAGGAGATGTTGTGACTAGCACCAATGTTGAGCGACTTTAACCCTTACTGGCATCCGTCATCTATGAAAGGATTACAGTATGCCCAATCGACTTATGCAGAGATATAGACGGGAAAATTCCCACCTAAGATTAACGACCTTGAAAGTCGAACCGGGCTCCTGTGTTGTGGTCACAGGCTCTTTTAAAACACAACATTTTGTGACAAATTTCACAAAAATTGAAAAATATAATGGACAGTAGAGGAAGAAAATTGATGATAAATAGTGCAGAAAAATACTACCTTCATACACAACACATGATATTTTCAGAACTTGCCTTACACGTAGAAGAGATGCAATGCAACCATTGACGATATTTCTTTGTAAAATTGTCCACGACTTTATCGGTCGATCCTGATCCACAATCGATTTTTTACTCGCGATGCACGAAAACGAGATCACATATACTCCGTGATTCTACCCTCTCTCGTTTACAGAAACTACAGTCCCTACCAAAAGTTTAAGACCACTAACTTTTTTCATATAAATGAATACTGACCGAAAGTTTTTGGTACAAATATGGAGTGAAATTATATGAAAGTAGTATAGTGTGTAAGACATATATTGCCTAAAAATATTGGTATACGTCTTGTAGTTCTTGAGATACGAAAGTGCAAAATCAAATTTCTTAACTGAAAAATCCAGCATTTTGAAGTACAGATGAATGTGTATATACGTAACCGACGTCGTTATGACAGTACTGAATTTTTTTCCAGTACTGGAACATGAACGAAGGTTTTGGCGCAAAATGATTGGTGAAGGAATACAGTATAGCATATAATTTACTAGGTTCAATTCTGATTTACTTCAAATCTAATTTTTGTACTTAGATTAAAATCTCTATGTATCTAAATATACGCGTATATTTATTTTAATTAAGTAATAAAAATGGACATCTTCATCTACGGCCGATCCTCTGCAAATAGTCCATGTGCCGTTCCTCTGGTGGCTGGAGCAGGCGTCCTTTCCTTCTGCCTCCCAGTTGACGCAATGTTACGCCTGCGACGCGACGTTGCCTCCTCTTTCTCCCGCAGCTGTTCTTGATCCAGATCCTGAGAACGGTCCCGGACTCTTCTCCTTAGATTTCTTTTGCGTTCTTGAAGTGGGCGGAGGCGGGGGCGAGGTGGAGGGAGGGCTTTGCATTGGTTGTTCCTGCTTAAATTTCCTTAGTTCAATGTCCGAAACCAGCTGGGTGATATAATTCAGTTTCTGTTTCGAACTAACAGTTCCGGAATGTTTGCGTTAGGTAGATCTTCTCTTGCCCGTAGAACTTATTCGTCCGCCTCCGAACATAAAAAAGCCCTTGTGTTCCGATGTGTCTCTCAATGGACACTCATGAACATCCATGCCCAGGCGAGAATTCGACCCCTGCCGTCGTAACGCGATGTGCAAACTATTTAATTGTATTTTATGGTGAAGAGAAAGAAAAGTCATTCTTTAATCCCGATTGAATTACAAGGAATTTTGTCACTAGAAAGAAGCTTACAAGTACGTTGCATTAAGAATCATGGAATTAGAGCATATGTGTTTTAAGGCCTAAGTTGAACCTTAGTGTAACAAAATAATGTCTGTTAAAATAATGTTTAATGTGTACAGATTTTCTCTTCTTGAGTATCATCTTGGAATTCCATTTACTTTAAACAAAATGTCATATTTGGTTAAAAATTGAAATTGCTGTCAATTTTTTGTTCTATAGCAATCAAATGTGATTTTAGAATCATTTTAAATTTTCTGATGACAACGTTATTCAGTGCCTTTCGTATACGGATTTTATTGTGTTTTAAACGTTTTTTTCAATGTACAAACAAAACTGTGACGGTAATTGAACGCATTTTTGAAACCCTCATCGGTTTACCATAACTTCTTCCTACACTCCAAAAAAGTCACGAGTCGCCACTGTGAAGAGGTCCTTCTCGTTCTTGTTTGTGTTTGTTCTCGTTTTGGTCTCGATTCAGAAGTTTGTCAAAACTTGTTTTACATTCACTTTATGCTCAGATAGGGTAATCGGGACTGGGTCTACAGTATAAATAGAATAAGAAGTATCTTACAAATAATTTAATTGATGAAATTATGTGAAATTTTCAACGCATTTATGTATGCATAAAATGGGAAAATTATAAATTCTGTTTATAGTGATGAAATATTGAAAGTTTATGTAATTATGCACTTTCATAGGTCGTAAAAATTCCCACAATTTCGTTTCTGACAATTGTGAAAATATTTACTTCAGGAAAACCCTATTTGAAAAATCGAAAGGAAAGAATGTCATTTATATTATTCTGAAACAGGTTTATATCAATCGACTACCTCTTTAGAAAACTGTACTCCCCCCTGTGTTCTACACAAGCTGGGAGTTAGCCTGCAGCGTGATTTCCTTAAACTAAACTTTATCTTATTCCATCGTTTCACACCCTTTTAAAATAATTTCCATCCCTTTAAAAAGCTTTCCAAAAACACAAATGAAGCGAACTAGTACCACAATGTAGAAGAATAAGTTTAACCCTTAACAGGAAGTAGGATTTTTTATTACATAATTGGAAGTATGTGTCTGACAGACACGGAACGCCGAAACTTTTGTTTCCTTGCAAAGTATTACATAGATTTATTCTTATAATCTAATATTATAAAATTTATTTCAAAATGCATACACAACGCAAGTGCTACGTAAGAAAAAATAACTATTATTGAGAAAAACTTTTCTTTTTTTATGAAAATGCAACTTTGTTTGTCTCCTTCCGTGTTTCTCTTGTTTCAGAGTCGTCAAATCAGAGGCAAAATTTAGAAACGCTTCACTGACATAGCTGATCTAAATATGGGTCTACCCATAGAATCAGTAGAAAATAGGAAAACCATATCCTTATGTCCAGACTTACAAATTGATGTAAGCATAAAAAGAGCTAAAAGTGCCTTTATTTCACACTTATGAGTTGGTCTGTAATTGCTCTTTTGATGCTCTTTGACTTTAATTCTTGTTTTCTCTAATTTTACATTTGTCCACAACAGAATATGATCAATAATGTCGTCATCAAAAATTAGAGACCAAATATCTTCCATTTGAGGATTTTCACCTAAATTTCTAACAATCTTTGTCAAGCTTGGAATTCCTCGTATTATATTTTGACGAGGAACACGTCTAGTCTTTGTTGGTTCTTTAGATTCAAAAGAATATCCTTCCTTACCTTGAAAGAAAGCTGGAACGTCATTCTCTTTATTTGTCCTGCAACTTACAGACGAAATACTAGCTTCGATATTACGACAATCTTCATCATCAGTGGAAGAACCATATGTCACAAGAATGAACATGGAGTCCACATCGGAATCATCATCAGAAAATAGATCTTCCATCTCCTCTTCTAGCCCGTCTTCTTCTTCCATTTCTTCCCACATTTTTGAAACCTTGGCGCAAAAATTGGGTTCACCCACTTTCGCTACATCGCTTAGTTTCCTTTTCCTAGATGTAGAAGGTCCTTCCTCCATTATAACTAAGTTCTAATCATCAACATCAATAATACTTGTGTGCAAGAAAACTCCATTTCTGGAAGTATGTGTCCAAGGGACACGCAAAAAAAATTACGTTATTGGAAGTATGTGCCTCTCAGCACAACGAGAAAAAAAACCATGCGTGTCTGTCATACACATACTTCCAGTAAAGGGTTAAAGTGGTTTGAATTTTATTGCAAAGGAAGATAATAATTGTAAACAATATAATATTTTTGTGTTGAGCTATTAGAACGTATGTTGTTTTGACAGCAGCAACTTGCGCCTGTCAAATTATTGTAGGGGGTACAGGGAATACAACTTGATCTACGAATTTAGGCGATACTGTACCTCCTCAAAACATTTAGGGGGTTCAATGTACCCCTGTATCTCCCCGTTCATGTCACCCATGACGATCAAAATATCTCTCTTCTTCACATTTTTTTACGTCATTTAATGTTTGGTAAAATTCATCTTTCCTCTCAATTTCTGTCGTCTCTGGGAGTATAACATTGTATTATAGTTACATTTCTAAAGCGAGTTCTAAACCTAGCTGTAATAATTATCTTTGAGATGGGCTTTCATTCTATTAGGCTCTTCTTTGCCAGTCTGTTTAAAAGACAGAAGGAGTATTTCTGCACCATTTTATAGGAGTATCTCTACGCCATTCCTATGTTCTGCATTATCCTTTATTTGTCCTGAACACAAAATTGTATTTCCTTCTAGTGTTGTTATTTCACCAAAATTTATCAATCTCCCCTCACTCAACCCAAGAATTTGTAGTTTTTATTTTTTCATTTCTCTTTCTGCTTATTTTAGTTTTGAGCTTTCTTTCAGAGTTCTGATATTGCAACTTACAATATTCGTTCTCCTCTCAACATCAAAGGTTGTCGTCAAAGCATCCGTCCGGCGTTTCACTTAATTTTCTTTAATAAAGCAATATAAGATGTACATACAGGTTATATGCCTAAAGCACCCGAGCGTGGTGGTGGGATGCCACCTGAAGCATCCAAGTATGCTGTTTTTCTGTCAGGGTTGTCTCCATTAGCCTTGGAACATCCCTCTTTACCACGAGGCAGTGGTTCCCATTTTATTTAAGCCTAACAGGTGAGGTTACCTGGGATCAAATCACTATTTTTCGAGAACTCGCGTTAAATATTATTTTTCGTTTGAAACTCATTTTCTCTACAGACCAAGCCAGAGATGATTTTTATTAAAATGTTGATTTATTATGCATCTCAGAGCCTGTAAAGCGTTTTAATTATGACATTTGGACTATAGGTTGAATACTTGATTTTTCAAGAAATACGCGTTCAATGCTAGTACTCGTTTGAAACTCATATTCTCTACAGACTTAGACAGAGATGATTCTCATTAAAATGTTGAATTATTAAGCTTTTCAGAGCCAGAAAAGCGTCTCAGTTCTGCCATTTTCACTATGGGATTAAAAATTGATCTTTCGAGATATTCGCGTTCAATGCTAATACTCACTTGAGACTCATTTTCTATACAGACCAAGCCAGAGATGATTTTCTTTAAAATGATGAATTATTATGCTTTTCAGTGACTGAAAAGCGTTTCAATTATGACTTTTCGACTATAGGATCAAAACTTGATTTTTCGAGAAATTCGCTTCATATGCTAATTTTCGTTTGAAAAAGACCAAGCCAGAGTTGATTTTCACTAAAATGTAGAATTATTATGCTTTTCTGAGCCTGAAAAGCGTTTTAATTATGACATTTGGAGTATGGGACGAATACTTATTTTTAGAGAAATACGCGTTCAATGCTAGTACTTGTTTGAAACTCATTTTCTCTTCAGACCTAGCCAGAGATTATTTTCACTAAAATTTGAATTATTATGCTTTTCAGAGACTGAAAAACGTTTTAATTCTGACATTTCGACTATAGGATGAATACTTGACTTTTCGAGAAATTCGCGTTCAATGCTAGCACTCGTTTGAAACTTATTTTCTCTACAGGCCAACTTAGAAATGATTTTCTTGAAAATGATGAATTACTATCCTTTTTAGCGTTTGAAAAGCGTATTGATTCTAATATTTCGACTATAGGATCAAAACTTGATTTTTCGAGAAATCCGCGTTAAATGCTACTATTCACTTGTGACAAATTTTCTCTACAGAACAAGCAAGAGATAATTTTCTTTAAAATCTTTTATCATTATGCTTTTCAGATCCTGAAAAGCGTTTTAATTACGACATTATGACATTATTCTCTATTTGCCTAAAAATGATGAATTATTATACTTTCTAGAACCTGAAAAGCTTTTTTAATTAGTACATTTCGCCTACAGGATCAAAACTTTATTTTTCGAGAAATTCGCGTTTAATGCTAATTATCGTTTGAATCTCATTTTTTTCTGCAGACCTAACCAGAGATGACTTTCGTTTATTATTAATATTTTCAAAGCCTGAAAAGCGTTTTAATTGTGACCTTTGGACTATAGGTCAAATTCTTGATTATTGGATTAATACGCGTTCAATGCTAGTACTCGTTTGAAACTAATTTGAAACTACAGACCAAGCCAGAGATGATTTCACAGCCTGAAAAGCAATTTTATTCTGACATTTCCACTATAGGATCAAAACTTGATTTTTCGAGAAATTCACGTTAAATGCTACTATTCACTTGTGACACATTTTCTCTACTGACCAAACAAGAGATGATTTTCTTTAAAATATTTTATTATTATGCTTTTCAGATCCTGAAAAGCGTTTTAATTATGACATTTTGACTAAAGGATGAATACTTAAATTTTCGAGAAATACGCGTTTAATGCTAGACTCGTTTGAAACTCATTTTCTCTCCAGACGTAGCCAGAGATGACTTTCATTTAAATGTTGAATTATTAAGCTTTTCAGAGCCTGAAAAGCGTTTTAATTAATATATTTCGCCAATAGGATCACAACTTTATTTTTCGAAAAATTCGCGTTCAATGCTAATTTTTGTTTGAAACTCATTTTCTCTACAAACAAACCACAGATGATTTTCATTAACCATTAAGCTTTTCCGAACCTGAAAAGCGTTTTAATTATGACATTTGGACTATATTTTGAATTCTTGTTTATTCGAGAAATACGCGTTCAATGGTAGTACTCGTTTGAAACTCATTTTAACTACAGACCAAGCCAGAGATGATGTTCATTAAAATGTTGAATTATTAAGTTTTTCAAAGCGTTTTAATTATGAAATTTGGAAAAACGGATGAATACTTGAATTTTCGAGAAATACGCGTTCAATGCTAGGAACAGTTGGGCTGAAAAGTTCGTAGGATAACATAGTAAAAAAATATTTTTTTGACAAAATTCGATTTTATTATTCAATATAGTTGCTTTCGAGGGCGATACAACGATTGTAGAGGACATACAATTTTTCGATGCCATTTTTATAGTACGATTTCTCTTTAGCCTCAAAATAGGCCTCAGTTTCGGCGATTACCTCTTCATCAGTGCTAAATTTCTTTCCAGCGAGCATTCTGTTAAGGTCTGCAAATAGGAAAAAGTCACGGGGCCAAGATCTGGAGAATATGGTGGATGGGAAAGCAATTTTATTACGGTTGAATATCGCTAAACATTGCTCCGAATCATCAAAACGTTGTTGCTTTTGATCGATTGTGAGCACGCGTGGCACCCATTTTGCACACAGCTTTCGCATGTTCCTTTGATATTTTTAAAGTCTCAGCAATCTCGATCAACTTCACTTTAAGATCATTTAAAATTATTTTGTGTCCAGATATTATTAGAATAATTAAATCAAGAAGACTTAGGTGGGCAGGCCATGTAGCACGAATGGGAGAGAAGAGAGGAGTTTACAGGATTCTTTTTGGGAAACCTGATGGTAAGAGACCTGTAGGAAGGCGAAGACGAAGATGGAGGTACAAGGGAAATCCTTAGGGATGGAAAAGAGTAAATAGAACTTGCTCAAGATAGAGAAAGATGGAAGGCCTGTGTTGCTGCAGCCATGAACCTTCGGTTTTAAGTAGGCTAGGGATTTAGTTAGTTAGTTACTGGAATTATGCATTTTACAGCCTGAAAAGCGTTTTAATGATTACATTTCTCGTATAGGATCAAAACTTGATTTTTCGAGAAATTCGCGTTATATGCTAATTTTCGTTTGAAACTCATTTTCTCTACAGACCAAGCCGGATATGATTTTCATGAAAATTTGGAATTATTATGCTTTCAGAACCTTAAACGCATTTTAATTATGACATTTGGACGATACGTTGAATATATGATTTTTCGAGAAATACGCATTCAACGCTAGTACTCGTTTGAAAATCATTTTCTCAACTGACCTAGCTAGAGATGATTTTCTTTGAAATGATGAATGAATATGCTTTCCAGAGCCTCAGAAGCGTTTTAATTAAAACATTTCGCTCATAGGCTCAAAACTTGATTTTTCGAGAAATTCCCGATAAATTCTAATTTAAATTTGAAACTCATTTCTTCTACAGGCTCAGCCTGAGATGATTTACAAGCAAATGTTGTTTTATTATGCTTTTCAGATCCTGAAAAGCGTTTTAATTATGACATTATGACATTATTCTCTATTTGCCTAACAATGATGAATTATTATACTTTTTAGAACCTGAAAAGCTTTTTTAATTAGTACATTTCGCCTACAGGATCAAAACTTTATTTTTCGAGAAATTCACGTTAAATGCTACTTTTCACTTGTGACACATTTTCTCTACTGACCAAGCAAGAGATGATTTTCTTTAAAATGTTTTTTTATTATGCTTTTCAGATCCTGAAAAGCGTCTTAATTATGACATTGGGACTAAAGGATGAATACTTAAATTTTCGAGAAATATGCGTTTAATGCTAGACTCGTTTGAAACTCATTTTCTCTCCAGACGTAGCCAGAGATGACTTTCATTTAAATGTTGAATTAATAAGCTTTTCAGAGCCTGAAAAGCGTTTTAATTATTATATTTCGCCCATAGGATCAAAACTTTATTTTTCGAAAAATTCGCGTTCAATGCTAATTTTTGTTTGAAACTCATTTTCTCTACAGACAAACCACAGATGATTTTCATTAACCATTAAGCTTTTCCGAACCTGAAAAGCGTTTTAATTATGACATTTGGACTATATTTTGAATTCTTGATTATTCGAGAAATACGCGTTCAATGGTAGTACTCGTTTGAAACTCATTTTAACTACAGACCAAGCCAGAGATGATGTTCATTAAAATGTTGAATTATTAAGCTTTTCAAAGCGTTTTAATTATGAAATTTGGAAAAACGGATGAATACTTGAATTTTCGAGAAATACGCGTTCAATGCTAGGAACAGTTGGGCTGAAAAGCTCGTATAATAACATAGTAAAAAATATTTTTTTGACAAAATTTGGTCCCTTACATTGAAAGAGGAACGTAAATTGAGAGTAATTGAAAATAAGATCTTTAATAAAATCTTTGAACCTAAAAGGAATGAGGAGACAGGTGAGTGGAGAAGGTTACATAATTTAGAACTACATAATTTGTATTCATGTCCAGATATTATTAGAATAATTAAATCAAGAAGACTTAGGTGGGCAGGCCATGTAACACGAATGGGAGAGAAAAGAGGAGTTTACAGGATTCTTTTTGGGAAACCTGATTGTAAGAGACCTGTAGGAAGGCGAAGACGAAGATGGAGGTACAAAGGAAATCCTTAGGGATGGAAAAGAGTAAATAGAACTTGCTCAAGATAGAGAAAGATGGAAGGCCTGTGTTGCTGCACCTTCGGTTTTAAGTAGGCTAGGGATTTAGTTAGTTAGTTACTTGAATTATGCATTTTACACCCTGAAAAGCGTTTTAATTATTACATTTCTCGTATAGGTTAAAAACTTGATTTTTCGAGAAATTCGCGTTATATGCTAATTTTCGTTTGAAACTCATTTTCTCTAGAGACCAAGCCAGATATGATTTTCATGAAAATTTGTAATTATTATGCTTTCAGAACCTTAAAAGCTTTTTTATTATGACATTTGGACTATACGTTGAATATTGATTTTTCGAGAAATACGCATTCAACGCTTGCTTGCAAATGAGAGGGTGGATCAGAGGACGATGGGAAAGGGTGTGGGCGATCTTGACCAGAAACCGGAGGGCATTTCTCCGAAAAAGAAAATGACACGTGCTGTGGGGTTTTATCTACTGAAAGACCTTTCTGAAAATAAGGAAAGGAAATAATCCAAGATTCCAAAGAGATGGTTGCCTTCGCATGAGAAAAAAAATCCATCCCCAAAATCAACGGATAAGGTAACGAATCCACTATCCAAAAACACCATTTCCATGACAAATGACCCAATCGGAGTGAAAGTTCGGATCGAGAGTCTAAAGAAAAGACCCGATTTGTCACATCCATTAATTCCATCGTTGCGTTTCGAGCAATTGAATAACCACTTCTAATCTGCCCCAACAATGAAGAAGAAACAAGCGACACTGACGAAGCGGTATCGAGAAGAGCAACAGTTGGTTGGTCTCCTAATAGAACTTTAATCGTAGGAAACAAACGATTTTCCGTTGAGAAAGGGTGTTCTGCATGCAATTGAATAAAAGTAACACCCTCGCAAACAGAACGCAGCACGGATGGCTGAGCAAACGAACTGAACTGCATTACAAAAGAAAATTATCAGCCTACAATTTTACAATTTATGAATTAGCTAGTAAAAGCGGTCATTGCTAAGGTTGGCACGAAGGATTAGCGAAAAGAGGTCCGAATGAAGTTGCAACAAACCTAAGGAAGTTTCTGCTGATGAAAGATGAACAAGGTGTAAAACAGGTAGCGTTCTTAGCCGATGGATGTGCATCTCAGAACAAAAACAGTATCCTGCCTTCTATGTTCGTTTATTTTTTAAACAACGAAGCACAACACATCAACACCATACATGTTTTCTTCTTCGAAACGAGTCACGGACAAAGTGAAGGTGATACTATTCACAATACAAGTGACAACGGACTTCGACGGAGCGAAGATATCTTCATCCCTGCCCAACTCATCCCGGTAATCAGGATGGCAACAAGAAACAACCATATGCTGTTCTGAGTTGCATAGACTTCTTAGATTGGAAACAATATTCGCAATACCTGCGTATCCTAAAAGTTATAACAATAAATGAGGGTCAATCCGTGGACTGGACAAAAGTCATGCAAATTCAAGTGCACAATGGTTGTCCCTATATATTTATAAAAACATCGCGTAACCTAAACACACACTCAAGTATATCACTTCTTAATCCACGCAGTGCTAAAGAGGACAATTTAACACCAAGGGCTTTTACTTCAAAGCCAAAACTGCCTATGAAAAAATACCAGGACTTGCTGTCATTATGTCAAAGAGTAATACCAGTAATTTCTCATCCTGATTATAAAGACTTCTATGTCAGATTACCTCCCTAATTGTACAACCATTTTGCGTCTATTAACTTTGTGTTTGATAACAGACTAGTGTTGGTCAATGTATTAATATTTTGTTCCTTACATTTTATTTCCTGAATTTTATTATTCTTGAAATTTATTTGCGGGTACGTCTAGTGTTGTGTGAATTTCTCTGTTTCTCAGTGTTATGTATTGAACTGTTATGGTGTATGTTATGATTAGTGTATTAAGGATTGGCCTAATATTTAACTCTCTATAAATATCCAATAAATAAATTGGAAGTTTTAGCCTTGAACTGTAGAATTCTCAGTTTTAGTGAAAATTACAATGACGTATCAAGCTAAAAATATTCCATTCTTTTTTTGTTTTTACGAAGTGACCAATAGATTCAATGAAATCCTTTGTTCACTTATTGTTCATTAAAATTCTTTCTACGGTGTTCTTTCTCATGTGAACTACCTTCTCACACAGCATTTATTGTTATCTCAAATTATGGTTTAGCTCGAATATTTTTTTCAATGATTCGCAAGTAACGCAAAATTGGCTACTTTCAACTTCGTTTTTCTCAAAATCAATATTTTGCACATTCGCCGGTTCGTGATGCAGGGGAGTTGACACATTCGCCAGTTCGTGAAAACATCGACGATATATAAAGTATTGTTTATGCCGATCTTGCCCCCCAAAATTTATCTTTTCTCTCTCTCTTCTTTTCCCTTTTTATTTATCTCTTGCATCCTTCCTACTTTGGTGGCCGCGGTGGATCAGTCGGTAACGCGTCTGACTACCATACTCAAGGTCCCGGGTTCGATCCCCGGCCGGTTCAAATCCGGGAACTTTTCTAACGGTGGAAGCGGCCCCGGCGCCTACCCAGCGTCGAATAACATGGGTACCTGGGGGAAACCCTGGGGGGGTAAAGGCGGTCAGGGGCGTGATGCTGATCACATCACCCCCACTCACGACCGGATCAAGAAAGTGTGGGGCGTTACCCCCACAACCCCTATACGCCTTCATGGCGTGGTGCTATGCACAGGGGAACACTTTACTTTATCCTTCCTACTTTGCTGTGTTTTTCATCTCTTTCTTTTACCGTTGCTCCATCTAACACCCCTAATTTCTTGTGTTCATGGCACTTCCTTCCTTTCTTTGTCTATTTCTTTTCTCCCCGTTTCTCTTTTTCCTTCTTTCTATTTTCATTCTCACTTCCTTTGTAATTTAGTTTGTTTTCTTTCTTCCTCTGTTTCTCCGATCTCTTTCTGTATCTTTCTCTCTCCTTATTTCCGGATTTGTATATGGTCTTATATTGAAATTTTACAAACTGCCATATTCACATCATAATTAGGCTATGCAAGTGTATAATACGTATGAAAAAGTGAATTGAAGCTGTTACTAAAACTTTGAAATTCAATTCAAATAAATTGACGTTAATCGTTATATGTTATAAATACAAGTACATACTAGTGCAAAACGTAATATCAACAGGTTTCTCAATTTTTAAAAATACATATGTGAAATGACAGTTATATTTTAAAAAATCTGTTAGTGATAATGATATTGTGCTGAAATATGTAAGATAATTAAAGTTTAAAATGTAATATAATGAAGGTAGATTTTTAATTACGAATTTACGAAAGAAAATTAGCCGTTTACATCTGCGTAAAGAACTGGTTTTCCACGCGAAGTAAATTACACGTAATTTACGTAAAAATTTGTAACCAGTAAATTACCTTGCCAATCCTGACTGTAAGAAATGATTCTGAACATTAGTGGGAGGGGAACGGAGACACATGCTAGTCTTGTTGTAAAGAGGGCCTTTTGTTACATGCATGAACAAAATGTCACTACATAAATATCGATCATTACTTTCAGGCTGCTGGATGGGGAGTCTATGAAAATGAGACCTACAGCGATGTACTCCAAATGGCGCGACTTCCGTTTGTCCCATACCGGAAGTGTATTTCCGAGATGCCCAAAGACTTTGCTAAATTTGTGGCGTACACATCTTTCTGTGCAGGATATAGAAACAGTAAGTATTAATTCTAGCTTACTTGTGCCGTAAGAGTAACTTAAATGAGTGATGAAGGGGGGGAAGGGGCTCACAGGCCCACACTTTTTTTACTACTAAATTCAAGAAGCCATCTTGTAATTTAATCACTGGTTCCTTTGTTATTAATATAGGTGTAATTATAAATTAATTTAAATAGTTACAAAAATTACCATCATTTGGAAAAAAATAATAACCAATTAATTATTGAATGAGTGTCATACGTACATTTTATCATTTGCTCAGGCTCAAGAAAGCAATATTGCGTAATTTTGCACTTTATACAGGTGCAATTATACATTAATTAATAATAGTTACAAAAATTAAAACCATTACCAACTAATTGCACCTTGTTACTGGCAGGAGCGCCATGGATACTCATCCAAATGGGTTGTCAGATATGACCACCAAGTTATTTTGCCTCCCATATACATTACTTTTATGTTTTTATGAACAAAAGATTGGTAAAACCTTAGGGAACAACGTATCTTTTTTTTTAAAAAAATAATGTTTACACTTGAAAAATCGAAAACCAACAGGTGGTGGCCCCTTAGAAAACGAATGTCAACCTAAAAGTACATATTTCACACGTATAATTTGATTCCAGGTACAGCCATTTACACAAATTATATAATGGAGATGCATGAACGCGATAATTCCAAATTCAGGTGGTGTTTTTTCAGGGGGCATATGCTTCGTTTTGCTCATGGAAAAATACCTTGCTTGCCTCTCAGTGGAAAAAACCTGCGTACGTCCATGATTAGGGGTGCAATTGCCCTATCTTGCCCCCCCCCCCATGCGCACGCCTATGCTGCTCTAGCGTATATGTGTGAACTTTTGACAACTGCATCGTCGTACATTGTAAATACTTCTTTCACAATTGCATGGTACAAAACATTGTTTTTCATAAACCACCTTCCTTTGCAGACACCAGCGTGTGTAACGGAGACAGCGGAGGCGGCCTGGTGTTCCGTGAGATCAACGATTCCAGCTGGACAGTCCAAGGAGTGGTTAGCGTGAGCCCTCGGCGCCACGACGCCCCCTTCTGCGACCCTAGCTACTATGCCGTCTTCACCAAGGTAGTCCTCTACGTGCCTTGGATCAAAAGCATGCTGGAGCTCTACCCCATGTAACCATTCACTCCATCGTCGATAGACAGTATATGTTATAATAGAAATAATATAAAAGTAAATCGGAAGAATCATAAGATAAATCATACAAATAAATATTTTGTAGCTTGATATCAATAAAAAATGCTCCTGTTGCATCCCTGTATTATTTCGTAATGTACGGTCAGCTCTTTTCTGTTTATTTAGTTTAGGCCTCCACGGTAGTAATAACTCTGCCTCCTCAAAGGGGTCCCGTGTTCGATTCTCGGTAGAGGCAGAAATAATGAGATGAAATTCATGAATGGACATTTACAAAGAAACAATCATGCTAAAAACCGGAACTCAAACCCGGAACCATCGGTGATCGAGAGTTGAGTTCTCAACACGCTCGGACGGCATTTATTAGAAAAGGTTTAGCATTTCCAACATCTCTGCCTGGACACACACTGATTTCACGTAAACAATGCATTAGCTCCATAGGTAAAGGCATTGTGCATTGTGCATTGCACTGTGCCATGAGGCACGTAGGAGATGTTGTGACTAGCACCAATGTTGAGCGACTTTAACCCTTACTGGCATCCGTCATCTATGAAAGGATTACAGTATGCCCAATCGACTTATGCAGAGATATAGACGGGAAAATTCCCACCTAAGATTAACGACCTTGAAAGTCGAACCGGGCTCCTGTGTTGTGGTCACAGGCTCTTTTAAAACACAACATTTTGTGACAAATTTCACAAAAATTGAAAAATATAATGGACAGTAGAGGAAGAAAATTGATGATAAATAGTGCAGAAAAATACTACCTTCATACACAACACATGATATTTTCAGAACTTGCCTTACACGTAGAAGAGATGCAATGCAACCATTGACGATATTTCTTTGTAAAATTGTCCACGACTTTATCGGTCGATCCTGATCCACAATCGATTTTTTACTCGCGATGCACGAAAACGAGATCACATATACTCCGTGATTCTACCCTCTCTCGTTTACAGAAACTACAGTCCCTACCAAAAGTTTAAGACCACTAACTTTTTTCATATAAATGAATACTGACCGAAAGTTTTTGGTACAAATATGGAGTGAAATTATATGAAAGTAGTATAGTGTGTAAGACATATATTGCCTAAAAATATTGGTATACGTCTTGTAGTTCTTGAGATACGAAAGTGCAAAATCAAATTTCTTAACTGAAAAATCCAGCATTTTGAAGTACAGATGAATGTGTATATACGTAACCGACGTCGTTATGACAGTACTGAATTTTTTTCCAGTACTGGAACATGAACGAAGGTTTTGGCGCAAAATGATTGGTGAAGGAATACAGTATAGCATATAATTTACTAGGTTCAATTCTGATTTACTTCAAATCTAATTTTTGTACTTAGATTAAAATCTCTATGTATCTAAATATACGCGTATATTTATTTTAATTAAGTAATAAAAATGGACATCTTCATCTACGGCCGATCCTCTGCAAATAGTCCATGTGCCGTTCCTCTGGTGGCTGGAGCAGGCGTCCTTTCCTTCTGCCTCCCAGTTGACGCAATGTTACGCCTGCGACGCGACGTTGCCTCCTCTTTCTCCCGCAGCTGTTCTTGATCCAGATCCTGAGAACGGTCCCGGACTCTTCTCCTTAGATTTCTTTTGCGTTCTTGAAGTGGGCGGAGGCGGGGGCGAGGTGGAGGGAGGGCTTTGCATTGGTTGTTCCTGCTTAAATTTCCTTAGTTCAATGTCCGAAACCAGCTGGGTGATATAATTCAGTTTCTGTTTCGAACTAACAGTTCCGGAATGTTTGCGTTAGGTAGATCTTCTCTTGCCCGTAGAACTTATTCGTCCGCCTCCGAACATAAAAAAGCCCTTGTGTTCCGATGTGTCTCTCAATGGACACTCATGAACATCCATGCCCAGGCGAGAATTCGACCCCTGCCGTCGTAACGCGATGTGCAAACTATTTAATTGTATTTTATGGTGAAGAGAAAGAAAAGTCATTCTTTAATCCCGATTGAATTACAAGGAATTTTGTCACTAGAAAGAAGCTTACAAGTACGTTGCATTAAGAATCATGGAATTAGAGCATATGTGTTTTAAGGCCTAAGTTGAACCTTAGTGTAACAAAATAATGTCTGTTAAAATAATGTTTAATGTGTACAGATTTTCTCTTCTTGAGTATCATCTTGGAATTCCATTTACTTTAAACAAAATGTCATATTTGGTTAAAAATTGAAATTGCTGTCAATTTTTTGTTCTATAGCAATCAAATGTGATTTTAGAATCATTTTAAATTTTCTGATGACAACGTTATTCAGTGCCTTTCGTATACGGATTTTATTGTGTTTTAAACGTTTTTTTCAATGTACAAACAAAACTGTGACGGTAATTGAACGCATTTTTGAAACCCTCATCGGTTTACCATAACTTCTTCCTACACTCCAAAAAAGTCACGAGTCGCCACTGTGAAGAGGTCCTTCTCGTTCTTGTTTGTGTTTGTTCTCGTTTTGGTCTCGATTCAGAAGTTTGTCAAAACTTGTTTTACATTCACTTTATGCTCAGATAGGGTAATCGGGACTGGGTCTACAGTATAAATAGAATAAGAAGTATCTTACAAATAATTTAATTGATGAAATTATGTGAAATTTTCAACGCATTTATGTATGCATAAAATGGGAAAATTATAAATTCTGTTTATAGTGATGAAATATTGAAAGTTTATGTAATTATGCACTTTCATAGGTCGTAAAAATTCCCACAATTTCGTTTCTGACAATTGTGAAAATATTTACTTCAGGAAAACCCTATTTGAAAAATCGAAAGGAAAGAATGTCATTTATATTATTCTGAAACAGGTTTATATCAATCGACTACCTCTTTAGAAAACTGTACTCCCCCCTGTGTTCTACACAAGCTGGGAGTTAGCCTGCAGCGTGATTTCCTTAAACTAAACTTTATCTTATTCCATCGTTTCACACCCTTTTAAAATAATTTCCATCCCTTTAAAAAGCTTTCCAAAAACACAAATGAAGCGAACTAGTACCACAATGTAGAAGAATAAGTTTAACCCTTAACAGGAAGTAGGATTTTTTATTACATAATTGGAAGTATGTGTCTGACAGACACGGAACGCCGAAACTTTTGTTTCCTTGCAAAGTATTACATAGATTTATTCTTATAATCTAATATTATAAAATTTATTTCAAAATGCATACACAACGCAAGTGCTACGTAAGAAAAAATAACTATTATTGAGAAAAACTTTTCTTTTTTTATGAAAATGCAACTTTGTTTGTCTCCTTCCGTGTTTCTCTTGTTTCAGAGTCGTCAAATCAGAGGCAAAATTTAGAAACGCTTCACTGACATAGCTGATCTAAATATGGGTCTACCCATAGAATCAGTAGAAAATAGGAAAACCATATCCTTATGTCCAGACTTACAAATTGATGTAAGCATAAAAAGAGCTAAAAGTGCCTTTATTTCACACTTATGAGTTGGTCTGTAATTGCTCTTTTGATGCTCTTTGACTTTAATTCTTGTTTTCTCTAATTTTACATTTGTCCACAACAGAATATGATCAATAATGTCGTCATCAAAAATTAGAGACCAAATATCTTCCATTTGAGGATTTTCACCTAAATTTCTAACAATCTTTGTCAAGCTTGGAATTCCTCGTATTATATTTTGACGAGGAACACGTCTAGTCTTTGTTGGTTCTTTAGATTCAAAAGAATATCCTTCCTTACCTTGAAAGAAAGCTGGAACGTCATTCTCTTTATTTGTCCTGCAACTTACAGACGAAATACTAGCTTCGATATTACGACAATCTTCATCATCAGTGGAAGAACCATATGTCACAAGAATGAACATGGAGTCCACATCGGAATCATCATCAGAAAATAGATCTTCCATCTCCTCTTCTAGCCCGTCTTCTTCTTCCATTTCTTCCCACATTTTTGAAACCTTGGCGCAAAAATTGGGTTCACCCACTTTCGCTACATCGCTTAGTTTCCTTTTCCTAGATGTAGAAGGTCCTTCCTCCATTATAACTAAGTTCTAATCATCAACATCAATAATACTTGTGTGCAAGAAAACTCCATTTCTGGAAGTATGTGTCCAAGGGACACGCAAAAAAAATTACGTTATTGGAAGTATGTGCCTCTCAGCACAACGAGAAAAAAAACCATGCGTGTCTGTCATACACATACTTCCAGTAAAGGGTTAAAGTGGTTTGAATTTTATTGCAAAGGAAGATAATAATTGTAAACAATATAATATTTTTGTGTTGAGCTATTAGAACGTATGTTGTTTTGACAGCAGCAACTTGCGCCTGTCAAATTATTGTAGGGGGTACAGGGAATACAACTTGATCTACGAATTTAGGCGATACTGTACCTCCTCAAAACATTTAGGGGGTTCAATGTACCCCTGTATCTCCCCGTTCATGTCACCCATGACGATCAAAATATCTCTCTTCTTCACATTTTTTTACGTCATTTAATGTTTGGTAAAATTCATCTTTCCTCTCAATTTCTGTCGTCTCTGGGAGTATAACATTGTATTATAGTTACATTTCTAAAGCGAGTTCTAAACCTAGCTGTAATAATTATCTTTGAGATGGGCTTTCATTCTATTAGGCTCTTCTTTGCCAGTCTGTTTAAAAGACAGAAGGAGTATTTCTGCACCATTTTATAGGAGTATCTCTACGCCATTCCTATGTTCTGCATTATCCTTTATTTGTCCTGAACACAAAATTGTATTTCCTTCTAGTGTTGTTATTTCACCAAAATTTATCAATCTCCCCTCACTCAACCCAAGAATTTGTAGTTTTTATTTTTTCATTTCTCTTTCTGCTTATTTTAGTTTTGAGCTTTCTTTCAGAGTTCTGATATTGCAACTTACAATATTCGTTCTCCTCTCAACATCAAAGGTTGTCGTCAAAGCATCCGTCCGGCGTTTCACTTAATTTTCTTTAATAAAGCAATATAAGATGTACATACAGGTTATATGCCTAAAGCACCCGAGCGTGGTGGTGGGATGCCACCTGAAGCATCCAAGTATGCTGTTTTTCTGTCAGGGTTGTCTCCATTAGCCTTGGAACATCCCTCTTTACCACGAGGCAGTGGTTCCCATTTTATTTAAGCCTAACAGGTGAGGTTACCTGGGATCAAATCACTATTTTTCGAGAACTCGCGTTAAATATTATTTTTCGTTTGAAACTCATTTTCTCTACAGACCAAGCCAGAGATGATTTTTATTAAAATGTTGATTTATTATGCATCTCAGAGCCTGTAAAGCGTTTTAATTATGACATTTGGACTATAGGTTGAATACTTGATTTTTCAAGAAATACGCGTTCAATGCTAGTACTCGTTTGAAACTCATATTCTCTACAGACTTAGACAGAGATGATTCTCATTAAAATGTTGAATTATTAAGCTTTTCAGAGCCAGAAAAGCGTCTCAGTTCTGCCATTTTCACTATGGGATTAAAAATTGATCTTTCGAGATATTCGCGTTCAATGCTAATACTCACTTGAGACTCATTTTCTATACAGACCAAGCCAGAGATGATTTTCTTTAAAATGATGAATTATTATGCTTTTCAGTGACTGAAAAGCGTTTCAATTATGACTTTTCGACTATAGGATCAAAACTTGATTTTTCGAGAAATTCGCTTCATATGCTAATTTTCGTTTGAAAAAGACCAAGCCAGAGTTGATTTTCACTAAAATGTAGAATTATTATGCTTTTCTGAGCCTGAAAAGCGTTTTAATTATGACATTTGGAGTATGGGACGAATACTTATTTTTAGAGAAATACGCGTTCAATGCTAGTACTTGTTTGAAACTCATTTTCTCTTCAGACCTAGCCAGAGATTATTTTCACTAAAATTTGAATTATTATGCTTTTCAGAGACTGAAAAACGTTTTAATTCTGACATTTCGACTATAGGATGAATACTTGACTTTTCGAGAAATTCGCGTTCAATGCTAGCACTCGTTTGAAACTTATTTTCTCTACAGGCCAACTTAGAAATGATTTTCTTGAAAATGATGAATTACTATCCTTTTTAGCGTTTGAAAAGCGTATTGATTCTAATATTTCGACTATAGGATCAAAACTTGATTTTTCGAGAAATCCGCGTTAAATGCTACTATTCACTTGTGACAAATTTTCTCTACAGAACAAGCAAGAGATAATTTTCTTTAAAATCTTTTATCATTATGCTTTTCAGATCCTGAAAAGCGTTTTAATTACGACATTATGACATTATTCTCTATTTGCCTAAAAATGATGAATTATTATACTTTCTAGAACCTGAAAAGCTTTTTTAATTAGTACATTTCGCCTACAGGATCAAAACTTTATTTTTCGAGAAATTCGCGTTTAATGCTAATTATCGTTTGAATCTCATTTTTTTCTGCAGACCTAACCAGAGATGACTTTCGTTTATTATTAATATTTTCAAAGCCTGAAAAGCGTTTTAATTGTGACCTTTGGACTATAGGTCAAATTCTTGATTATTGGATTAATACGCGTTCAATGCTAGTACTCGTTTGAAACTAATTTGAAACTACAGACCAAGCCAGAGATGATTTCACAGCCTGAAAAGCAATTTTATTCTGACATTTCCACTATAGGATCAAAACTTGATTTTTCGAGAAATTCACGTTAAATGCTACTATTCACTTGTGACACATTTTCTCTACTGACCAAACAAGAGATGATTTTCTTTAAAATATTTTATTATTATGCTTTTCAGATCCTGAAAAGCGTTTTAATTATGACATTTTGACTAAAGGATGAATACTTAAATTTTCGAGAAATACGCGTTTAATGCTAGACTCGTTTGAAACTCATTTTCTCTCCAGACGTAGCCAGAGATGACTTTCATTTAAATGTTGAATTATTAAGCTTTTCAGAGCCTGAAAAGCGTTTTAATTAATATATTTCGCCAATAGGATCACAACTTTATTTTTCGAAAAATTCGCGTTCAATGCTAATTTTTGTTTGAAACTCATTTTCTCTACAAACAAACCACAGATGATTTTCATTAACCATTAAGCTTTTCCGAACCTGAAAAGCGTTTTAATTATGACATTTGGACTATATTTTGAATTCTTGTTTATTCGAGAAATACGCGTTCAATGGTAGTACTCGTTTGAAACTCATTTTAACTACAGACCAAGCCAGAGATGATGTTCATTAAAATGTTGAATTATTAAGTTTTTCAAAGCGTTTTAATTATGAAATTTGGAAAAACGGATGAATACTTGAATTTTCGAGAAATACGCGTTCAATGCTAGGAACAGTTGGGCTGAAAAGTTCGTAGGATAACATAGTAAAAAAATATTTTTTTGACAAAATTCGATTTTATTATTCAATATAGTTGCTTTCGAGGGCGATACAACGATTGTAGAGGACATACAATTTTTCGATGCCATTTTTATAGTACGATTTCTCTTTAGCCTCAAAATAGGCCTCAGTTTCGGCGATTACCTCTTCATCAGTGCTAAATTTCTTTCCAGCGAGCATTCTGTTAAGGTCTGCAAATAGGAAAAAGTCACGGGGCCAAGATCTGGAGAATATGGTGGATGGGAAAGCAATTTTATTACGGTTGAATATCGCTAAACATTGCTCCGAATCATCAAAACGTTGTTGCTTTTGATCGATTGTGAGCACGCGTGGCACCCATTTTGCACACAGCTTTCGCATGTTCCTTTGATATTTTTAAAGTCTCAGCAATCTCGATCAACTTCACTTTAAGATCATTTAAAATTATTTTGTGTCCAGATATTATTAGAATAATTAAATCAAGAAGACTTAGGTGGGCAGGCCATGTAGCACGAATGGGAGAGAAGAGAGGAGTTTACAGGATTCTTTTTGGGAAACCTGATGGTAAGAGACCTGTAGGAAGGCGAAGACGAAGATGGAGGTACAAGGGAAATCCTTAGGGATGGAAAAGAGTAAATAGAACTTGCTCAAGATAGAGAAAGATGGAAGGCCTGTGTTGCTGCAGCCATGAACCTTCGGTTTTAAGTAGGCTAGGGATTTAGTTAGTTAGTTACTGGAATTATGCATTTTACAGCCTGAAAAGCGTTTTAATGATTACATTTCTCGTATAGGATCAAAACTTGATTTTTCGAGAAATTCGCGTTATATGCTAATTTTCGTTTGAAACTCATTTTCTCTACAGACCAAGCCGGATATGATTTTCATGAAAATTTGGAATTATTATGCTTTCAGAACCTTAAACGCATTTTAATTATGACATTTGGACGATACGTTGAATATATGATTTTTCGAGAAATACGCATTCAACGCTAGTACTCGTTTGAAAATCATTTTCTCAACTGACCTAGCTAGAGATGATTTTCTTTGAAATGATGAATGAATATGCTTTCCAGAGCCTCAGAAGCGTTTTAATTAAAACATTTCGCTCATAGGCTCAAAACTTGATTTTTCGAGAAATTCCCGATAAATTCTAATTTAAATTTGAAACTCATTTCTTCTACAGGCTCAGCCTGAGATGATTTACAAGCAAATGTTGTTTTATTATGCTTTTCAGATCCTGAAAAGCGTTTTAATTATGACATTATGACATTATTCTCTATTTGCCTAACAATGATGAATTATTATACTTTTTAGAACCTGAAAAGCTTTTTTAATTAGTACATTTCGCCTACAGGATCAAAACTTTATTTTTCGAGAAATTCACGTTAAATGCTACTTTTCACTTGTGACACATTTTCTCTACTGACCAAGCAAGAGATGATTTTCTTTAAAATGTTTTTTTATTATGCTTTTCAGATCCTGAAAAGCGTCTTAATTATGACATTGGGACTAAAGGATGAATACTTAAATTTTCGAGAAATATGCGTTTAATGCCAGACTCGTTTGAAACTCATTTTCTCTCCAGACGTAGCCAGAGATGACTTTCATTTAAATGTTGAATTAATAAGCTTTTCAGAGCCTGAAAAGCGTTTTAATTATTATATTTCGCCCATAGGATCAAAACTTTATTTTTCGAAAAATTCGCGTTCAATGCTAATTTTTGTTTGAAACTCATTTTCTCTACAGACAAACCACAGATGATTTTCATTAACCATTAAGCTTTTCCGAACCTGAAAAGCGTTTTAATTATGACATTTGGACTATATTTTGAATTCTTGATTATTCGAGAAATACGCGTTCAATGGTAGTACTCGTTTGAAACTCATTTTAACTACAGACCAAGCCAGAGATGATGTTCATTAAAATGTTGAATTATTAAGCTTTTCAAAGCGTTTTAATTATGAAATTTGGAAAAACGGATGAATACTTGAATTTTCGAGAAATACGCGTTCAATGCTAGGAACAGTTGGGCTGAAAAGCTCGTATAATAACATAGTAAAAAATATTTTTTTGACAAAATTTGGTCCCTTACATTGAAAGAGGAACGTAAATTGAGAGTAATTGAAAATAAGATCTTTAATAAAATCTTTGAACCTAAAAGGAATGAGGAGACAGGTGAGTGGAGAAGGTTACATAATTTAGAACTACATAATTTGTATTCATGTCCAGATATTATTAGAATAATTAAATCAAGAAGACTTAGGTGGGCAGGCCATGTAACACGAATGGGAGAGAAAAGAGGAGTTTACAGGATTCTTTTTGGGAAACCTGATTGTAAGAGACCTGTAGGAAGGCGAAGACGAAGATGGAGGTACAAAGGAAATCCTTAGGGATGGAAAAGAGTAAATAGAACTTGCTCAAGATAGAGAAAGATGGAAGGCCTGTGTTGCTGCACCTTCGGTTTTAAGTAGGCTAGGGATTTAGTTAGTTAGTTACTTGAATTATGCATTTTACACCCTGAAAAGCGTTTTAATTATTACATTTCTCGTATAGGTTAAAAACTTGATTTTTCGAGAAATTCGCGTTATATGCTAATTTTCGTTTGAAACTCATTTTCTCTAGAGACCAAGCCAGATATGATTTTCATGAAAATTTGTAATTATTATGCTTTCAGAACCTTAAAAGCTTTTTTATTATGACATTTGGACTATACGTTGAATATTGATTTTTCGAGAAATACGCATTCAACGCTTGCTTGCAAATGAGAGGGTGGATCAGAGGACGATGGGAAAGGGTGTGGGCGATCTTGACCAGAAACCGGAGGGCATTTCTCCGAAAAAGAAAATGACACGTGCTGTGGGGTTTTATCTACTGAAAGACCTTTCTGAAAATAAGGAAAGGAAATAATCCAAGATTCCAAAGAGATGGTTGCCTTCGCATGAGAAAAAAAATCCATCCCCAAAATCAACGGATAAGGTAACGAATCCACTATCCAAAAACACCATTTCCATGACAAATGACCCAATCGGAGTGAAAGTTCGGATCGAGAGTCTAAAGAAAAGACCCGATTTGTCACATCCATTAATTCCATCGTTGCGTTTCGAGCAATTGAATAACCACTTCTAATCTGCCCCAACAATGAAGAAGAAACAAGCGACACTGACGAAGCGGTATCGAGAAGAGCAACAGTTGGTTGGTCTCCTAATAGAACTTTAATCGTAGGAAACAAACGATTTTCCGTTGAGAAAGGGTGTTCTGCATGCAATTGAATAAAAGTAACACCCTCGCAAACAGAACGCAGCACGGATGGCTGAGCAAACGAACTGAACTGCATTACAAAAGAAAATTATCAGCCTACAATTTTACAATTTATGAATTAGCTAGTAAAAGCGGTCATTGCTAAGGTTGGCACGAAGGATTAGCGAAAAGAGGTCCGAATGAAGTTGCAACAAACCTAAGGAAGTTTCTGCTGATGAAAGATGAACAAGGTGTAAAACAGGTAGCGTTCTTAGCCGATGGATGTGCATCTCAGAACAAAAACAGTATCCTGCCTTCTATGTTCGTTTATTTTTTAAACAACGAAGCACAACACATCAACACCATACATGTTTTCTTCTTCGAAACGAGTCACGGACAAAGTGAAGGTGATACTATTCACAATACAAGTGACAACGGACTTCGACGGAGCGAAGATATCTTCATCCCTGCCCAACTCATCCCGGTAATCAGGATGGCAACAAGAAACAACCATATGCTGTTCTGAGTTGCATAGACTTCTTAGATTGGAAACAATATTCGCAATACCTGCGTATCCTAAAAGTTATAACAATAAATGAGGGTCAATCCGTGGACTGGACAAAAGTCATGCAAATTCAAGTGCACAATGGTTGTCCCTATATATTTATAAAAACATCGCGTAACCTAAACACACACTCAAGTATATCACTTCTTAATCCACGCAGTGCTAAAGAGGACAATTTAACACCAAGGGCTTTTACTTCAAAGCCAAAACTGCCTATGAAAAAATACCAGGACTTGCTGTCATTATGTCAAAGAGTAATACCAGTAATTTCTCATCCTGATTATAAAGACTTCTATGTCAGATTACCTCCCTAATTGTACAACCATTTTGCGTCTATTAACTTTGTGTTTGATAACAGACTAGTGTTGGTCAATGTATTAATATTTTGTTCCTTACATTTTATTTCCTGAATTTTATTATTCTTGAAATTTATTTGCGGGTACGTCTAGTGTTGTGTGAATTTCTCTGTTTCTCAGTGTTATGTATTGAACTGTTATGGTGTATGTTATGATTAGTGTATTAAGGATTGGCCTAATATTTAACTCTCTATAAATATCCAATAAATAAATTGGAAGTTTTAGCCTTGAACTGTAGAATTCTCAGTTTTAGTGAAAATTACAATGACGTATCAAGCTAAAAATATTCCATTCTTTTTTTGTTTTTACGAAGTGACCAATAGATTCAATGAAATCCTTTGTTCACTTATTGTTCATTAAAATTCTTTCTACGGTGTTCTTTCTCATGTGAACTACCTTCTCACACAGCATTTATTGTTATCTCAAATTATGGTTTAGCTCGAATATTTTTTTCAATGATTCGCAAGTAACGCAAAATTGGCTACTTTCAACTTCGTTTTTCTCAAAATCAATATTTTGCACATTCGCCGGTTCGTGATGCAGGGGAGTTGACACATTCGCCAGTTCGTGAAAACATCGACGATATATAAAGTATTGTTTATGCCGATCTTGCCCCCCAAAATTTATCTTTTCTCTCTCTCTTCTTTTCCCTTTTTATTTATCTCTTGCATCCTTCCTACTTTGGTGGCCGCGGTGGATCAGTCGGTAACGCGTCTGACTACCATACTCAAGGTCCCGGGTTCGATCCCCGGCCGGTTCAAATCCGGGAACTTTTCTAACGGTGGAAGCGGCCCCGGCGCCTACCCAGCGTCGAATAACATGGGTACCTGGGGGAAACCCTGGGGGGGTAAAGGCGGTCAGGGGCGTGATGCTGATCACATCACCCCCACTCACGACCGGATCAAGAAAGTGTGGGGCGTTACCCCCACAACCCCTATACGCCTTCATGGCGTGGTGCTATGCACAGGGGAACACTTTACTTTATCCTTCCTACTTTGCTGTGTTTTTCATCTCTTTCTTTTACCGTTGCTCCATCTAACACCCCTAATTTCTTGTGTTCATGGCACTTCCTTCCTTTCTTTGTCTATTTCTTTTCTCCCCGTTTCTCTTTTTCCTTCTTTCTATTTTCATTCTCACTTCCTTTGTAATTTAGTTTGTTTTCTTTCTTCCTCTGTTTCTCCGATCTCTTTCTGTATCTTTCTCTCTCCTTATTTCCGGATTTGTATATGGTCTTATATTGAAATTTTACAAACTGCCATATTCACATCATAATTAGGCTATGCAAGTGTATAATACGTATGAAAAAGTGAATTGAAGCTGTTACTAAAACTTTGAAATTCAATTCAAATAAATTGACGTTAATCGTTATATGTTATAAATACAAGTACATACTAGTGCAAAACGTAATATCAACAGGTTTCTCAATTTTTAAAAATACATATGTGAAATGACAGTTATATTTTAAAAAATCTGTTAGTGATAATGATATTGTGCTGAAATATGTAAGATAATTAAAGTTTAAAATGTAATATAATGAAGGTAGATTTTTAATTACGAATTTACGAAAGAAAATTAGCCGTTTACATCTGCGTAAAGAACTGGTTTTCCACGCGAAGTAAATTACACGTAATTTACGTAAAAATTTGTAACCAGTAAATTACCTTGCCAATCCTGACTGTAAGAAATGATTCTGAACATTAGTGGGAGGGGAACGGAGACACATGCTAGTCTTGTTGTAAAGAGGGCCTTTTGTTACATGCATGAACAAAATGTCACTACATAAATATCGATCATTACTTTCAGGCTGCTGGATGGGGAGTCTATGAAAATGAGACCTACAGCGATGTACTCCAAATGGCGCGACTTCCGGTTGTCCCATACCGGAAGTGTATTTCCGAGATGCCCAAAGACTTTGCTAAATTTGTGGCGTACACATCTTTCTGTGCAGGATATAGAAACAGTAAGTATTAATTCTAGCTTACTTGTGTCGTAAGAGTAACTTAAATGAGTGATGAAGGGGGGGAAGGGGCTCACAGGCCCACACTTTTTTTACTACTAAATTCAAGAAGCCATCTTGTAATTTAATCACTGGTTCCTTTGTTATTAATATAGGTGTAATTATAAATTAATTTAAATAGTTACAAAAATTACCATCATTTGGAAAAAAATAATAACCAATTAATTATTGAATGAGTGTCATACGTACATTTTATCATTTGCTCAGGCTCAAGAAAGCAATATTGCGTAATTTTGCACTTTATACAGGTGCAATTATACATTAATTAATAATAGTTACAAAAATTAAAACCATTACCAACTAATTGCACCTTGTTACTGGCAGGAGCGCCATGGATACTCATCCAAATGGGTTGTCAGATATGACCACCAAGTTATTTTGCCTCCCATATACATTACTTTTATGTTTTTATGAACAAAAGATTGGTAAAACCTTAGGGAACAACGTATCTTTTTTTTTAAAAAAATAATGTTTACACTTGAAAAATCGAAAACCAACAGGTGGTGGCCCCTTAGAAAACGAATGTCAACCTAAAAGTACATATTTCACACGTATAATTTGATTCCAGGTACAGCCATTTACACAAATTATATAATGGAGATGCATGAACGCGATAATTCCAAATTCAGGTGGTGTTTTTTCAGGGGGCATATGCTTCGTTTTGCTCATGGAAAAATACCTTGCTTGCCTCTCAGTGGAAAAAACCTGCGTACGTCCATGATTAGGGGTGCAATTGCCCTATCTTGCCCCCCCCCCATGCGCACGCCTATGCTGCTCTAGCGTATATGTGTGAACTTTTGACAACTGCATCGTCGTACATTGTAAATACTTCTTTCACAATTGCATGGTACAAAACATTGTTTTTCATAAACCACCTTCCTTTGCAGACACCAGCGTGTGTAACGGAGACAGCGGAGGCGGCCTGGTGTTCCGTGAGATCAACGATTCCAGCTGGACAGTCCAAGGAGTGGTTAGCGTGAGCCCTCGGCGCCACGACGCCCCCTTCTGCGACCCTAGCTACTATGCCGTCTTCACCAAGGTAGTCCTCTACGTGCCTTGGATCAAAAGCATGCTGGAGCTCTACCCCATGTAACCATTCACTCCATCGTCGATAGACAGTATATGTTAAAATAGAAATAATATAAAAGTAAATCGGAAGAATCATAAGATAAATCATACAAATAAATATTTTGTAGCTTGATATCAATAAAAAATGCTCCTGTTGCATCCCTGTATTATTTCGTAATGTACGGTCAGCTCTTTTCTGTTTATTTAGTTTAGGCCTCCACGGTAGTAATAACTCTGCCTCCTCAAAGGGGTCCCGGGTTCGATTCTCTCTAGAGGCAGAAATAATGAGATGAAATTCATGAATGGACATTTACAAAGAAACAATCATGCTAAAAACCGGAACTCAAACCCGGAACCATCGGTGATCGAGAGTTGAGTTCTCAACACGCTCGGACGGCATTTATTAGAAAAGGTTTAGCATTTCCAACATCTCTGCCTGGACACACACTGATTTCACGTAAACAATGCATTAGCTCCATAGGTAAAGGCATTGTGCATTGTGCATTGCACTGTGCCATGAGGCACGTAGGAGATGTTGTGACTAGCACCAATGTTGAGCGACTTTAACCCTTACTGGCATCCGTCATCTATGAAAGGATTACAGTATGCCCAATCGACTTATGCAGAGATATAGACGGGAAAATTCCCACCTAAGATTAACGACCTTGAAAGTCGAACCGGGCTCCTGTGTTGTGGTCACAGGCTCTTTTAAAACACAACATTTTGTGACAAATTTCACAAAAATTGAAAAATATAATGGACAGTAGAGGAAGAAAATTGATGATAAATAGTGCAGAAAAATACTACCTTCATACACAACACATGATATTTTCAGAACTTGCCTTACACGTAGAAGAGATGCAATGCAACCATTGACGATATTTCTTTGTAAAATTGTCCACGACTTTATCGGTCGATCCTGATCCACAATCGATTTTTTACTCGCGATGCACGAAAACGAGATCACATATACTCCGTGATTCTACCCTCTCTCGTTTACAGAAACTACAGTCCCTACCAAAAGTTTAAGACCACTAACTTTTTTCATATAAATGAATACTGACCGAAAGTTTTTGGTACAAATATGGAATGAAATTATATGAAAGTAGTATAGTGTGTAAGACATATATTGCCTAAAAATATTGGTATACGTCTTGTAGTTCTTGAGATACGAAAGTGCAAAATCAAATTTCTTAACTGAAAAATCCAGCATTTTGAAGTACAGATGAATGTGTATATACGTAACAGACGTCGTTATGACAGTACTGAATTTTTTTCCAGTACTGGAACATGAACGAAGGTTTTGGCGCAAAATGATTGGTGAAGGAATACAGTATAGCATATAATTTACTAGGTTCAATTCTGATTTACTTCAAATCTAATTTTTGTACTTAGATTAAAATCTCTATGTATCTAAATATACGCGTATATTTATTTTAATTAAGTAATAAAAATGGACATCTTCATCTACGGCCGATCCTCTGCAAATAGTCCATGTGCCGTTCCTCTGGTGGCTGGAGCAGGCGTCCTCTCCTTCTGCCTCCCAGTTGACGCAATGTTACGCCTGCGACGCGACGTTGCCTCCTCTTTCTCCCGCAGCTGTTCTGGATCCAGATCCTGAGGACGGTCCCGGACTCTTCTCCTTAGATTTCTTTTGCGTTCTTGAAGTGGGCGGAGGCGGGGGCGAGGTGGAGGGAGGGCTTTGCATTGGTTGTTCCTGCTTAAATTTCCTTAGTTCAATGTCCGAAACCAGCTGGGTGATATAATTCAGTTTCTGTTTCGAACTAACAGTTCCGGAATGTTTGCGTTAGGTAGATCTTCTCTTGCCCGTAGAACTTATTCGTCCGCCTCCGAACATAAAAAAGCCCTTGTGTTTAGATGTGTCTCTCAATGGACACTCATGAACATCCATGCCCAGGCGAGAATTCGACCCCTGCCGTCGTAACGCGATGTGCAAACTATTTAATTGTATTTTATGGTGAAGAGAAAGAAAAGTCATTCTTTAATCCCGATTGAATTACAAGGAATTTTGTCACTAGAAAGAAGCTTACAAGTACGTTGCATTAAGAATCATGGAATTAGAGCATATGTGTTTTAAGGCCTAAGTTGAACCTTAGTGTAACAAAATAATGTCTGTTAAAATAATGTTTAATGTGTACAGATTTTCTCTTCTTGAGTATCATCTTGGAATTCCATTTACTTTAAACAAAATGTCATATTTGGTTAAAAATTGAAATTGCTGTCTTGTTTTTCACGAGTCGCCACTGTGAAGAGGTCCTTCTCGTTCTTGTTTGTGTTTGTTCTCGTTTTGGTCTCGATTCAGAAGTTTGTCAAAACTTGTTTTACATTCACTTTATGCTCAGATAGGGTAATCGGGACTGGGTCAACAGTATAAATAGAATAAGAAGTATCTTACAAATAATTTAATTGATGAAATTATGTGAAATTTTCAACGCATTTATGTATGCATAAAATGGGAAAATTATAAATTCTGTTTATAGTGATGAAATATTGAAAGTTTATGTAATTATGCACTTTCATAGGTCGTAAAAATTCCCACAATTTCGTTTCTGACAATTGTGAAAATATTTACTTCAGGAAAACCCTATTTGAAAAATCGAAAGGAAAGAATGTCATTTATATTATTCTGAAACAGGTTTATATCAATCGACTACCTCTTTAGAAAACTGTACTCCCCCCCTGTGTTCTACACAAGCTGGGAGTTAGCCTGCAGCGTGATTTCCTTAAACTAAACTTTATCTTATTCCATCGTTTCACACCCTTTTAAAATAATTTCCATCCCTTTAAAAAGCTTTCCAAAAACACAAATGAAGCGAACTAGTACCACAATGTAGAAGAATAAGTTTAACCCTTAACAGGAAGTAGGATTTTTTATTACATAATTGGAAGTATGTGTGTGACAGACACGGAACGCCGAAACTTTTGTTTCCTTGCAAAGTATTACATAGATTTATTCTTATAATCTAATATTATAAAATTTATTTCAAAATGCATACACAACGCAAGTGCTACGTAAGAAAAAATAACTATTATTGAAAAAAACTTTTCTCTTTTTATGAAAATGCAACTTTGTTTGTCTCCTTCCGTGTTTCTCTTGTTTCAGAGTCGTCAAATCAGAGGCAAAATTTAGAAACGCTTCACTGACATAGCTGATCTAAATATGGGTGTACCCATAGAATCAGTAGAAAATAGGAAAACCATATCCTCATGTCCAGACTTACAAATTGATGTAAGCATAAAAAGAGCTAAAAGTGCCTTTATTTCACACTTATGAGTTGGTCTGTAATTGCTCTTTTGATGCACTTTGACATTATTTCTTGTTTTCTCTAATTTTACATTTGTCCACAACAGAATATGATCAATAATGTCGTCATCAAAAATTAGAGACCAAATATCTTCCATTTGAGGATTTTCACCTAAATTTCTAACAATCTTTGTCAAGCTTGGAATTCCTCGTATTATATTTTGACGAGGAACACGTCTAGTCTTTGTTGGTTCTTTAGATTCAAAAGAATATCCTTCCTTACCTTGAAAGAAAGCTGGAACGTCATTCTCTTTATTTGTCCTGCAACTTACAGACGAAATACTAGCTTCGATATTACGACAATCTTCATCATCAGTGGAAGAACCATATGTCACAAGAATGAACATGGAGTCCACATCGGAATCATCATCAGAAAATAGATCTTCTATCTCCTCTTCTAGCCCGTCTTCTTCTTCCATTTCTTCCCACATTTTTGAAACCTTGGCGCAAAAATTGGGTTCACCCACTTTCGCTACATCGCTTAGTTTCCTTTTCCTAGATGTAGAAGGTCCTTCCTCCATTATAACTAAGTTCTAATCATCAACATCAATAATACTTGTGTGCAAGAAAACTCCATTTCTGGAAGTATGTGTCCAAGGGACACGCAAAAAAAATTACGTTATTGGAAGTATGTGCCTCTCAGACACGGTAGGTTACAAAAAAGCTCTTATCAGCTAACACACAAGCGCGACCGACAACAATGAATCACACCAGCAAACTAAGAAAAAAAAATTATGAAGGTATTGAGGAGCTCGCTTCCCAGAAACATACAGGGATGCCAGCACAACGAGAAAAAAAACCATGCGTGTCTGTCATACACATACTTCCAGTTAAGGGTTAAAGTGGTTTGAATTTTATTGCAAAGGAAGATAATAATTGTAAACAATATAATATTTTTGTGTTGAGCTAATAGAACGTATGTTGTTTTGACAGCAGCAACTTGCGCCTGTCAAATTATTGTAGGGGGTACAGGGAATACAACTTGATCTACGAATTTAGGCGATACTGTACCTCCTCAAAACATTTAGGGGGTTCAATGTACCCCTGTATCTTCCCGTTCATGTCACCCATGACGATCAAAATATCTCTCTTCTTCACATTTTTTTACGTCATTTAATGTTTGGTAAAATTCATCTTTCCTCTCAATTTCTGTCGTCTCTGGGAGTATAACATAGTATTATAGTTACATTTCTAAAGCGAGTTCTAAACCTAGCTGTAATAATTATCTTTGAGATGGGCTTTCATTCTATTAGGCTCTTGTTTGCCAGTCTGTTTAAAAGACAGAAGGAGTATTTCTGCACCATTTTATAGGAGTATCTCTACGCCATTCCTATGTTCTGCATTATCCTTTATTTGTCCTGAACACAAAATTGTATTTCCTTCTAGTGTTGTTATTTCACCAAAATTTATCAATCTCCCCTCACTCAACCCAAGAATTTGTAGTTTTTATTTTTTCATTTCTCTTTCTGCTTATTTTAGTTTTGAGCTTTCTTTCAGAGTTCTGATATTGCAACTTAAAATATTCGTTCTCCTCTCAACACCAAAGGTTGTCGTCAAACCATCCGTCCGGCGTTTCACTTAATTTTCTTTAATAAAGCAATATAAGATGTACATACAGGTTATATGCCTAAAGCACCCGAGCGTGGTGGTGGGATGCCACCTGAAGCATCCAAGTATGCTGTTTTTCTGTCAGGGTTGTCTCCATTAGCCTTGGAACATCCCTCTTTACCACGAGGCAGTGGTTCCCTTTTTATTTAAGCCTAACAGGTGAGGTTACCTGGGATCAAATCACTATTTTTCGAGAACTCGCGTTAAATATTATTTTTCGTTTGTAACTCATTTTCTCTACAGACCAAGCCAGAGATGATTTTTATTAAAATGTTGATTTATTATGCATCTCAGAGCCTGTAAAGCGTTTTAATTATGACATTTGGACTATAGGTTGAATACTTGATTTTTCAAGAAATACGCGTTCAATGCTAGTACTCGTTTGAAACTCATATTCTCTACAGACTTAGACAGAGATGATTCTCATTAAAATGTTGAATTATTAAGCTTTTCAGAGCCAGAAAAGCGTCTCAGTTCTGCCATTTTCACTATGGGATTAAAAATTGATCTTTCGAGATATTCGCGTTCAATGCTAATACTCACTTGAGACTCATTTTCTATACAGACCAAGCCAGAGATGATTTTCTTTAAAATGATGAATTATTATGCTTTTCAGTGACTGAAAAGCGTTTCAATTATGACTTTTCGACTATAGGATCAAAACTTGATTTTTCGAGAAATTCGCTTCATATGCTAATTTTCGTTTGAAAAAGACCAAGCCAGAGTTGATTTTCACTAAAATGTAGAATTATTATGCTTTTCTGAGCCTGAAAAGCGTTTTAATTATGACATTTGGAGTATGGGACGAATACTTATTTTTAGAGAAATACGCGTTCAATGCTAGTACTTGTTTGAAACTCATTTTCTCTTCAGACCTAGCCAAAGATTATTTTCACTAAAATTTGAATTATTATGCTTTTCAGAGACTGAAAAGCGTTTTAATTCTGACATTTCGACTATAGGATGAATACTTGACTTTTCGAGAAATTCGCGTTCAATGCTAGCACTCGTTTGAAACTTATTTTCTCTACAGGCCAACTTAGAAATGATTTTCTTGAAAATGATGAATTACTATCCTTTTTAGCGTTTGAAAAGCGTATTGATTCTAATATTTCGACTATAGGATCAAAACTTGATTTTTCGAGAAATCCGCGTTAAATGCTACTATTCACTTGTGACAAATTTTCTCTACAGAACAAGCAAGAGATAATTTTCTTTAAAATCTTTTATCATTATGCTTTTCAGATCCTGAAAAGCGTTTTAATTACGACATTATGAAATTATTCTTTATTTGCCTAAAAATGATGAATTATTATACTTTTTAGAACCTGAAAAGCTTTTTTAATTAGTACATTTCGCCTACAGGATCAAAACTTTATTTTTCGAGAAATTCGCGTTTAATGCTAATTATCGTTTGAATCTCATTTTTTTCTGCAGACCTAACCAGAGATGACTTTCGTTTATTATTAATATTTTCAAAGCCTGAAAAGCGTTTTAATTGTGACCTTTGGACTATAGGTCAAATTCTTGATTATTCGATTAATACGCGTTCAATGCTAGTACTCGTTTGAAACTAATTTTAACTACAGACCAAGCCAGAGATGATTTCACAGCCTGAAAAGCAATTTTATTCTGACATTTCCACTATAGGATCAAAACTTGATTTTTCGAGAAATTCACGTTAAATGCTACTATTCACTTGTGACACATTTTCTCTACTGACCAAACAAGAGATGATTTTCTTTAAAATATTTTATTATTATGCTTTTCAGATCCTGAAAAGCGTTTTAATTATGACATTTTGACTAAAGGATGAATACTTAAATTTTCGAGAAATACGCGTTTAATGCTAGACTCGTTTGAAACTCATTTTCTCTCCAGACGTAGCCAGAGATGACTTTCATTTAAATGTTGAATTATTAAGCTTTTCAGAGCCTGAAAAGCGTTTTAATTAATATATTTCGCCAATAGGATCACTACTTTATTTTTCGAAAAATTCGCGTTCAATGCTAATTTTTGTTTGAAACTCATTTTCTCTACAAACAAACCACAGATGATTTTCATTAACCATTAAGCTTTTCCGAACCTGAAAAGCGTTTTAATTATGACATTTGGACTATATTTTGAATTCTTGTTTATTCGAGAAATACGCGTTCAATGGTAGTACTCGTTTGAAACTCATTTTAACTACAGACCAAGCCAGAGATGATGTTCATTAAAATGTTGAATTATTAAGCTTTTCAAAGCGTTTTAATTATGAAATTTGGAAGAACGGATGAATACTTGAATTTTCGAGAAATACGCGTTCAATGCTAGGAACAGTTGGGCTGAAAAGTTCGTAGGATAACAGTAAAAAAATATTTTTTTGACAAAATTCGATTTTATTATTCAATATAGTTGCTTTCGAGGGCGATACAACGATTGTAGAGGACATACAATTTGTCGATGCCATTTTTATAGTACGATTTCTCTTTAGCCCCAAAATAGGACTCAGTTTCGGCGATTACCTCTTCATCAGTGCTAAATTTCTTTCCAGCGAGCATTCTGTTAAGGTCTGCAAATAGGAAAAAGTCACGGGGGCCAGATCTGGAGAATATGGTGGATGGGAAAGCAATTTTATTACGGTTGAATATCGCTTAACATTGCTCCGAATCATCAAAACGTTGTTGCTTTTGATCGATTGTGAGCACGCGTGGCCCCCATTTTGCACACAGCTTTCGCATGTTCCTTTGATATTTTTAAAGTCTCAGCTATCTCGATCAACTTCACTTTAAGATCATTTAAAATTATTTTGTGGACTTTTTTGATGTTTTCGTCGGTAACAGCCTCTTTGGGGCGTCCACTGCGTGCATCGTCCTCGATGCTCATTTCGCATCGTTTAAATTTAGCAAACCACTTCTCAACTGTTGATTTTCCTGGTGCAGAGTCCGAATAATGTTTATCAAGCCAAGCCTTGGCATCAACAGTATTTTTTTTCGCCAAAAAGCAATGCTTTACTAACACACGAAATTCTTTTTTATCCATTTTTTCACAATAACAAAAGTTGCTTCATTCACAATGCTATATCTCACGAACTAATTATCCGAATTAAAATGATTAATTATTATCCTCTTTGAGTCTGAGAAGCGTTTTAATTATGACATTTGGACTAACAGATGAATACTTGAATTTTCCTGATGATACAAATCTAAACAATTATTATAGAATAAAGCGAGAAGTTAACCGCACGTTTAGAAGTAAAAAAAGAGATTATTTGAAAAGCAAAACTAACGAAATTGAAACAAACAGCAAAAATAAAAATATCAGAGATTTATATAAATGTGTAAATGAATTTACAAAGGGGTGGAAACCTAAAGTAAATTTGATAAAAGATAAAGACGATGATTTTCTAGCTGACCCAAGCGATATTCTAAATAGATGGAAGAACTACTTTAATGACCTTTTAAATGTCCATGTAGGAGATAAATCAGAAGTAAATGAAGTACACACAGCAGAACCTATAGTTCCAGAACCTAAGTTGACTGAAGTTAAAGATGCTATTAAAAGGCTAAAGAATAACAAAGCACCAGGCATTGATTTAATACCAACTGAGGTTATTAAATATGGTGGAAATTAATTAATATGTCAAATTCATAAATTAATTTGTTTAATATGGAATAAAGAAGAAATCCCTCAACAGCGGAAAGAATCCATAATAGTTTCTGTGTTTAAAAAAGGTGATAAAATGAACTGCAATAATTACAGTGGAATTTCTCTACTCTGAACAACATATAAAATATTATTTAACATTCTTTTAACAAGACTAGCAAAATATGCTAATGAAATTATAGGTGATTATCGATGTGGATTTAAACGTAACAGATCAACTACAGATCAAATTTTTCACATGAGACAGACACTTGAAAAAAAGTGGGAATATAATCAAAATGTCCATCAGCTATTCATTGATTTCAAAAAAACATATGAATCGGTCAAAAGTGATAAATTAAAAATATATTAGTAGAATTTGGAATACCTAAGAAGCTTGTTAGTACGATAAAAATATGCACCAGTGAAACAGAAAGTAAAATTCGTGTGGGTATTAATATGTCTGACAATTTTACAATTCATTTTGCGTTAAAACAAGGAGATGCATTATCTCCATTGCTCTTTAATTTTGTTTTAGAATATGCTGTTAGGAAGGTAAAAGAAACTAAAGAAGGACTAAAATTAAATAGTGTGACTCAGTTGTTATCATATGCAGATGATGTAGACTTACTGGGGGATGTTGTGAATACAATTAGGAATAATGCTAAAATATTTTTCAAAACTGCTAAAGAGATAGGTTTGGAAGTTAACAAAGAGAAAACTAAATATATGCTTACAGGCCGAAACCAAGTGTTAGGTATTAATCAAAATCTAATTATTGATAACAACTTGTTTGAATCAGTTTCCAAATTCAAATACTTAGGATTAATATTAACATTAATATTAATTAATATTAAATTATAATAAAGAGGAAATAAAAAGTAGGCTTAATTCAGGAAATGCATGTGACTTCTCTCTTCATAAACTTTTGTCTTCTCGTTTAATATCTAAGAAAGTAAAAGTTAAAATATACAAAACCGTAATTTTGCCTGTAGTATTATATGGATTTTAAATTTGGTCCCTTACATTGAAAGAGGAACGTAAATTGAGAGTAATTGAAAATAAGATCTTTAATAAAATCTTTGAACCTAAAAGGAATGAGGAGACAGGTGAGTGGAGAAGGTTACATAATTTAGAATTACATAATTTGTATTCATGTCCAGATATTATTAGAATAATTAAATCAAGAAGACTTAGGTGGGCAGGCCATGTAGCACGAATGGGAGAGAAGAGAGGAGTTTACAGGATTCTTTTTGGGAAACCTGAAGGTAAGAGACCTGTAGGAAGACGAAGACGAAGATGGAGGTACAAAGGAAATCCTTAGGGATGGAAAAGAGTAAATAGAACTTGCTCAAGATAGAGAAAGATGGAAGGCCTGTGTTGCTGCAGCCATGAACCTTCGGTTTTAAGTAGGCTAGGGATTTAGTTAGTTAGTTACTTGAATTATGCATTTTACAGCCTGAAAAGCGTTTTAATTATTACATTTCTCGTATAGGATCAAAACTTGATTTTTCGAGAAATTCGCGTTATATGCTAATTTTCGTTTGAAACTCATTTTTTCTACAGACCAAGCCGGATATGATTTTCATGAAAATTTGGAATTATTATGCTTTCAGAACCTTAAAAGCATTTTAATTATGACATTTGGACGATACGTTGAATACTTGATTTTTCGAGAAATACGCATTCAACGCTAGTACTCGTTTGAAAATCATTTTCTCAACTGGCCTAGCTAGAGATGATTTTCTTTGAAATGTTGAATGAATATGCTGAAAAGCGTTTTAATTAAAACATTTCGCTCATAGGTTCAAAACTTGATTTTTCGAGAAATTCCCGATAAATTCTAATTTAAATTTGAAACTCATTTCTTCTACAGGCTAAGCCTGAGATGATTTACAAGCAAATGTTGTTTTATTATGCTTTTCAGAGACTGAAAAGCGTTTTAGTTATTACATTTCGTTTAATAGATCAAAACTTGATGTTTCGAGAAATTTAATTTCAATGCTAATACTCACTTAAATCTAATTCTCTATACAGACCTAGCGAGAGATGATTCTCATTAGAGTGATAAATTATTATGCTTTCCATAGCTATAAAAGCGTTTTAATTATTACAGATCGGCAATAGAATCAACATTGATTTCTCGAGAAATACGCGTTCAATTCCATTACTCGTTTGAAAGTCATTTTCTCTACAGACCAGCCAGGGATGATTTTCTTTAAAATGTTGAATTATTATCCTAGTCAGAGCTTGAAATCGTTTATATTTTTACATTTCGACTATAAATAAAAAGTAGGCTTAATTCAGGAAATGCATGTTACTTCTCTCTTCATAAACTTTTGTCTTCTCGTTTAATATCTAATAAAGTAAAAGTTAAAATATACAAAACCGTAATTTTATCTGTAGTATTATATGGGTGTGAAATTTGGTCGCTTACATTGAAAGAGGAACGTAAATTGAGAGTATTTGAAAATAAGATCCTTAGGAAAATCTTTGGACCTAAAAGATATGAGGAGACAGGTGAGTGGAGAAGGTTACATAATTTAGAACTACATAATTTGTATTCATGTCCAGATATTATTAGAATAATTAAATCAAGAAGACTTAGGTGAGCAGGCCATGTAGCACGAATGGGAGAGAAAAGAGGAGTTTACAGGATTCTTGTTGGGAAACCTGATGGTAAGAGACCTAGACTTGTAGGAAGGCGAAGACAAAGTTGGAGGGACAACGTTGAGATGGACTTAAGGGATATCGGTAGGGATGGAAAAGAGTATATAGAACTTGCTCAAGATATAGAAAGATGGAAGGCCTGTGTTGCTGCAGCCATGAACCTTCGGGTTTAAGAAGGCTATTTATTTGGTTAGTTAGTTAATGGAATTATTATGCATTTTAGATCCTGAAAAGCGTTTTAATTATTACATTTCTCGTATAGGATCAAAACTTGATTTTTCGAGAAATTCGCGTTATATGCTAATTTTCGTTTGAAACTCATTTTCTCTACAGACCAAGCCAGATATGATTTTCATGAAAATTTGGATATATTATGCTTTTCAGAGAATTAAAAGCGTTTCAATTATGACATTTGGACAATAGGTTGAATACTTGATTCTTCGAGAAATTCTCGATAAATTCTAATTTAAATTTGAATCTCAAGCCAGAGATGATTTTCAAGCAAATGTTGAATTATTATGCTTTTCAGAGCCTAAAAAGCGTTTTAATTATTACATTTCGCCTATAGGATCAAAACTTGATTTTTAGAGAAATTTACGTTCAATGCTAATACTCACTTAAATCTAGATATCTATACAGACCTAGCGAGAGATGATTCTTATTAAAGTGATAAATTATTATTCTTTCCATAGCCTAAAAAACGTTTTAATTATTACCATTCGGCAATAGAATCAAAACTTGATTTTTCGAGATATTCGCGTTCAAAGCTAATACTCACTTTAGACTCATTTTCTATACAAGCCAAGCCAGACATTATTTTCTTTAAAATCTTGAATAATGTATGTCACTGATACATTTGATCACATAACAAAAATGCTCCTTAATTGCTAGAAAGTTTAATCGACTTGAAAATGCTTCATCTTTTCTTTTTCGTGAGTATAATATTGTATATTAAGCTGCGATCAGTCATGGGTGCATGCCACACTCACTTACAATTTAATAAAGTGTCATTTAACAGTTGTGCTGTCTAATATGTTTGCGTTTGTCATGTGTAGTAGTTGTGCTGTGTAGTTTGTTTATGTTTATATTGTGTAGTAGTTGTGGTGTGTTTGTGTTTAAATTGTGTTATAGTTGATATATGTTTGTGTGTGTCTTGAGTAGTAGTTGAGCTGTCGAATGTGTTTGTGTTCGTCTTGTGTAGTAATTCAGCTGACTCAAGTGTTTGTGTTTGTATTGTGTAGTTGTTCCTTCATTAATATTGGGGGTTAGGCGTAGATCTGACAACTCTGCACTGTAAAAAAAAAATGTCAAGAAGCAGCAATATAAGGCCATGGATGTTCCCAAAATAAAAAATTACGGAGGTAAAATAGTCGGATCTGCGTGTGGGGAGTACTTTGGGAGGTCCCTGGACTAAGGATAAGATCCACATTACGAATAAGGATATTAAATTAGGCACCTGGAATGTTCTGAGCCTTTACCGGCCTGGGGCATTTCAGTGTACAGTTAATGAGATAGTTAAGTATAAATTAAATGTAGTATCTGTCCAGGAAGTCAGGTGGTCAGGAGACAGGAATTGTAAAACTAAAAATTATACTTTTTTCTATGGTGTTTAAAATCATAATTTTGGAACAGGCTTTTTCTTAAATAAAATCTCGGCTCTTAAAACAGTAGAATTTATTAATGATAGGATATTATATGAAGTTTTACAGGGTAGGTGGTGTAAAATTATTTTAATAGACATACATGCACCATGTGACGCTTGCGTAGGTAGGCACCAACTAACCCGGTACGTTGTTATAGATCTTAATGGAAGCGCGTGGTAAATTTACCCTCGTTAGCACCTATTCCCATGCAAGGGTCACAAACAATATCTGACGCCACGTTTCTGCTGGATAAATGTGTTCTCAATAATCGAACAAGTCAGCAGAACGGCAACGCCAGGTTCCACTGAATACTGGAATCCGCGGAACGGTCAAAAATCATGAAAAGATTCCGTTCCTGTTTCTTCTTTACTTAATTACGCTGCAAATAGAATGCTTCTTGTTACAAGAAATTACTATAATGCAAGGAAAACACTCATTCGTAATTAATACGTACCACAACCTAATAAACCAATCTCGTGTTAAGTGTCAGTTAACGAGTCATAAAAAGGGGGGGTCAAATGTGGCATTTACAAGATTTACCATTCAATTTTCACACATTCATGAAAAAGGCGGGAGACATTAGTTATCATAAAAAAGGACAATGTTCCCATTCTTACTCAAAACATAGTATATCCGTTAAGTGTACGGATTTAAACCTACGGGTCAGAAACAATCAACCAAACAAGAACATTCAGTTTTAACGTTCTTCTTCTTTTTTATTCCAACAATTTTAGATTAACTTGATTTCTCAACAACAACAATGGAACGTTCGAGGAGATTTTTAACCTAACACTTAAATCCTTTCAAAATGAACTGTTTTCTGAATCAAGTCCAACATGTAAGCTCCATTATAAACATGCATACCCAGACACGTACATATCAAATACAGCACTAAGCAGTGCTAATAACAATCAACTGGGTATTCTTTTTACAACAGTGAATTCCTAACAACAACATGTAGATATAAATATATAGTCATTCGTGCATGGCTTTTGACGCTACAGTGTAAGGTTATGGGGAATATTAATTAAGAAGGGCAAAACGTGAAAATGCGGCGTGCGAATAGTGCATTAACGGACGTAATTAAACCAGCGGTTTTCTAGCTTTCGACGATTCTTGTCTAACGATTTCCCAAGTAAAGGAATCTCCTTTACCACGCAATAGTTTGTTCAATCACAAGGGGAAAAAAGGGTTGTATTTTTAATTATTCCTCTTTCTTGGCATTCGTTATTTTATTGAAGTGGAGCAGGAGTGCCTACGCTCGTACTGGGTGTACTTTAACTTGATTTTATTGGTTCCAATATATGTGTATAAGAGTTCGCTATCCAATCACTGCACCAAAAACACTTAGTTTATTGAGTTACGTTGAAAGAACCAAAAAGGGGGGGGAATGTGTGAGAGAAGCGACTTCGTAAACAGCTTGCATAAATCAAAAAAAAATGAAAATGTATAGTTCTAAGAGCAAGCCGGCGACAGGATCTAAGATGGTAACGTTCACTATACCTTGATTATATTCCTTCGGATGGTCCTTGTCAAAAATACACGCACTTTGTCCAGTTTGGATACGTCTGGCTGCAGTCCAATGCCTCCCTACGAGTCTGGTAATCGTGGCTCCTAAGGAAGGTTTCCCATCTCTCGATATCAGTAGGTACACGTAGGACTTGGCGTTCAAGGCAAGACGACCCTGTGCCGCTGCTAATTGGCTGGTATGCAACTGCTCGAAGACAGGAAGCGAACTGAGGAATTCCCGATCGGGATCATCGAAGAAAAAAAGGGAGGGGGAGGAGAAAGTGTAGTTTTCATTATATACGATAGACGGCGACACAATCCGAACGCCATAGCGCTGTCGTCTATTGAGTTGGAGAGTTTGTTTGCTCCAAATAAACTCTATAATCGTACCAAAAGGTACGTGTAATATTCACTAATAACAGATGGTATATTAGGAATATTACAAACTCCCGGATCCCCACAAAACAAAGGGAATTAAAGAAATGGGCGGGGGCCTAAACGGCCAAGTAGCATCAAAGCCTAACAATCGAAAAGCTGCACTTAAGGTGTGACAACAATATACATTAAACAACCACAATTATACGTGATAAAAGAGCATAATTATCTCAGCTTTATCCCAAGGAATACATGTGTATTCATAGATATTTGAATTAAAATTAGAGACACACCACAAAAAATACAACCCCCAAAATTGACAGTCAGGGAATGAGCATATATATTATAGATTCAAAAAAAAAAAAATCAAGCAAAGAGAATGACACCCATAATATCAATGTTAAATATCATTGGTAAGCAAAAGACATAATCAAGGTATAAGTTCATAACGGTTATAAATGCATGCATGCTTAGATACCATAAAAGAAATATATATCAGAGCCAAAAGACTCATGACAACATGTATATGAATCAACCTTGAACTCCATGCTGGCCATCCCGGATCCAACATTTGTTTAATGAGATCACATACACCCAAAAATCACCATATTCACAGCACATAGAACAAATAGCATAGGCACATAGCAAAGGTAATGTCAAACCGGGCAGCGCCAGAAGCATAGAATCACCACAAGGCGAAGACTTAAAAAAAAAATATAGTGATGCTCAACACTTCCAAATGTCCGGAGGCGTAGTAGAGCACTAGTCGTAAGATGGTCCAAAAAACAAGTCTCCCCATGGCGTAATTGTAGCATAGTAGTAGTCTCGTGAAAATATGAAACAAAAGAAAAGGAAGGGGATCAACAAAAGAATAAGAAAGGAGGAAGTTAGAAAGAGAACCAGGAAAGTTAAGACTACGAAGTACAGAAGGAAGGAACAAAAGGAAAGTAGCATCATTACAGAGCGCATGCATCACAATTATTGCATTTATCAAAAAAAATATCCAAACTACAAACAAAGGTAATTTCACATAGTATCTCACAATAAATATTTAAATTGATACAACACCCACACTGGACATAAATAATAGACCTAATAATAATGCCTATAAAGAGGAAAAATATTACAGAATTACCCTTAAATCCAAGACACTTCCTTATATTGACAATTAACAAATTTGCAAAAAAAAGGCCAAAAAGGTTTGTAAATAAGGGAGGTCTAGGAATGAATATGATTTTGTAACGTCTGTCCCACCTGAGTATGTCCCAAAGCCACAGGTGACACAGGAGAATCTAAATTCCGTATGGTATACGGTTTGAGATGGGTCACATGTGCTTTACGGAGCATCTGTTGAGTATCAGGGTCTATCAACAAGGCCGTCACCGGTGTTAACATTTTGAATACCTGTACTGGACCAGACCATCGTTCCTGGAGCTTAGATGACGTTTTGTTAAAGGCATTACTTAAGGGAAAAACACGGTATGAAACCATGTCCCCGGGTTTTTAGAAACCTGAACCCGAGAGTGATCATATTTGCGTTTGCGTGAATGACAAGAACGCAGCAAGTGTTGATAAGCATCACCCCAAGCGTGTGCACGAACAGGAGACGGAGGAGCTGCCAGCTCCTCATCAGATTGTAAGTCCCAAAAAGAATTCATTGGACCATCAATATCCCGTCCAAATATTAGCCTCGCCGGCGTAGCGTGAATGGCATCGTGCGTAGCTGTATTAAAGGCAAAGGCAATACTATTTAAGTGGAGAACCCATTTGGAGTTATCTTTTGAGTGAAAACAAATTAAGGATGACTTGAGATTACGCATGAATCGTTCTGCCAAAGAAGAGTTTGGATAATAGGGACTGGTATATATATGGCGAACATTGGACTCGAATAAAAGGTTATTAAACACCTGCGAACGAAAATATGAAGCATTGTCGGACACTAATTCGCATGGAGCTCCAAAGGAAAGAAAAAAGAATTTCAATTTATCAATAATTGCGTACGAAGTCGCCGAGCGAAGTGGATATAGTGAGACCCATTTGGAAAATGCGTCCACAACCACCAAAATATAAGTATTTCCGAGAGCAGAACGAACCAAAGGTCCCACCAAATCAATGTAAAGGCGCCGCCAAGGGTGGCGTATCACCTCCGAGGAAAGTAAACCTTGAGGCTTACGAATAGCCAATTTGGCCTTTTGGCAAATTTCACAAGACATGTATGTTTCAAAAAGGCAGATTTTAGGTCATCGAAACGGCCTTGATCCTCTTTGGACCAAAGAAATGGTATATTCTTTTTGCGCTTATCAGTAAGGAAGCTAGTCCTTTCGGCAAAATGAGGGAGAAAACGCGAATAATAAGAAAGGAGACCCATGACTTGCGCCACCCCAAGCTGGGATTTAGGGGGGGCGGTATATCTTGAATAGCGGAAATGCGCTCAGGGTCCATGACCATCTGTTTATGTCGGATAATATATACCAAATAATTAATTTCCTTAGCCATCCAGGTAGATTTAACCGGATTAACAGTAAGACGGGCCTCCCGAAGAGCCTGTAGTATTTCAGTCAAATGCAAGAGATGGGACTGCTCATCAGGCGAAAACACCAGCAAGTCGTCCGCATACGTAAGACGAAATTTATATTTAAACTTTCCCAGGACCTCATCAAGTACGCGAGACAACATCTGCGTACCCAAATTGATGCCAAAGGGGACACGAGTATATATGAATTGACCAAATGAAATAACAAAGGCAGTTAAATCTTTGCTCTTTTCGTCCAACCTAATCTGGTGGAAAGACTGGCATAAATCAAGGCAGGAAAACATCGCAGCATTTTGCAAATGTTGAAATAAGAGGTCAATACGAGGCTGTGGAAATTGATCATATGCAATTATCTATTTAAAGATTGAAACGAACAAACCAAACGATGGCCACCATTTTTCTTCGGAACCAAAAAGGCCGGGCTAGCGTATGGTGACCTACAAACCTCCACGATACCCTGAGACCGTAACTCCTCAATTTGTTGTCGCATAATATCAGTTTGGACAGGGTTCAATTGGAAAGGCTTAGCCCGAAAGGGGATATCGGACACTAAAGGGATGGACACCGGTGGTAATGTACATTCACCCACCCTGTCCGTAACAACATCGGAAAAATTATTTAGTAAGTCTTGCAAATGAGAGGGTGGATCAGAGGACGATGGGAAAGGGTGTGGGCGATCTTGACCAGAAACCGGAGGGCATTTCTCCGAAAAAGAAAATGACACGTGCTGTGGGGTTTTATCTACTGAAAGACCTTCCTGAAAATAAGGAAAGGAAATAATCCAAGATTCCAAAGAAATGGTTGCCTTCGCATGAGAAAAAAAATCCATCCCCAAAATCAACGGATAAGGTAACGAATCCACTATCCAAAAACACCATTTCCATGACAAATGACCCAATCGGAGTGAAAGTTCGGATCGAGAGTCTAAAGAAAAGACCCGATTTGTCACATCCTTTAATTCCATCGTTGCGTTTCGAGCAATTGAATAACCACTTCTAATCTGCCCCAACAATGAAGAAGAAACAAGCGACACTGACGAAGCGGTATCGAGAAGAGCAACAGTTGGTTGGACTCCTAATAGAACTTTAATCGTAGGAAACAAACGATTTTCCGTTGAGAAAGGGTGTTCTGCATGCAATTGAATAGGAGTAACACCCTCGCAAACAGAACGCAGCACGGATGTCTGAGGGGAAGGAACGGGATCATGAAACAAGGTATCTGAAATCGTCGTCGACGAAGGACCAGTGGTAGCGTCTTTTGACACCGCAATGGGAGGTAATGTCGAAAAACCAGACTGTATCAAGAGTAAACAAGATGGAGGGTGTGGATCCTCCTGAGAAGATTGCATAATGTTTGAAGTTAAAGGCGGCGAGCTCACCGATACACCATGTGGGGAAGCATTAGGAGAAGACTCAAAAGGTCTATCTGAGACATCTGCTAAACGAGAGATGGAAGCGATGGTACATGTAACTCAGGATACATGTGCGTATGTCACTTTAATTCAGGTGGAAGTATTTGTTGGGCCAAGGCAAAAAATTCTCGAATAACTTGAGGACGGGGATAACATAAAATTAAAGACCGTGCAGGGAAATTCACACCATCAAGCAAAACTTCAAGTAAATGTTGTTCAGGCCATTCAACGGCTAACACCTGACTAGCATCGTAGAATTCTCGAAGAAAAGAATAAAGGGTTTCCGCTGGTTGCTGAACCCGGTGAAGGCTAGAGAGTCGAAATGTTTGCATTACTGAAGAAGGTATAAGCCTGAGCCAGATCATCGATAGAAATGAATGCCAAGGTAACTTCTGTCGAAGACCTCCCATCCAAATTTCGAGGAGAGGGTTTAAAGTAAATGGTAATGCAATTAAGAGAAGGGATTCAGTATCCATTAAATCCAAAGCAATTATTTTATGGAGGAGGCACAAAAATTTATATATTGGCAAAAGATCCTCGCCCGTGATAGGCGACAATTTCCTAAAAAGGAAGGATGCCGTCTGAAAACGTATTGTTTTGCGTATGGGTGAGGAATTGTGTGGAAGAATTACACCTTGAAGAAAATCCAAGACGGAAGGGGAAGGGGGGTAGTGGTGATTGCCCATACGGAGGTTGTACATCAGTAGTCATTTTCACGAAGGAGAAAAAAAAACACACTAAAAAATTACGGGAAAAAAATTGGGGGGGGGGGGGTAAAAAAATTTCTATCACTACAATGTTATTTGAAAAAAAAAAGGTAGATCACTAAAGCTTAAACAGCTCTGGTACCAAAACTTTGTGACGCTTGCGTAGGTAGGCACCAACTAACCCGGTACGTTGTTATAGATCTTAATGGAAGCGCGTGGTAAATTTACCCTCGTTAGCACCTATTCCCATGCAAGGGTCACAAACAATATCTGACGCCACGTTTCTGCTGGATAAATGTGTTCTCAGTAATCGAACAAGTCAGCAGAAAGGCAACGCCAGGTTCCACTGAATACTGGAATCCGCGGAACGGTCAAAAATCATGAAAAGATTCCGTTCCTGTTTCTTCTTTACTTAATTACGCTGCAAATAGAATGCTTCTTGTTACAAGAAATTACTATAATGCAAGGAAAACACTCATTCGTAATTAATACGTACCACAACCTAATAAACCAATCTCGTGTTAAGTGTCAGTTAACGAGTCATAAAAAGGGGGGGTCAAATGTGGCATTTACAAGATTTACCATTCAATTTTGACACATTCATGAAAGGGGCGGGAGACATTAGTTATCATAAAAAAGGACAATGTTCCCATTCTTACTCAAAACATAGTATATCCGTTAAGTGTACGGATTTAAACCTACGGGTCAGAAACAATCAACCAAACAAGAACATTCAGTTTTAACGTTCTTCTTTTTTTATTCCAACAATTTTAGATTAACTTGATTTCTCAACAACAACAAGGGAACATTTAAGATTTTTAACCTAACACTTAAATCCTTTCAAAATGAACTGTTTTCTGAATCAAGTCCAACATGTAAGCTCCATTATAAACATGCATACCCAGAAACATACATAACAAATACGGCACTAAACAGTGCTAATAACAATCAACTGGGTATTCTTTTTACAACAGTGATTTCCTAACAACATGTAGATATAAATATATAGTCATTCGTGCATGGCTTTTGACGCTACAGTGTAAGGTTATGGGAATATTAATTAAGGAGGGCAAAACGTGAAAATGCGGCATGCGAATAGTGCATTAACGGACGTAATTAAACCAGCGGTTTTCTAGCTTTCGACGATTCTTGTCTAACGATTTCCCAAGTAAAGGAATCTCCTTTACCACGCAATAGTTTGTTCAATCACAAGGGGAGCAGGAGTGCCTACGCTCGTACTGGGTGTACTTTAACTTGATTTTATTGGTTCCAATATATGTGTATAAGAGTTCGCTATCCAATCACTGCACCAAAAACACTTAGTTTATTGAGTTACGTTGAAAGAACCAAAAAGGGGGGGGGAATGTGTGAGAGAAGCGACTTCGTAAACAGCTTGCATAAATCAAAAAAATGAAAATGTATAGTTCTAAAAGCAAGCCGGCGACAGGATCTAAGATGGTAACGTTCACTATACCTTGATTATATTCCTTCGGATGGTCCTTATCAAAAATACACGCACTTTGTCCAGTATTGATACGTCTGGCTGCAGTCCAATGCCTCCCTACGAGTCTGGTAAACGTGGCTCCTAAGGAAGGTTTCCCATCTCTCGATCTCAACACGAAGGACTTGGCGTTCAAGGCAAGACGACCCTGTGCCGCTGCTAATTGGCTGGTATGCAACTGCTCGAAGACAGGAAGCGAACTGAGGAATTCCCGATAGGGATCATCGAAGAAAAAAAGGAAGGGGGAGGAGAAAGTGTAGTTTTCTTTATACACGATAGACGGCGACACAATCCAAACGCCGTAGCGCTGTCGTCTATTGAGTTGGAGAGTTTGTTTGCTCCAAATAAACTCTATAATCGTACCAAAAGGTACGTGTAATATTCACTAATAACAGATGGTATATTAGGAATATTACAACCAACATGGCGTGGTGCTATACAACCAACGGAAGATAAAGATTATAATACTAAAGATGATTTTTATACAGAGTTAGAACAGGTCTTTGATAAATTTTCTCAGTATGATATGAACATTCTGTTAGGTGACTGTAATGCACAGATTGACAAACAAGAGACATTTAAACCCACGATTGGTAAAGAAAGTCTTCATGAATTAAGTAATGATAATTGTATAAGATTGATTACTTTTGCAACCTCAAAGAATTTAATTGTGAAAAATACCACTTTTAAACATAAAGATATCCATAAATATACCTGGTCTTCTCCAGATGGTAAAACTCTTTATCAGATAGATCATATTCTCATTGATAAGAGAAGACACACTACTATAATTGACGTTCGTACACATAGAGGTGCTGACTGTGCCAGTGACCATTATTTAGTAATTGCTAAATTAAGAGAAAGACTCTCAGTGATAAATCATAAGCAACAATATCTAAAAAGTTCTAAAATTTGATACTGATGAAAGAATTAAGAAATATTACCAAATTAAACTGTCAAGTAGATTTGATGTTGCAGGATTTAAATGATGATGAAAATATAAATGAAACAGACGTAAATAAGAATTGGGAGCACATTCGTAATGCAATAGAATCAGCAGCTAAAGAAAGTATAGGATACCATAAACCGAGAAAAAGTAAGTCATGGTTTGATAATAAATGTCATAATCTAATATAAATAAGAAATCAGGCTAGACTTAGATGGTTAAATAACTCTGATGATACAAATCTAAACAATTATAATAGAATAAAGCGTGAAGTTAACAGCACGTTTAGAAGTAAAAAAGAGATTACTTGAAAAGCAAAATTAACTAAATTGAAACAAACAGCAAAAATAAAAATATCAGAGATTTATATAAAGGTGTAAATAAGTTTAGAAAGTAATCAACCTAAAGTAAACTTGATAAAAGATAAAGACGGTGATTTTCTAGCTGACCCAAGCGATATTCTAAATAGATGGAAGAACTACTTTAATGACCTTTTAAATGTCCATGTAGGAAATAAATCAGAATTAAATGAAGTACACACAACAGAACCTTTAGTTCCAGAACCTAACTTGACTGAAGTTAAAGATGCTATTAAAAGGCTAAAGAATAACAAAGCACCTGGCATTGATTTAATACCAGCTGAGTTAAATAAATATGATGGTAATTCATTAATATGTCAGATTCATAAATTAATTTGTTTAATATGGAATAAAGAAGAAATCCCTCAACAGTGGAAAGAATCCATAATTGTTCCTGTGTTTAGAAAAGGTGATAAAATGAACTAAAATAGTTACCGTGAAATTTCTCTACTCTGAACAAAATATAAAATATTATCTAACATTATTTTAACAAGACTAACACCATATGCTAACGAAATTATAGGTGATTATCGATGTGGATTTAAACGTAACAGATCAACTACAGATCAAATTTTTCACATGAGACAGACACTTGAAAAAAAGTGGGAATATAATCAAAATGTCCATCAGCTATTCATTGATTTCAAAGAAGCAAATGATTCGGTCAAAAGAGATAAATTATATAAAATATTAGTAGAGTTTGGAATACCTAAGAAGCTTGTTAGTATGATAAAAATATACACCAGTGAAACAGAAAGTAAAATTCGTGTGGGTATTAATATGTCTGACAAATTTACAATTCACGATCGGTTAAAACAAGGAGATGCATTATCTCCATTGCTCTTTAATTTTGCCTTAGAATATGCTGTTAGGAAGGTAAAAGAAACTAAAGAAGGACTAAAATTAAATGGTGTGACTCAGTTGTTAGCATATGCAGACGATTTAGACTTACTGGAGGATGATGTGAATACAATTAAGAATAATGCTAAAATATTTTTCAAAACTGCTAAAGAGATAGGTTTGGAAGTTAACAAAGAGAAAACTAAGTATATGCTTACAGACCGAAACCAAGTGTTAGGTAATAATCAAAATTTAATTATTGATAACAACTTGTTTGAACCAGTTTCCAAATTCAAATACTTAGGAGTAATATTAACAAATGAAAATTATATTAAAGAGGAAATAAAAAGTATGCTCAATTTAGGAAATGCATGTTACTTCTCTCTTCATAAACTTTTGTCTTCTCGTTTAATATCTAAGAAACTAAAAGTTAAAATATACAAAAACTCATTATCTCTACAGACATTACCAGAGATGATTTTGATGAAAATTTTGAATTATTATGCTTTTCAGAGCCTTAAGAGCTTTTTAATTATGAAATTTGGACTTTAGGTTGAGTACTTTATTTTTCGAGAAATACGCGTTCAATGATGATACTCGTTTGAAACTCATTTTCTCAACTGACCTAGCTCGAGATAATTTTCTTTAAAATGTTGAATTAATATGCTTTTCAGAGCCTGAAAATCATTTTAATTAAAACATTTCGCTCATAGGATAAAAACTTGATTTTTCGAGAAATTCAAGATAACTTCTAATTTAAATTTGAAAGTTATCTTCTACAAGCCAAGCCTGAGATGATTTACAAGCAAATGTTGAATTATTATGCTTTTCAGAGATTGAAAAGCGTTTTAATTAATACATTTCGCTTTTAGGATCAAAACTTGATGTTTCGAGAAAATTACGTTCAATGCTAATACTCACTTAAATTTAATTTTCTACACAGACCTAGCGAGAGATGATTCTCATTAAAGTGATGAATTATTATGCTTGAAATATTCGCGTTCAAAGCTAATACTCACTTCAGACTCTTTTTCTATACAAACCAAGCCAGACATGATTTACTTTAAAATGTTTAATTATGTATGTCATTGATACATTTGATCACATAATAAAAATGCTCCTTCATTGCTAGAAACTTTAATCGACTTGAAAATGCTTCATCTTTTCTTTTTCGGGAGTATAATATTGTATATTAAGCTGCGATAGTTGCCGCGGTGGCTCAATCGGTAACGCGTCTGACTACCATGCTCAAGGTCCCGGGTTCGATCCCCGGCCGGTTCAAATCCGGGAACTTATCTAACGATGGAAGCGGCCCCGGTGCTTACCCAGCGTCGAATAACATGGGTACCTGGGGGAAACTCTGGGGGGTAAAGGAGGTCAGTGGCATGATGCTGATCACAACCCCCATTCAGGACCGGGATCAAGAAAGTGTGTGACGTTACACCCACACTCCCTATACGCCTTCATGGCGTGGTTCTGTGCACAAGGGAGCACTTTACCTTATTTTTTTTACCTTTATATTAGGCTGCGATAAGTCATGGGTGCATGCCACACTCACTTACAATTTAATAAAGTGTCAATTAACAGTTGTGCTGTCTAATGTGTTTGTGTTCGCCTGGTGTAGTAATTGTGCTGTCTAAAGTGTTTGTGTTTGTCTTGTGTAGTAGTTCCTCCAATCATTTTGGGATGAGGAGACAGGTGAGTGGAGAACGTTACATAATTTAGAACTACATAATTTGTATTCATGTCCAGATATTAGAATAATTAAATCATGAAGACTTAGGTGGGCAGGCCATGTAGCACGAATGGGAGAGAAAAGAGGAGTTTACAGGATTCATGTTGGGAAACCTGATGGTAAGAGACCTGTAGGAAGGCAAAGAGGAAGATGGAGGGACAACGTTGAGATGGACTTAAGGGAAATCGGTAGGGATGGAAAAGAGTATATAGAACTTGCTCAAGAGAGAGAAAGATGAAAGGCCTCTGTTGCTGCAGCTATGAACCTTCGGGTTTAAGAAGGCTAGGGATTTAGTTAGTTAGTTAGTTGAATTATTATGCATTTTAGAGCCTGAAAAGCGTTTTAATTATTACAATTCTAGTTTAGGATAAAAACTTGATTTTTCGAGAAATTCGCGTTATATGCTAATTTTCGTTTGAAACTCATTTTCTCTACAGACCAAGCCAGATATGATTTTCATGAAAATTTGTAATTATTATGCTTTTCAGAGCCTTAAAAGCGTTTGAATTATGACATTTGGACGATAGGTTGAATACTTGATTTTTCGAGAAAAACGCGTTTAACGCTAGTACTCGTTTGAAACTCATTTTCTCAACTGACGTAGCTAAAGATGATTTTCTTTAAAATGTTGAATTAATATGTTTTTCAGAGCCTGAAAAGAGTTTTAATTAAAACATTTCGCTCATAGGATCAAAACTTGATTTTTCGAGAAATTCTCGATAAATTCTAATTTAAATTTTAAACACATTTCTTCTACAGGCCAAGCCAGAGATGATTTTCAAAGAAATGTTGAATTATTATGCATTTCAGAGCCTGAAAAAAGTTTAATTATTACATTTCCCCTATAGGATCAAAACTTGATGTTTCGAGAAATTTACGTTCAATGCTAATACTCACTTAAATCTAATTTTCTATACAGACCTAGCGAGAGATGATTCTCATTAAAGTGATGAATTATTATGCTTTCCATAGCCTAAAAAGTGTTTTAATTATTACATTTCGGCAATAGAATCAACACTTGATTTTTCGAGAAATTCCCGTTAAATGATAATTTTCGTTTAAACCCATTAATGCCCAGAATTTTTTTTTCAGATATCTGTTTTATACTTGAATATATGGCTATTGAGGGTCATATATTATGCTTAACTTCAGTTTCGATATGATATCTTTACTTGTTAAAGAGTGGAGGGGGGCCACAAATGTGGGCACTGGGCACTAATGTATCTCCTGATATTTATTATGATAGAGAAATTATAATAAGTCACTTTTCTACAAGAGCTTTAAAGTAATTTATAATGCAAAGGTTCTGAATTTATGAAAGTACAGTTCGTCTGTTCAACATTTTATGCACTGAAGTATACTAGAACTTACATAATATCTCCTTGTAAATATAATGGTAAATTTTTTTTTCTTAGTAAATTACTCCCAAAATATTTCGTCTGCATGAGCTTCAAATAAATTTATACTGCAAATTTCTGGATTTAGAAAAGTATTTCTTCGATTTTTCAAAAGTTGATTTGTGACTGTGAAACCTTTCAAAACATTTGATGTGACATCCCACGTTGCACTTTCTGCACTTTTTCCAAGTATTCTTCTTGCACTCTTCACATCGTATTTGTGTTTTGTTGGTGTCTAACATGTGAGGAGCACCATCTAGTCGAATATTATCGTCAACTCGTATCTTCCCATTTGTGGATACTCGTGACTGCCTTGGACGCTCTTGTGTGTACCTAGACAAATAATTCTGAACTACAAAGCGGGTGAATGCGAGAAGATCTAAACCCTGCTGGTGTCCAATGGGTGTTTTTAATCTGTACAGCTGCCAAGCGTTATTCATTGTAGCATTTAAAAAATAAGCAATGAGCTGCCAGTACCATTTTCGGTTTGGAATTGTGATGCGGTAAGTAGATATGTTCTGATCTATTTGGTCTATTCCACCCATGTAAGTGTTGTACAAGCTGGCTGATCTATAAAAATGTGTTTCTTTTCTGCTCGACACCATCTTTTACTTTTCCCCAATGGATGCACACCACAGCTCGTCGATGCTACAGTTACAACGTTGTTGTCATTCTATTGCACCAAAGTTATTGCAGATTTTGTGCCCGTGACGAACCACGGATTTCCTTCTTGAACACTTTGGAATTAATGAGATGCGCCTTTTCAACTCGATTTACTCGATTGTACCAACTACATCATGCCGTTTATGTAGTAAGGAGTCAAACAATCTGAGGGACGTAAAGAAATTGTCCATGTACAGGCAATATGTAGTATCAAGTGGCATTTTGTTGACCAGTTTTGTAAGAACAGAACCACGTACTCCAAGTTCAGGAATAGCATTACCTGTCGAGGCCCCCTGGTATGTTTCCACCTCGAAGCTGATTACCAGATAAATGTGTGATATCAAAATCTTCATCAGAAGCGCTAACCTCATCGCTGGCCAATGCATTTTCAGGTGGTTGTATATACACATCCACATGAAGTACGTTATCCTCTTCAAGAAGAGCTGCGATTTCTTCAACATTTAGCCTGGAAAGAAAAATAAATGAAATAAATGCTTGTATTTATCTGATACCATTAGATATAAACAAAATTTCATTCAAATTGAAAAGAAGGAACGGCAAGGAGGCATTAAATGACAGTATTTCCAAGCCTACCTTTTATGCCCTTCCATTTAGAAAAAATCCGATGGCTATATAACAAAACATATACAAAGAAAATCCGTTTCCGCAATGAAGAAAACTCATAAACTTCAATTGTTTTGGTATATAATTTATAAATGCGATGTAGTAAATATTCTATGTTCCTTTTGCAACCAACGGTTTTTGTGTAAACTACAATTCTTGTGAAATATAGGTCTACGGCTCAATGTTAAAAAAAAAAAAAAATAGCTACGAAAACTGCTGAAGAAGTTCACACACACTCTTGTGCCCAGTGCCAACAAAAGTGGGCAGTAAAAATTAAACCCTTACTGTTACTATGCTATGAAGTTCAAAGAACCTTTTACTTTATAATAATAAACATAGATCATAGTAGTTTAAAATGACCCTAACAAATAATAGGTAGACCTGATTAAAAACAATGAGAAAATAACTTACCTTCTGGAAATCGCCATGCTCGAAGACTTATCAACTACAACGTACTTCAACAATAGCTCGCGCCAAAACGAATGCAACGTTCAATTTGATAACGCTACTGCAGATCACTGTTGCCAACTCGTAACTGACAATAAAAACCATTTCACGATCAATTTTTATTTACATAGTTTGTGGGCATGATCAATAACTGCCAATAGGCGCCAACAAATGTGGGCACTGGGTTCATTTTCTCTACAGACCAAGCCAGAGATGATTATCATTAAAATGTTGAATTATTATGCTTGTCAGAGCTCGAAAAGCGTTTTAATTATGACATTTGGACTAACGGATCAATAATTGATTTCTCGATAAATACGCGTTCAATGCTAGTACTCGTTTGAAACTCATTTTCCCTACAGACCTTCCCAGAGATGATTTTTATGAAAATTTGGAATTATTATGCTCTTCAGAGCCTTAAAAGCGTTTTAATTATGACATTTGGACTTTAGGTTGAATACTTGATTTTCGAGAAATACTCGTTTGAAACTCATTTTCTCTGCAGACCTAGCCAGAGATGGTTTTCTTTAAAAAGTTGAATTATTAAGATTTTGATTTTCAGAGCCTGAAAAGCGTATTGATTTTTACATTACGACTATAGAATCAAAACTTGATTTTTCGAGATATTCGCGTTCAAAGCTAATACTCACTTGAGACTCATTTTCTATACAAACCAAGCCAGACATGATTTTCTTTAAAATGTTGAATTATGTATGTCACTGAGACATTTGATCACATAACAAAAATGCTCCTTCATTGCTAGAAACTTTAATCGACTTGAAAATGCTTCATCTTTTCTTTTTCGGGAGTATAATATTGTATATTAAGCTGCGATAGTTGCCGCGGTGGCTCAGTCAACGTTACAACGCGTCTGACTACCATGCTCAAGGTCCCGGGTTCGATCCCCGGCCGGTTCAAATCCGGGAACTTATCTAACGGTTGTAGCGGCCCCGACGTCCACCCAGCGTCGAATAACATGGGTAACTGGAGGAAACCCTGGGGGTTAAAGGCAGTCAGGGGCGTGATGCTGATCACATGCCCTCCACTCAGGACCGGGATCAAGAAAGTGTGGGGCATTACCCCCACACTCCCTATACGCCTTCATGGCGTGGTGCTATGCACAGGGGAGCTCTTTACCTTTTTTACCTTTATATTAAGCTGCGATAAGTCATGGGTGCATGCCACACTCACTTACAATTTAATAAAGTGTCATTTATCAGTTGTGCTGTCTAATTTGTTTGAGTTTGTCTTGTGTAGTATTTGTGGTGTGTAGTTTCTTTATGTTTATATTGTGTAGTAGTTGTGGTGTGTTTGTGTTTATATTGTGTTATAGTTGTGATGTGTTTGTGTGTGTCTTGTGTAGTGGTTGTGCTGCCTAATGTGTTTGTGTTCGACTTGTGTAGTAATTGTGCTGTCTAAAGTGTTTGTGTTTGTCTTGTGTAGTAGTTCCGCCATTCATATTGGGGGTTAGGCGTAGAGCTGACAACACTGCACTGTAAAAAAAAATGTCAAGAAACGTCAATATAAGGCCATAGATGTTCCCAAGGTAAAAAATTCCGGAGGTAAAATAGTCCCCCGTTCGGATCTCCGGGTGGGGAGTACTTTGGGAGGTCCCTGGACTAAGGATTAGATCCACATTACGAATAAGGATATTAAATTAGGCTCCTATTGTTCTGAGCCTTTACCGGCATGGGGCATTTCAGTGTACAGTTAATGAGATAGTTAAGTATAAATTAGATGTAGTAGCTGTCCAGGAAGTTGGGTGGTCAGGAGACAGGAATTGTAAAACTAAAAATTATACATTTTTCTATGGCGCTGAATATCATAATTTTGGAACAACCTTTTTCTTAAATAATAGAATTATCTCGGCTCTTAAAACAGTAGAATTTATTAATGATAGGATATCATATGCAGTTTTACAGGGTAGGTGGTGTAAAATTATTTTAATAAACATACAGACACCAACGGAAGATAAATATGATAATAGTAAAGATGATTTTTATACAGGGTTAGAACATTTCTCAGTATGATATGAAAATTCTCTTAGGGGACTGTAATGCACAGATTGGCAAAGAAGAGACATTTAAACCCACGATTGGTAAAGAAAGTCTTCATGAATTAAGTAATGATAATGGTATAAGATTGATTACTTTTGCAACCTCAAAGAATTTAATTGTGAAAAGTACCACTTTTAAACATAAAGATATAAATAAATATACCTGGTCTTCTTCAGATGGTAAAACTCATAATCAGATAGATCATATTCTCATTGATAAGAGAAGACACACTAGTATAATTGACGTTCGTACATATAGAATTGCTGACTGTGCCAGTGACAATTACTGAATAGTAGTTGCTAAATTAAGAGAAAGAATCTCAGTAATAAATTATAAACAACAATATCTAAAAGTTCTAAAATTTGATACAGGAAAGTTTACTGATGAAAGAATTAAGAAAAATTACCAAATTAAACTGTCAAATAGAATTGATGTTTTCCAGGATTTAAATGATGATGAAAATGTAAATGAAATAGACGTAAATAAAAGTACATTCGTATTGCAATAGAATCAGGAGCTAAAGAAAGTATAGGAAACCATAAACCGAGAAAAAGTAAGCCATGGTTTGATAATGAATGTCATAATCTAATAGAAATAAGAAATCAGGCTAGACTTAGGTGGTTAAATAACTCTGATGATACAAATCTAAACAATTATAATAGAATAAAGCGAGAAGTTAACAGCACGTTTAGAAGTAAAAAAAGAGATTACTTGAAATGCAAAATTAACTAAATTGAAACAAACAGCAAAAATAAAAATATCAGAGATTTATATAAATGTGTAAATGAGTTTGGAAAGGTGTTGCAACCTAAAGTAAACTTGATAAAAGATAAAGACGGTGATTTTCTAGCTGACCCAAGCGATATTCTAAATAGATGGAAGAACTACTTTAATGACCTTTTAAATTTACATGTAGGAGACAAATCTGAAGTAAATGAAGTACACACAGCAGAACCTTTAGTTCCAGAACCTAACTTGACTGAAGTTAAAGATGCTATTAAAAGGCTAAAAATAACAAAGCACCTGGCATTAATTTAATACCAGATGAGTTTATTAAATATGGTGGAAATACATTAATATGTCAAATTCATAAAATAATTTGTTTAATATGGAATAAAGAAGAAATCCCTCAACAGTGGAAAGAATCCATAATTGTTCCTGTGTTTAAAAAAGGTGATAAAATTAACTGCATTAATTACCGTGGAATTTCTCTACTCTCAACAACATATAAAATTTTATTTAACATTCTTTTAACAAGACTAACTCCATATGCTAATGAAATTATAGGTGATTATCAATGTGGAGTTAAACGTAACAGATCAATTACAGATCAAATTTTTCACATGAGACAGACACTTGAAAAAAATTGGGAATATAATGGCACCTGGCATTAATTTAATTCCAGATGAGTTAATTAAATATGGTGGAAATTCATTAATATGTCAAATTCATAAAATAATTTGTTTAATATGGAATAAAGAAGAAATCCGTCAACAGTGGAAAGAATCCATAATTGTTCCTGTGATTAAAAAAAGTGATAAAATTAACTGCAATAATTACCGTGGAATTTCTCTACTCTCAACAACATATAAAATTTTATCTAACATTCTTTTAACAAGAGTAAAACCATATGCTAATGAAATTATAGGTGATTATCAATGTGGAATTAAACGTAACAGATCAATTACAGATCAAATTTTTCACATGAGACAGACACTTGAAAAAAATTGGGAATATAATGGCACCTGGCATTAATTTAATTCCAGATGAGTTAATTAAATATGGTGGAAATACATTAATATGTCAAATTCATAAGATAATTTGTTTAATATGGAATAAAGAAGAAATCCCTCAACAGTGGAAAGAATCCATAATTGTTCCTGTGTTTAAAAAAGGTGATAAAATTAACTGCAAAAATTACCGTGGAATTTCTGTACTCTCAACAACATAAAAGAATATTAGATAAAAATTTTATAACAAGACTAACACCATATGCTAATGAAATTATAGGTGATTATCAATGTGGAGTTAAACGTAACAGATCAATTACAGATCAAATTTTTCACATGAGACAGACACATGAAAAAAAGTGGGAATATAATCAAAATGTCCATCAGCTATTCTTTGATTTCAAAAAAACTTATGATTCGGTCAAAAGTGATAAATTATATAATATGTTAGTAGTGTTTGGAATACCTAAGATTCTTGTTAGTATGAGAAAAATATGCACCAGTGAAACAGAAAGTAAAATTCGTGTGGGTATTAATATGTCTGACAAATTTACAATTCATGATAGGTTGAAACAAGGAGATGCATTATCTCCATTGCTCTTTAATTTTCCCTTAGAATATGCTGTTTGGAATGTAAAAGAAACTAAAGAAGGACTAAAATTAAATGGTGTGACTCAGTTGTTAGCATATGCAGATGATGAAGACTTACTGGGGGTGATGTGAATACAATTAAGAATAATACTAAAATTTTTTTCAAAACTGCTAAAGAGATAGGTTTGGAAGTTAACAAAGAGAAAACTAAATATATGCTTACAGGCTGAAACCAAGTGTTATGTAATAATCAAAATCTAATTATTGATAACAACTTGTTTGAACCAATTTCCAAATTCAAATACTTAGGAGTAATATTAACAAAAGAAAATTATATTAAAGAGGAAATAAGAAGTACTCTTAATTCAGGAAATGCATGTTACTTCTCTCTTCACAAACTTTTGTCTTCTTGTTTAATATCTAAGAAACTAAAAGTTAAAATATAGAAAACCGTAATTTTGCCTGTAGTATTATATGGATGTGAAATTTGGTCCCTTAGATTGAAAGAGGAACATATATTGAGAGTATTTGAAAATAAGATCCTTAGGAAAATCTTTGAACCTAAAAGGAATGAGGAGACAGGTGAGTGGAGAAGGTTACATAATTTAGAACTACATAATTTGTATTCATGTCCAGAAATTAATAGAATAATTAAATCATGAAGACTTAGGTGGGCAGGCTATGTGGCACGAATGGGAGAGAAAAGAGGAGTTTACAGGATTCTTGTTGGGAAACCTTGGAAAGTTTATCAACTTTGACATTTCAACTTTAGGATCAAATCTTTTTTTTTCGAAAAATTCACGTTCTATTCTAGTACTAATTTGAAACTCATTTTCTCTAGGACCTAGGCAGGGATGATTTTCATTAAAATGTTCAATTATTATGCTTCTCAGAGCCTGAAAAGCTTTTTAGTTATGACATTTGGACTATAGGATGAATACTTGATTTTTTTAGAGAAATACGCGATCAATGCTAGTACTCACTTGAAACTTAATTTCTCTACAGATCTAGCCAGAGATGATTTTCATTAAAATGTTGAATTATTAATCTTTTCCGAGAATGAAAAGCGTTTTAGTTCTGACATTTCGACTACTAGTGTCAAAACTTGAATTTTCGAGAAATTCACGTTCGTTGAATCTTATTTGTTCTACAGGCCTACCTAGAGATGATATTCCTTAAAATGTTGAATTATAACGCTTTTCAGAGACTGAAAAGGGTTTTAATTATTACACTTCGAATATAGGATCAAAACTTGATTTTTCTAGAAATTCGCGTTCAATTCTAATATTCATTTGAGACTCATTTTCTATACAGAACAAGCCAGAGATGATTGTCTTTAAAATGTTGAATTAATATGCTTTTCAGAGCCTAAAAATCGCTTTAATTATTACATTTCGCCTATAGGATCAAGACATGATTTTTCGAGAAATTCGCGATCAATGCTAACATTTGAGACTCTTTTTCTATACAGACCAAGTGTGACATTTTTCTACGCAGATTAGTAATAAAATCATTACGTTATATCATAGAAAAGTTAGGTAATAGAAGTGGAAGCTACATTTAAACCTCGCTGCGCTTTGAAATTGCATTTCCATCGGTGACCAGTTGATGGCGCGGCCGTCTTCTTTTGCTGCTCGCAGTAAATAGGGGGGGAAGATTAATTGTCCCACTGGAGTGTCCTTCACCACAGAAAGAACAGGGGTGGGTTATGAAACAGGTTTTCTGAAAACGAGGGGGGAATATATGTCTTTTTCTGATTTCATGCAGTTCGTGAATTTACGGAATGAGGACTTTGCCAGGCAGCTACGTACCCTACCAGGGCGCGAAATAATTGAAGATTGATTTTTTGGGGGGGGGGGCAAGAAGATTGTGGTCTACACAGAGATACACAAACTATACATATATATTATGTATGTGCATGAAACTTTTCAAATTTTCTACCAAGCAACTGAGAAGAAAGAGCCTATATGATTAATATTTATAATGTTATTAAATATAAAAGTAAATTACTAAACATGTAAGAATACATTAGTATTTAATACATACAAGGGAATTTATTTGATATTTTTTATGTATCAGATATTTATAACTGCCTTCTCGATTGCGCCGTGAATACGTTTTCGCCTTGCAATCAAGGAGTCCCGGGTTCGATACCTGGTGGAGGCACATAGTGGTTCGGATCCCACTTTAAACTATCGTTTGATTGACTTGTTATTGATTTCTAGTTTTGGTTTTTATGTATAGGTTTTCTATCTACCTGTGGGTGATCGCGGCGATAGGGTTGAAATAAAACATTATCTCTTATGCCTTTAGAATCGGTTTGGATGGAAGGGGGAAGGGTGCCTGTTATTCGCATTAACACAAGGTTAGTCGAGCAACTGTGCAGAATAAGGTTGACTAACAATGGCAGTGAGCCTAAAGTATCCAAAGTAAACATATATTGCTTAAATATGTCTGTGACAGTGACTCAACTACAGGGGGGACAGGGGCTAATGCGAGCAATTACCCCTTCGATTTCAAATTTTATGCAAATAAAAATTCATTTTGTAAAATTTTCTTGCTTTTTCGCTCGCATTATCTGCTATTCTTGTTTTCATCACGTTCAGAGGGGCGGCGGGAGCCAGCCATTGGGCACGAATGATCTAAAAAAGTTGTAAAAAGAGAATGCCATGGCGTCCAGGGAAATTAATTGCGCACTAATAAATCAATATTGTTTTCAATTGCACAAATTGGATCTAAAAATTTTTGAGGTATCTATCTGCATTTTTCCGGACCTTCTCATCGGACTAAAATGTGTGATATAAAGTAATCCCCTCACATTAGCCTTTTAATACTAATAGTAACTAATGTATTCAACAATGTGCTCATTTCTGTTTTGGGGGTTGAACTGAACCTCTAGATCTCCAGTGTTAACCCAGCATCACAATTTCAATTGAAATCTAGTAGAAGGAAATATGGCGGAACTCCAGCCTTGAAAGACGGGTAATAGGGCGGTGAAGGGACTTCATTCACTGAAAATTCGTCACTCAATGAAAGTCGATCGGAAAGACTGAATTCCGAAAAGGATTTCAATTTTAATAATAGTGGACATTATTAATAATAATTTCAACAATAGCATTTCTTTTCGATATATTTCATGAAACAAAACCTTTTTATATTAATAATAGATCATCAGTGCTGGAGTTGTGGGTGTGGAGAAGGAGTGCAGAGGGGTGCTTTTTCCCCAGTTATGTAAATTTCCATTAACCATCCCCTCCTGTTAGGATAATTTGCATAAACATCCCCCACTGCTTCTTCGTCTCCATGCTGATCTACACAAAGACCCTCCTCGACCAAGAGGCCTCCCCGATGGCGCAATGGTAGCGTCGTCGCCTTGTAATCAAGGGGTCCCGGGTTCGATACCCGGTGAAGGCACAAGTGGTTCGGATCCCACTTTAAACTGTAGGTCCAGTCCCGATTAGCCTTACTGTGCATAAAGTGGACTTAAAACACCAAATCAATCCAATCCTCCTCGACCAAGCATACCAGCTATGCATACCACTTCGAGCACTGTAGATTATAAAATAAAAACACACTGGAAAGAAGGAAATGTCCACAGAATTTCAATTTGGATGAAAAATGAACTTCACAAAATGCCCCCAAATAATGGTAACATTTAACCCATACGCTGTGAACCCTTAGGGCAAAGGGATAATTCGACTCCACATCAAACTGAGTTTTGGGACCACTTTGAAGTAACATGGAACAGGTGTAAACTATTTTAGTTTTTTTTCAGCTCTTATTTGAATATAAAAAGGCTTAGAGCCATCTTGAAAATATTTGATGTCAAGTTACATTCAAATACCAGTCGTAAAATTAAAATTAGTGATAAAAGTTCATGATTTATCAAATTTAATTCTTTATATTGTGCAGCAACAAAGCAACGACTAGTTGAGTAACTGGATCTTTCTATACTGGATTCATGCAAGAAATAATAAGTTACGTCAGCGTTTCGTTAAAAAACGCAACAAAAGTTTTTTAGTGCCTAAAAACCTATTTTGCTTGTTAGAACCTATTTTAGGTTCCACTGTTACCTGTGCAATACAAAGTGGTCTGATCTTTGTGGTCTTGCTCACTTTGGCGTCACTTCCATGCTTTGCGGCATTCACGCCTTGCAAACTTACATTTCAGCATTGAAGTTTGCACCACTCACTATATTTTTGTTGTAAGATTTTCAGAATATAAGATGATCCTCACAGACAAAATTGCGGAGTTTCACTGTCGTTAACATGAAAACAGATTGGTGTCTAACTATACGGCGATGAGTGGATTTTAATAGCAAATTTCCAATGTAGAGTTCTGCCATCGCCGTAGGGTTAGGCAACACACATAACGTTATGCAAGATAGTGCAGATTTCAGGATATATGTGTCCCATTTTCATTGCCGGTGACTATACCTATTCAGCAGTATTCAGAAATTTTGAACTATTTTAAGTTTTTTATAACCTACTTCAGGATTTTTCGAGTCTAACTTAAGATTTTTAGGACCTATTTCAGGATATTTAGAACCTATTTTAGGGTTTTTCGAACCTATTTTAGGATTTTTCGAGCCTAACTTAAGATTTTTATGACCTATATCAGGATTTTTAGAATCTAAAAATCCGAGGTCTAGTTATGAGATATGGGATTTTTCCTATAGATGTCCACCCGCGAGCAAGGAAGTTAATTCTGCATTTCGGAGGGGACACATATGTTAAGTTAGCCGGGCCCCTCTGGCCGAACCAGAACGCCCCTGCTTATTATCGAAGATGTCGTATCATATGTTACTGGAAACCGGATTTCTGTCTTGTAAATTAAATTATTTCATAAGCGACACTTCCTGTTGAATTTCAAAGCAATATAAAATTTCAGAAGCAGAGAGAGAGAAAGAATATTGCGGGGATGGTTCTACACCTCGCCACACCCTGCAATGGCGGGCGGCCACTACGCCACTGTCTCTAATTATCATAATCAATTGAGCTTTCGTGGCTGCCTTCAGTAGCTGTTATGTCAATCTTCGCAGGTTTCAGATTCAAATCTTCTGTGGAAAAATAGCGATGCATTGGCTTCGAGGAGGAGGGCGGGGGGTAACCTTGAGTTAGGACTTAATCACTGTCGTAATGTTCGCAAGTTTACGACCGCAACCATTACCCCGATGCCCAAACTGCTCGCGGATCTGATTCAGGTTTGGCCAGGAAAGGAATGATATCTTGAATGAAACTCCAACGAACAATAAAGTTCGAGCAACATCAAATAACAATATTTCGATAATGACCTTTTCAGACTACCAAAGAATACAAAGATAAAGTTTAACATAAATAGGCTAATCGGGACTGTATCTACGTTAAATTTACAGGTCATAGACGATTAATATGTACCAACAGCTTTGGGCTTCCCTGCAGAACTGATTAAGGAAGACTTTTATAAATCGTGCATCATAATGTTTTCCTCTAGTTTCCAGTATGCAAGATTTTTACGCACAAAGGAATCTAACGAGAATCCAAGAACACCATTGTGTTGTGTTAGGCAAGAAAAATAGAATTAATTAAATAATAATGGTTACATATTATCTACACTTTGATGAATTGTGTAAACATTTACATTTTTTTAGACCTACTTGCTAAAACATTAAAATGGGTCCCTTACTCCACCATGGATTCTATTTGCTTCAAATGAAAGACTCTTGCATCACTTCAGACAATCTTTGCCTACGTTAACCATTTTGCAAAATATTGTGTTGACACCTGACAAACAAATAGGAATCCCTTGATTGATCAGCGACTTCTTGGATTACACTGTCATCATTAATATTTCATGTTTTATCAAGTTTTATCGAACATTTTGAAAAATACCTTCCTTAATGACTATGGTACGAAACCGAAAGATATAAGGGGCCTCCTTCGCTTTACCCCATTTCCGCGGCACGAAGTCTCTGAACAGCTTATCGTCACCAATTTTTGAGCAAAAGATTACAAACCCCAAATATCAGGGATTTTTATTCTAATACTAATTTTTCCCAGTCACACAATGGCTTAAGATATATGAATAAAATAGGAGAATCCACTACATAGCAGAAGAGTTGACATAATTATTTGTCAAAAAATTAGGTTGTGCCTGAGGTAGGTTTAACAGACAACTTCTGCTACAGGCACAATTTATTATTATAAATATAATAAAATAAATAGAATGTAATTTGAGAGATTTTCAATCGTATTTATTTCACTGCAGCTTTTTTCTACTTGTCATTTTCTTGAACCTACATTCATAAGGTGCCGCCTGATAACATTGACAACTTTTACAGTGTGTGCAGGACATCAAGGCAAGCAACTTTTCTCAGTCACTATTTGCGCCTCTAATTCATCTTTCGATGTTACAAGCAATCAAAATAGGCATCTTCTGTCCTTAATGGATGCAATCCCATTGTAAGCTTCGTAGTACCAAATGTCATTTATTTTTACTGCCGTTTAAAATTCTGAGAGCAATATATAACATGCTATTGAAACGATATCATGCAAACAGTCAGGGTCAAAACTTAACTTTTCCTTTATAAAATGGATATCATAACACACACCTATGTTGCTTACCATATTTGATGCGTTTGCATAGAGAAATGATTCATAAGATTTGAAATTGATATTTACACTCCATAAGATGCTTAGTGTAACCCTATCGAACTACAAATTTTATCGCTTTCTAACCGAAATAATAATTGTGAAATACTATCACATTTTCATCGTGTTTGATAATAATTTGAGCCAGTAAGCTGTCCTACATCTTTCACTAGCCGACCTACATGGTAGGATGGTTACATAACACACTGCGAAGCCAGGGGTTCCAGGTTCGAGCCTGAGCATGAGTCTTCTTTGTGAGCAGAGGGGAGGGTCAAGTACCAGGACAAACGTGCCAATAATAATAATAATAGTAATATAGTGGTGGTAATGGTAGTAATAATAGTAACATTACAAGACGTTATTATCGTCGTAAATCATGCAAAAGGGGATAGAAGTCGGTGCTAAAGCATTTGTGTTTGAACAAATTATTTGAAATATTTTTTCAACACGTTCAATTTCATATTAGCTAATAATGGAAAACAAGCACACAAACCGTATTTTTCAAGGACAGAATAATGACGAACATTATTATTTTGTACATATGACGAGTATAACTTTCATGTATACAACATATATTTTAAACATATGTAACATAGAGCGACATAAAATAAGAAAACACATATGCAACATGTTAACGCTAAATTGTGTACGTATTCAAAGTTTCTTAAATTATATATTGAAATGTGAACGCTCCATTTCCTCAAAAGAATTGTTCATGCACTTAAGCTGCAACAGTCTGAAGTATATATCTGGCCTTAACTCTCTCTCGGGTAATTTAGAATGCATTACAGAAAATAATCATATTGGGATCGAAGCGAGCAGGAAAATCTTTAGTATCAAATATTTGCAATCTGAAAACAATATTTATTTAATAGGGCGCAACAAATTTCACTTGGGAACATGGCATTCTCTTTAACATTTTTTTATTTAGATCGTTTTGGCTCCCATGGCTGACTCCCGCCGCCCCCTAGCTATAGCTCTGAAAATGGGATTATAAGAATAGGAAATATTGACTTTGCGAGCGAAGGGAGCGAAAATTTTACGAAATGTACTTTTATTTGTAAAAGAAAGTTGAAATCGAGGGAGCAATTGCCCCTCTTTGTCCCCTGCAAGTGCCCTTAGGCGTCTGGAGGAAAATAGCAAGAAACACTTGAAAACTAATTCCAACTTGAGTATCCATTTTGTTCTACTATTCTTAGATTCTGCTAGTCATGTTTCTTTACTTCAATGTTTGCCCCCTACCAGATTGGACTTCCGTTCAAGATTGGGGGGGACAATGCCCCTACCCCCTGTGGTTGCAGCAGTGTTTGTGAGTGTCTCTTCATCAATTTCACGTCACTCCCTCTCTTTATCACATGAATCGCTATTACCAAAAGGTAGACTTGGAAAACAAAAAAATTATGCTGTTCAAACTTCTTAGCAACACATCCAAGAAAAACATCCAAATACATTAGGCACTTTTAATACAAGACTACTCAAAATATCACAACTGTTCTACATACTGAAAATTGATAAATCATTTCCTGAAGTTTGAATCTGGAAGACATTTTATTCCCCAAATCCTGATCCGACATTATACGGAATCCGACACACCTTCATAAATCACAAAATCAATAAATGTCTTTGTTATGTTGCTAGAGTAATACAGGATCAAATTGTAAAGATTAGTGAGAATTCCAGGTAGATATGTATTCTGTATTTTTTACAGGGGGGCAGTTGCCCCTCTGCTCCCTATAGCTACAGGCCTGCTGTGACGTCACCTACGTAGGTGAAACTTCTTCCGAGGGTCGCCATTTCAGCAACTAGAACATGTTGATTTGAAGAAGGCTCACACAAAGCATTTGTGGGGGGGGGGCAGATTCGAAAGTGTTGAATGCTCAATTGATTGAATTAGGTTATTTACGTCGTTTTCTGACACTTTGGCTAATCACGGCGATGATGATGAGTGATGATATGATGAAATTCATATGTGAACATTCACAATGAACATCCATGCCCAGGCCGGGCATCGAAATACACGTAGAACGAAACAATTTAATAATGATTGACTACTATAAATGTGGAGCTGAAAAAAAGGAAGGGGTGGGCTGACATCTGATTGGTGTCGTTCTGTCCGAGTCACCAAGTAGCTATCCAGGTTCTTTACTCTGGTGGTGAGAAATTGGAATTTCAATAATATTACATCCTTTGTAATGTGATAACTAGGGCTAGGATTTTGATGCAAATGCATATTTTTTTTGGTAAGGCAGAAACATTGCATAAGTAGATAGGAACGTATTTTACACGTAAGTGAATAAATGGTAACGCCATTGTTTGGGCACTTTTTTGCAATTCTTTGAACCTTTTTGAAGTAAATGTAATTTTTTAGACTTTTAAAACCGTTTGTCATTCTTCGGCCATTTTTTAAGTAATTTTATGAATTTTCTACATTTTGGTGAAAGAAGAGACATTTTACATGCAAATGTAACCCTTTGAAGGAGAGAGGTTCCCGACTCTCGTCTCATTGTCTTCAGCTCAGTTCTGAATGACTCTGTTTGAAGAAACAAAGAAATTCTGTGCAGGATTGTTGACACAAGGTGTTGTATAACAATTCAGCTCAAACAATGTGATTTCCCCTATATCAGTAAATATATTGTCGCCAGACGGATTATTGTAAAGAAACAAATGGTACAAAGTGCTCTGTATCGGATATTTTGTCAGGGAGCAATTTGCACTCTATGGAATTGAAAGTGACTTAACAGGAAATGATATTGTTCATTTCAAGTAAGCTACTCTTGTGTAGGTGGAAGTCGTGAAAAAATTTTCGTGTACAAGGCTCTCTTGTCCAAAAACCGACAATCATTCGTTGTGTACTGTAACTCAGTACCTAAAGTGTAAAAGATGACAAAAGTGTACTTTCTTACTTGTACTACCACCATACGCAATGAGCATGTGATAGATACTGTAACGTTGATTTGTAATTTGAATTTCTCTTGGTAGTTTATAAATTTCGTTTAAAAATCTTTCAGAATTTTTAGGTCATTTATCTAAGTTTATAGGGCATTTTCTTGCATGTATTATCATACCAAAGCCTCGCTTATCTGCCAAACACAGTTCAGGCCCTTTAGTAGGGTTTTTCATTAAATAAATATTTATTTTCTTAATTACTAATTTTCAACTTTACCTAAGTAGGGGAATTATTTTTCATGAAGTCTGTAAAATGTTTGTTTGGTACTGGTCCCTATTATTTCAGAGTTTGACTGTCCACTCTAACATAATATAGTTTGGCTAAACCTGAAATTTTGATAAAGATTGTCTCCTCTGAGAAGTACCGCTTAAATCATGTAGTGAGAGGTGCATTGATTAGTATGATTGCAAGTTTTGAAATTTTGCATTTAAAAATTCATTAAGAATTCATTTTTTAAAAACTGAAAAGTGTCACTTTTCAACTACTTTCTAAAGTGTTCTATAGAAATATCTATTATTTATTGAGAATGTTTTGTGTCAGCATGTCCTACATTTCCCTTACAGCGATCTGCTAACCCTAGCCACACGTATGTGTTTAGTCAGTACCACTTGCACCTTATCATCAGGTTTGCCATGAACAGCGAGTATGCCAATAGTTGAATGATGAATGAGCTACATTACCCGTAGTGATAGATGCGGGATATTCATTTATTTCAATTCGAAATAAATGAAAATTGGAAGGATAGGCAATGATACGAATGTAAGTGGTTTTCACGTTATGTAAGAAATCATCTTTTAAAATAAAGGCAAGTCTTGTCTTCCCCTGTAAAATAGAGACAAGTCTTTCTGTACTTTTAGAATTTTCTCGATTGTAACTATCAAATAAATTATGCGACAGAAAATTATTTGGAATAAAAATTATAGCCTAATTTATAAGCGTTAAACTGATATAAGTTTTAATGTATTTAATCAAAGAATCGCCATAAGATGTGTCTCCAAATAGAGGACTCGTACCCACCATCTTGATCACTGTCCAGCGGCTAAGTCCCTAATGATTGACGAATTGTTACACTTTCTGATAAAACCAAGAGACTTGGTAGTATAATTGTTATGCCATTTAAGGAATTTTCAGTCGAGGAGCCAATCGCTATGTGCGTGCCGATGCCCCCCATGTTCAAAATAGTCCACCGTATTAGATTTATTTTGGTTTGATATTTCTCGGGAACGGTGACGCCTATGAATGTCTGGTTTTCTCAGAAGTTCTCCAAATAGTATAAACTTTCACACTAAATCAATAAATCTATTTTTAAAAAATAAACGTTTGTGAAACAATCATTTTTAAAGTATTTTGTGAGAATAACTGCATATTGAAAATTTTGTTGATGGTTATGTTCTTACATTTTCAGTCATTTAAATTAGAGATCATTCCAACATCTCGAATTGAGGTCTCAAGCAATAAAGTTTTGTATAACTTTCATTTGTCCAGTAAATTTATAAATATAAAAATAGTATTTTAAGAGGAAATCATGCCCCTTGCCCGAGCGCGACCGTCTCCACCTCCCTTTCCTAGAAAGAAGAGTTTTCCCCGTTTATTTGTAAAAGAAGTAATCAATTCCACTCCTCCGTAACTATTGGACTTACGACCTTCATATCTTTATGGGACACTTTTTAAAGGTTTATTTCATAATCTATTCACTCAAATTCTCTGTAGCAATAATGATTTCATACTTGATTTTAATAATATTGAGTTTGGTAACAGCGTACAATTGCCTCACTAAATGGTCGGCTTCTCACTTTCCGATTCCGTTTACTTCCTCATTTTCAGCGAGGGTAAACAAAACAGGTTTCGAGAATCGTCGGGAACGAGCGGGTAGGTTTCTAGTGCTTCGCCCGATGGGAGGGATTCATTTTTGCAAGAAGTAAATTGAAATTTTACAAATTTGAAAAATCGTCGATGTTATTTTCGTAGCTTATTGTAAGTTCACATTTAAATATTTCATAGTTCGAGGAGGGGCATGCCCCCCGTGGTCCCTCTCCTGGGTACGGGCCTGCCCATATTATATAATATTGCCTAAAATACCAATTTTTCTATTATTTTTTATTCATCTTTGTTTCTTCAACTCAGGTTTAAGTACATTGTAAATGCATTTATGACCTAATACATGCAAGAAAATGCCCTATAAACTTAGATAAATGACCTAAAAATTCTGAAAGATTTTTAAACGAAATTTATAAACTACCAAGAGAAATTCAAATTACAAATCAACGTTACAGTATCTATCACATGCTCATTGCGTATGGTGGTAGTACAAGTAAGAAAGTACACTTTTGTCATCTTTTACACTTTAGGTACTGAGTTACAGTACACAACGAATGATTGTCGGTTTTTGGACAAGAGAGCCTTGTACACGAAAATTTTTTCACGACTTCCACCTACACAAGAGTAGCTTACTTGAAATGAACAATATCATTTCCTGTTAAGTCACTTTCAATTCCATAGAGTGCAAATTGCTCCCTGACAAAATATCCGATACAGAGCACTTTGTACCATTTGTTTTTTTACAATAATCCGTCTGGCGACAATATATTTACTGATATAGGGGAAATCACATTGTTTGAGCTGAATTGTTATACAACACCTTGTGTCAACAATCCTGCACAGAATTTCTTTGTTTCTTCAAACAGAGTCATTCAGAACTGAGCTGAAGACAATGAGACGAGAGTCGGGAACCTCTCTCCTTCAAAGGGTTACATTTGCATGTAAAATGTCCCTTCTTTCACCAAAATGTAGAAAATTCATAAAATTACTTAAAAAATGGCCGAAGAATGACAAACGGTTTTAAAAGTCTAAAAAATTACATTTACTTCAAAAAGGTTCAAAGAATTGCAAAAAAGTGCCCAAACAATGGCGTTACCATTTATTCACTTACGTGTAAAATACGTTCCTATCTACTTATGCAATGTTTCTGCCTTACCAAAAAAAATATGCATTTGCATCAAAATCCTAGCCCTAGTTATCACATTACAAAGGATGTAATATTATTGAAATTCCAATTTCTCACCACCAGAGTAAAGAACCTGGATAGCTACTTGGTGACTCGGACAGAACGACACCAATCAGATGTCAGCCCACCCCTTCCTTTTTTTCAGCTCCACATTTATAGTAGTCAATCATTATTAAATTGTTTCGTTCTACGTGTATTTCGATGCCCGGCCTGGGCATGGATGTTCATTGTGAATGTTCACATATGAATTTCATCATATCATCACTCATCATCATCGCCGTGATTAGCCAAAGTGTCAGAAAACGACGTAAATAACCTAATTCAATCAATTGAGCATTCAACACTTTCGAATCTGCCCCCCCCCCACAAATGCTTTGTGTGAGCCTTCTTCAAATCAACATGTTCTAGTTGCTGAAATGGCGACCCTCGGAAGAAGTTTCACCTACGTAGGTGACGTCACAGCAGGCCTGTAGCTATAGGGAGCAGAGGGGCAACTGCCCCCCTGTAAAAAATACAGAATACATATCTACCTGGAATTCTCACTAATCTTTACAATTTGATCCTGTATTACTCTAGCAACATAACAAAGACATTTATTGATTTTGTGATTTATGAAGGTGTGTCGGATTCCGTATAATGTCGGATCAGGATTTGGGGAATAAAATGTCTTCCAGATTCAAACTTCAGGAAATGATTTATCAATTTTCAGTATGTAGAACAGTTGTGATATTTTGAGTAGTCTTGTATTAAAAGTGCCTAATGTATTTGGATGTTTTTCTTGGATGTGTTGCTAAGAAGTTTGAACAGCATAATTTTTTGTTTTCCAAGTCTACCTTTTGGTAATAGCGATTCATGTGATAAAGAGAGGGAGTGACGTGAAATTGATGAAGAGACACTCACAAACACTGCTGCAACCACAGGGGGTAGGGGCATTGTCCCCCCCAATCTTGAACGGAAGTCCAATCTGGTAGGGGGCAAACATTGAAGTAAAGAAACATGACTAGCAGAATCTAAGAATAGTAGAACAAAATGGATACTCAAGTTGGAATTAGTTTTCAAGTGTTTCTTGCTATTTTCCTCCAGACGCCTAAGGGCACTTGCAGGGGACAAAGAGGGGCAATTGCTCCCTCGATTTCAACTTTCTTTTACAAATAAAAGTACATTTCGTAAAATTTTCGCTCCCTTCGCTCGCAAAGTCAATATTTCCTATTCTTATAATCCCATTTTCAGAGCTATAGCTAGGGGGCGGCGGGAGTCAGCCATGGGAGCCAAAACGATCTAAATAAAAAAATGTTAAAGAGAATGCCATGTTCCCAAGTGAAATTTGTTGCGCCCTATTAAATAAATATTGTTTTCAGATTGCAAATATTTGATACTAAAGATTTTCCTGCTCGCTTCGATCCCAATATGATTATTTTCTGTAATGCATTCTAAATTACCCGAGAGAGAGTTAAGGCCAGATATATACTTCAGACTGTTGCAGCTTAAGTGCATGAACAATTCTTTTGAGGAAATGGAGCGTTCACATTTCAATATATAATTTAAGAAACTTTGAATACGTACACAATTTAGCGTTAACATGTTGCATATGTGTTTTCTTATTTTATGTCGCTCTATGTTACATATGTTTAAAATATATGTTGTATACATGAAAGTTATACTCGTCATATGTACAAAATAATAATGTTCGTCATTATTCTGTCCTTGAAAAATACGGTTTGTGTGCTTGTTTTCCATTATTAGCTAATATGAAATTGAACGTGTTGAAAAAATATTTCAAATAATTTGTTCAAACACAAATGCTTTAGCACCGACTTCTATCCCCTTTTGCATGATTTACGACGATAATAACGTCTTGTAATGTTACTATTATTACTACCATTACCACCACTATATTACTATTATTATTATTATTGGCACGTTTGTCCTGGTACTTGACCCTCCCCTCTGCTCACAAAGAAGACTCATGCTCAGGCTCGAACCTGGAACCCCTGGCTTCGCAGTGTGTTATGTAACCATCCTACCATGTAGGTCGGCTAGTGAAAGATGTAGGACAGCTTACTGGCTCAAATTATTATCAAACACGATGAAAATGTGATAGTATTTCACAATTATTATTTCGGTTAGAAAGCGATAAAATTTGTAGTTCGATAGGGTTACACTAAGCATCTTATGGAGTGTAAATATCAATTTCAAATCTTATGAATCATTTCTCTATGCAAACGCATCAAATATGGTAAGCAACATAGGTGTGTGTTATGATATCCATTTTATAAAGGAAAAGTTAAGTTTTGACCCTGACTGTTTGCATGATATCGTTTCAATAGCATGTTATATATTGCTCTCAGAATTTTAAACGGCAGTAAAAATAAATGACATTTGGTACTACGAAGCTTACAATGGGATTGCATCCATTAAGGACAGAAGATGCCTATTTTGATTGCTTGTAACATCGAAAGATGAATTAGAGGCGCAAATAGTGACTGAGAAAAGTTGCTTGCCTTGATGTCCTGCACACACTGTAAAAGTTGTCAATGTTATCAGGCGGCACCTTATGAATGTAGGTTCAAGAAAATGACAAGTAGAAAAAAGCTGCAGTGAAATAAATACGATTGAAAATCTCTCAAATTACATTCTATTTATTTTATTATATTTATAATAATAAATTGTGCCTGTAGCAGAAGTTGTCTGTTAAACCTACCTCAGGCACAACCTAATTTTTTGACAAATAATTATGTCAACTCTTCTGCTATGTAGTGGATTCTCCTATTTTATTCATATATCTTAAGCCATTGTGTGACTGGGAAAAATTAGTATTAGAATAAAAATCCCTGATATTTGGGGTTTGTAATCTTTTGCTCAAAAATTGGTGACGATAAGCTGTTCAGAGACTTCGTGCCGCGGAAATGGGGTAAAGCGAAGGAGGCCCCTTATATCTTTCGGTTTCGTACCATAGTCATTAAGGAAGGTATTTTTCAAAATGTTCGATAAAACTTGATAAAACATGAAATATTAATGATGACAGTGTAATCCAAGAAGTCGCTGATCAATCAAGGGATTCCTATTTGTTTGTCAGGTGTCAACACAATATTTTGCAAAATGGTTAACGTAGGCAAAGATTGTCTGAAGTGATGCAAGAGTCTTTCATTTGAAGCAAATAGAATCCATGGTGGAGTAAGGGACCCATTTTAATGTTTTAGCAAGTAGGTCTAAAAAAATGTAAATGTTTACACAATTCATCAAAGTGTAGATAATATGTAACCATTATTATTTAATTAATTCTATTTTTCTTGCCTAACACAACACAATGGTGTTCTTGGATTCTCGTTAGATTCCTTTGTGCGTAAAAATCTTGCATACTGGAAACTAGAGGAAAACATTATGATGCACGATTTATAAAAGTCTTCCTTAATCAGTTCTGCAGGGAAGCCCAAAGCTGTTGGTACATATTAATCGTCTATGACCTGTAAATTTAACGTAGATACAGTCCCGATTAGCCTATTTATGTTAAACTTTATCTTTGTATTCTTTGGTAGTCTGAAAAGGTCATTATCGAAATATTGTTATTTGATGTTGCTCGAACTTTATTGTTCGTTGGAGTTTCATTCAAGATATCATTCCTTTCCTGGCCAAACCTGAATCAGATCCGCGAGCAGTTTGGGCATCGGGGTAATGGTTGCGGTCGTAAACTTGCGAACATTACGACAGTGATTAAGTCCTAACTCAAGGTTACCCCCCGCCCTCCTCCTCGAAGCCAATGCATCGCTATTTTTCCACAGAAGATTTGAATCTGAAACCTGCGAAGATTGACATAACAGCTACTGAAGGCAGCCACGAAAGCTCAATTGATTATGATAATTAGAGACAGTGGCGTAGTGGCCGCCCGGCATTGCAGGGTGTGGCGAGGTGTAGAACCATCCCCGCAATATTCTTTCTCTCTCTCTGCTTCTGAAATTTTATATTGCTTTGAAATTCAACAGGAAGTGTCGCTTATGAAATAATTTAATTTACAAGACAGAAATCCGGTTTCCAGTAACATATGATACGACATCTTCGATAATAAGCAGGGGCGTTCTGGTTCGGCCAGAGGGGCCCGGCTAACTTAACATATGTGTCCCCTCCGAAATGCAGAATTAACTTCCTTGCTCGCGGGTGGACATCTATAGGAAAAATCCCATATCTCATAACTAGACCTCGGATTTTTAGATTCTAAAAATCCTGATATAGGTCATAAAAATCTTAAGTTAGGCTCGAAAAATCCTAAAATAGGTTCGAAAAACCCTAAAATAGGTTCTAAATATCCTGAAATAGGTCCTAAAAATCTTAAGTTAGACTCGAAAAATCCTGAAGTAGGTTATAAAAAACTTAAAATAGTTCAAAATTTCTGAATACTGCTGAATAGGTATAGTCACCGGCAATGAAAATGGGACACATATATCCTGAAATATGCACTATCTTGCATAACGTTATGTGTGTTGCCTAACCCTACGGCGATGGCAGAACTCTACATTGGAAATTTGCTATTAAAATCCACTCATCGCCGTATAGTTAGACACCAATCTGTTTTCATGTTAACGACAGTGAAACTCCGCAATTTTGTCTGTGAGGATCATCTTATATTCTGAAAATCTTACAACAAAAATATAGTGAGTGGTGCAAACTTCAATGCTGAAATGTAAGTTTGCAAGGCGTGAATGCCGCAAAGCATGGAAGTGACGCCAAAGTGAGCAAGACCACAAAGATCAGACCACTTTGTATTGCACAGGTAACAGTGGAACCTAAAATAGGTTCTAACAAGCAAAATAGGTTTTTAGGCACTAAAAAACTTTTGTTGCGTTTTTTAACGAAACGCTGACGTAACTTATTATTTCTTGCATGAATCCAGTATAGAAAGATCCAGTTACTCAACTAGTCGTTGCTTTGTTGCTGCACAATATAAAGAATTAAATTTGATAAATCATGAACTTTTATCACTAATTTTAATTTTACGACTGGTATTTGAATGTAACTTGACATCAAATATTTTCAAGATGGCTCTAAGCCTTTTTATATTCAAATAAGAGCTGAAAAAAAACTAAAATAGTTTACACCTGTTCCATGTTACTTCAAAGTGGTCCCAAAACTCAGTTTGATGTGGAGTCGAATTATCCCTTTGCCCTAAGGGTTCACAGCGTATGGGTTAAATGTTACCATTATTTGGGGGCATTTTGTGAAGTTCATTTTTCATCCAAATTGAAATTCTGTGGACATTTCCTTCTTTCCAGTGTGTTTTTATTTTATAATCTACAGTGCTCGAAGTGGTATGCATAGCTGGTATGCTTGGTCGAGGAGGATTGGATTGATTTGGTGTTTTAAGTCCACTTTATGCACAGTAAGGCTAATCGGGACTGGACCTACAGTTTAAAGTGGGATCCGAACCACTTGTGCCTTCACCGGGTATCGAACCCGGGACCCCTTGATTACAAGGCGACGACGCTACCATTGCGCCATCGGGGAGGCCTCTTGGTCGAGGAGGGTCTTTGTGTAGATCAGCATGGAGACGAAGAAGCAGTGGGGGATGTTTATGCAAATTATCCTAACAGGAGGGGATGGTTAATGGAAATTTACATAACTGGGGAAAAAGCACCCCTCTGCACTCCTTCTCCACACCCACAACTCCAGCACTGATGATCTATTATTAATATAAAAAGGTTTTGTTTCATGAAATATATCGAAAAGAAATGCTATTGTTGAAATTATTATTAATAATGTCCACTATTATTAAAATTGAAATCCTTTTCGGAATTCAGTCTTTCCGATCGACTTTCATTGAGTGACGAATTTTCAGTGAATGAAGTCCCTTCACCGCCCTATTACCCGTCTTTCAAGGCTGGAGTTCCGCCATATTTCCTTCTACTAGATTTCAATTGAAATTGTGATGCTGGGTTAACACTGGAGATCTAGAGGTTCAGTTCAACCCCCAAAACAGAAATGAGCACATTGTTGAATACATTAGTTACTATTAGTATTAAAAGGCTAATGTGAGGGGATTACTTTATATCACACATTTTAGTCCGATGAGAAGGTCCGGAAAAATGCAGATAGATACCTCAAAAATTTTTAGATCCAATTTGTGCAATTGAAAACAATATTGATTTATTAGTGCGCAATTAATTTCCCTGGACGCCATGGCATTCTCTTTTTACAACTTTTTTAGATCATTCGTGCCCAATGGCTGGCTCCCGCCGCCCCTCTGAACGTGATGAAAACAAGAATAGCAGATAATGCGAGCGAAAAAGCAAGAAAATTTTACAAAATGAATTTTTATTTGCATAAAATTTGAAATCGAAGGGGTAATTGCTCGCATTAGCCCCTGTCCCCCCTGTAGTTGAGTCACTGTCACAGACATATTTAAGCAATATATGTTTACTTTGGATACTTTAGGCTCACTGCCATTGTTAGTCAACCTTATTCTGCACAGTTGCTCGACTAACCTTGTGTTAATGCGAATAACAGGCACCCTTCCCCCTTCCATCCAAACCGATTCTAAAGGCATAAGAGATAATGTTTTATTTCAACCCTATCGCCGCGATCACCCACAGGTAGATAGAAAACCTATACATAAAAACCAAAACTAGAAATCAATAACAAGTCAATCAAACGATAGTTTAAAGTGGGATCCGAACCACTATGTGCCTCCACCAGGTATCGAACCCGGGACTCCTTGATTGCAAGGCGAAAACGTATTCACGGCGCAATCGAGAAGGCAGTTATAAATATCTGATACATAAAAAATATCAAATAAATTCCCTTGTATGTATTAAATACTAATGTATTCTTACATGTTTAGTAATTTACTTTTATATTTAATAACATTATAAATATTAATCATATAGGCTCTTTCTTCTCAGTTGCTTGGTAGAAAATTTGAAAAGTTTCATGCACATACATAATATATATGTATAGTTTGTGTATCTCTGTGTAGACCACAATCTTCTTGCCCCCCCCCAAAAAAAATCAATCTTCAATGATTTCGCGCCCTGGTAGGGTACGTAGCTGCCTGGCAAAGTCCTCATTTAGTAAATTCACGAACTGCATGAAATCAGAAAAAGACATATATTCCCCCCTCGTTTTCAGAAAACCTGTTTCATAACCCACCCCTGTTCTTTCTGTGGTGAAGGACACTCCAGTGGGACAATTAATCTTCCCCCCCTATTTACTGCGAGCAGCAAAAGAAGACGGCCGCGCCATCAACTGGTCACCGATGGAAATGCAATTTCAAAGCGCAGCGAGGTTTAAATGTAGCTTCCACTTCTATTACCTAACTTTTCTATGATATAACGTAATGATTTTATTACTAATCTGCGTAGAAAAATGTCACACTTGGTCTGTATAGAAAAAGAGTCTCAAATGTTAGCATTGATCGCGAATTTCTCGAAAAATCATGTTTTGATCCTATAGGCGAAATGTAATAATTAAAGCGATTTTTAGGCTCTGAAAAGCATATTAATTCAACATTTTAAAGACAATCATCTCTGGCTTGTTCTGTATAGAAAATGAGTCACAATTGAATAATAGAATTGAACGCGAATTTCTAGAAAAATCAAGTTTTGATCCTATATTCGAAGTGTAATAATTAAAACCCTTTTCAGTCTCTGAAAAGCATTATAATTCAACATTTTAAGGAATATCATCTCTAGGTAGGCCTGTAGAACAAATAAGATTCAACGAACGTGAATTTCTCGAAAATTCAAGTTTTGACACTAGTAGTCGAAATGTCAGAACTAAAACGCTTTTCATTCTCGGAAAAGATTAATAATTCAACATTTTAATGAAAATCATCTCTGGCTAGATCTGTAGAGAAATTAAGTTTCAAGTGAGTACTAGCATTGATCGCGTATTTCTCTAAAAAAAATCAAGTATTCATCCTATAGTCCAAATGTCATAACTAAAAAGCTTTTCAGGCTCTGAGAAGCATAATAATTGAACATTTTAATGAAAATCATCCCTGCCTAGGTCCTAGAGAAAATGAGTTTCAAATTAGTACTAGAATAGAACGTGAATTTTTCGAAAAAAAAAGATTTGATCCTAAAGTTGAAATGTCAAAGTTGATAAACTTTCCAAGCTCCGAAAAGCATAATAATTCATCACTTTAATGAGATTCACCTCTCGCTAGGTCTGTAGGAAATCGAGTTTCAAACGAGTACTAGCATTGAAAGCATATATCTAGAAAAATCAGGTATTCAACATATCGTCCAAATGTCATAATTAAATGTATTAATTAAAACGCTTTTCGGCTCTGAAAAACATATTAATTGAACATTTTAAAGCAAATCATCTCTGTCTTGGTCTGTATAGAAAATGAGTCTGAAGTGAGTATTAGGAGTGAACCCGAATTTCTCGAAAAGTTTAGTTTCGATCCTATGGTGGAAATGTCAGAATTAAATCGTCTTCATGCTCTGAAAAGCTTAATAATTCAAAATTTTAATGAAAATCTTCTCTAGCTAGGTCAGTAGAGAAAATGAGTTACATTAAATGCGTATTTCTCGAAGAATCAAGTATTCAACCTATCGTCCAAATATCATAATTAAAACGCTTTCAAGACTCTGGAAAGTCTTCCAAAAAGAAATTCCAAATTTTCATGAAAATCATCTCTTTCTTAGTCTGTAGACAAAATGAGTTTGAAACGAAAAATAGCTTATAACGCGAATTTCTCGAAAAATCAAGTTTCTTATTATGCGAGAAATGTAATAATTAAAAGGCTTTTCAGGCTCTTAAATGCATAATAATTTAATTAACTAAATAATTCCCTAGCCTTCTTAAACCCGAAGGTTCATTGCTGCAGCAACATAGGCCTTCCATCTTTCCCTATCTTGAGCAAGTTCTATATACTCTTTTCCATCCCTACCGATTTCCCTTAAGTCCATCTCAACGTTGTCCCTCCATCTTCGTCTTGGCCTTCCTACAGGTCTCTTACCATCAGGTTTCCCAACAAGAATCCTGTAAACTCCTCTTTTCTCTCCCATTCGTGCCACATAGCCTGCCCACCTAAGTCTTCATGATTTAATTATTCTATTAATTTCTGGACATGAATACAAATTATGTAGTTCTAAATTATGTAACCTTCTCCACTCACCTGTCTCCTCATTCCTTTTAGGTTCAAAGATTTTCCTAAGGATCTTATTTTCAAATACTCTCAATATATGTTCCTCTTTCAATCTAAGGGACCAAATTTCACATCCATATAATACTACAGGCAAAATTACGGTTTTCTATATTTTAACTTTTAGTTTCTTAGATATTAAACAAGAAGACAAAAGTTTGTGAAGAGAGAAGTAACATGCATTTCCTGAATTAAGAGTACTTCTTATTTCCTCTTTAATATAATTTTCTTTTGTTAATATTACTCCTAAGTATTTGAATTTGGAAATTGGTTCAAACAAGTTGTTATCAATAATTAGATTTTGATTATTACATAACACTTGGTTTCAGCCTGTAAGCATATATTTAGTTTTCTCTTTGTTAACTTCCAAACCTATCTCTTTAGCAGTTTTGAAAAAAATTTTAGTATTATTCTTAATTGTATTCACATCACCCCCAGTAAGTCTTCATCATCTGCATATGCTAACAACTGAGTCACACCATTTAATTTTAGTCCTTCTTTAGTTTCTTTTACATTCCAAACAGCATATTCTAAGGGAAAATTAAAGAGCAATGGAGATAATGCATCTCCTTGTTTCAACCTATCATGAATTGTAAATTTGTCAGACATATTAATACCCACACGAATTTTACTTTCTGTTTCACTGGTGCATATTTTTCTCATACTAACAAGAATCTTAGGTATTCCAAACACTACTAACATATTATATAATTTATCACTTTTGACCGAATCATAAGTTTTTTTGAAATCAAAGAATAGCTGATGGACATTTTGATTATATTCCCACTTTTTTTCATGTGTCTGTCTCATGTGAAAAATTTGATCTGTAATTGATCTGTTACGTTTAACTCCACATTGATAATCACCTATAATTTCATTAGCATATGGTGTTAGTCTTGTTATAAAACTTTTATCTAATATTCTTTTATGTTGTTGAGAGTACAGAAATTCCACGGTAATTTTTGCAGTTAATTTTATCACCTTTTTTAAACACAGGAACAATTATGGATTCTTTCCACTGTTGAGGGATTTCTTCTTTATTCCATATTAAACAAATTATTTTATGAATTTGACATATTAATGTATTTCCACCATATTTAATTAACTCATCTGGAATTAAATTAATGCCAGGTGCCATTATATTCCCAATTTTTTTCAAGTGTCTGTCTCATGTGAAAAATTTGATCTGTAATTGATCTGTTACGTTTAACTCCACATTGATAATCACCTATAATTTCATTAGCATATGGTTTTACTCTTGTTAAAAGAATGTTAGATAAAATTTTATATGTTGTTGAGAGTAGAGAATTTCCACGGTAATTATTGCAGTTAATTTTATCACTTTTTTTAATCACAGGAACAATTATGGATTCTTTCCACTGTTGACGGATTTCTTCTTTATTCCATATTAAACAAATTATTTTATGAATTTGACATATTAATGAATTTCCACCATATTTAATTAACTCATCTGGAATTAAATTAATGCCAGGTGCCATTATATTCCCAATTTTTTTCAAGTGTCTGTCTCATGTGAAAAATTTGATCTGTAATTGATCTGTTACGTTTAACTCCACATTCATAATCACCTATAATTTCATTAGCATATGGTGTTAGTCTTGTTAAAAGAATGTTAAATAAAATTTTATATGTTGTTGAGAGTAGAGAAATTCCACGGTAATTATTGCAGTTAATTTTATCACCTTTTTTAAACACAGGAACAATTATGGATTCTTTCCACTGTTGAGGGATTTCTTCTTTATTCCATATTAAACAAATTATTTTATGAATTTGACATATTAATGTATTTCCACCATATTTAATAAACTCATCTGGTATTAAATTAATGCCAGGTGCTTTGTTATTTTTAGCCTTTTAATAGCATCTTTAACTTCAGTCAAGTTAGGTTCTGGAACTAAAGGTTCTGCTGTGTGTACTTCATTTACTTCAGATTTGTCTCCTACATGTAAATTTAAAAGGTCATTAAAGTAGTTCTTCCATCTATTTAGAATATCGCTTGGGTCAGCTAGAAAATCACCGTCTTTATCTTTTATCAAGTTTACTTTAGGTTGCAACACCTTTCCAAACTCATTTACACATTTATATAAATCTCTGATATTTTTATTTTTGCTGTTTGTTTCAATTTAGTTAATTTTGCATTTCAAGTAATCTCTTTTTTTACTTCTAAACGTGCTGTTAACTTCTCGCTTTATTCTATTATAATTGTTTAGATTTGTATCATCAGAGTTATTTAACCACCTAAGTCTAGCCTGATTTCTTATTTCTATTAGATTATGACATTCATTATCAAACCATGGCTTACTTTTTCTCGGTTTATGGTTTCCTATACTTTCTTTAGCTCCTGATTCTATTGCATTACGAATGTACTTTTATTTACGTCTATTTCATTTACATTTTCATCATCATTTAAATCCTGGAAAACATCAATTCTATTTGACAGTTTAATTTGGTAATTTTTCTTAATTCTTTCATCAGTAAACTTTCCTGTATCAAATTTTAGAACTTTTAGATATTGTTGTTTATAATTTATCACTGAGATTCTTTCTCTTAATTTAGCAACTACTATTCAGTAATTGTCACTGGCACAGTCAGCAATTCTATATGTACGAACGTCAATTATACTAGTGTGTCTTCTCTTATCAATGAGAATATGATCTATCTGATTATGAGTTTTACCATCTGAAGAAGACCAGGTATATTTATTTATATCTTTATGTTTAAAAGTGGTACTTTTCACAATTAAATTCTTTGAGGTTGCAAAGGTAATCAATCTTATACCATTATCATTACTTAATTCATGAAGACTTTCTTTACCAATCGTGGGTTTAAATGTCTCTTCTTTGCCAATCTGTGCATTACAGTCCCCTAAGAGAATTTTCATATCATACTGAGAAATGTTCTAACCCTGTATAAAAATCATCTTTACTATTATCATATTTATCTTCCGTTGGTGTCTGTATGTTTATTAAAATAATTTTACACCACCTACCCTGTAAAACTGCATATGATATCCTATCATTAATAAATTCTACTGTTTTAAGAGCCGAGATAATTCTATTATTTAAGAAAAAGGTTGTTCCAAAATTATGATATTCAGCGCCATAGAAAAATGTATAATTTTTAGTTTTACAATTCCTGTCTCCTGACCACCCAACTTCCTGGACAGCTACTACATCTAATTTATACTTAACTATCTCATTAACTGTACACTGAAATGCCCCATGCCGGTAAAGGCTCAGAACAATAGGAGCCTAATTTAATATCCTTATTCGTAATGTGGATCTAATCCTTAGTCCAGGGACCTCCCAAAGTACTCCCCACCCGGAGATCCGAACGGGGGACTATTTTACCTCCGGAATTTTTTACCTTGGGAACATCTATGGCCTTATATTGACGTTTCTTGACATTTTTTTTTACAGTGCAGTGTTGTCAGCTCTACGCCTAACCCCCAATATGAATGGCGGAACTACTACACAAGACAAACACAAACACTTTAGACAGCACAATTACTACACAAGTCGAACACAAACACATTAGGCAGCACAACCACTACACAAGACACACACAAACAAATCACAACTATAACACAATATAAACACAAACACACCACAACTACTACACAATATAAACATAAAGAAACTACACACCACAAATACTACACAAGACAAACTCAAACAAATTAGACAGCACAACTGATAAATGACACTTTATTAAATTGTAAGTGAGTGTGGCATGCACCCATGACTTATCGCAGCTTAATATAAAGGTAAAAAAGGTAAAGAGCTCCCCTGTGCATAGCACCACGCCATGAAGGCGTATAGGGAGTGTGGGGGTAATGCCCCACACTTTCTTGATCCCGGTCCTGAGTGGAGGGCATGTGATCAGCATCACGCCCCTGACTGCCTTTAACCCCCAGGGTTTCCTCCAGTTACCCATGTTATTCGACGCTGGGTGGACGTCGGGGCCGCTTCAACCGTTAGATAAGTTCCCGGATTTGAACCGGCCGGGGATCGAACCCGGGACCTTGAGCATGGTAGTCAGACGCGTTGTAACGTTGACTGAGCCACCGCGGCAACTATCGCAGCTTAATATACAATATTATACTCCCGAAAAAGAAAAGATGAAGCATTTTCAAGTCGATTAAAGTTTCTAGCAATGAAGGAGCATTTTTGTTATGTGATCAAATGTATCAGTGACATACATAATTCAACATTTTAAAGAAAATCATGTCTGGCTTGGTTTGTATAGAAAATGTCTCTCAAGTGAGTATTAGCTTTGAACGCGAATATCTCGAAAAATCAAGTTTTGATTCTATAGTCGTAATGTAAAAATCAATACGCTTTTCAGGCTCTGAAAATCAAAATCTTAATAATTCAACTTTTTAAAGAAAACCATCTCTGGCTAGGTCTGCAGAGAAAATGAGTTTCAAACGAGTACTATCATTGAACGCGTATTTCTCGAAAATCAAGTATTCAACCTAAAGTCCAAATGTCATAATTAAAACGCTTTTAAGGCTCTGAAGAGCATAATAATTCCAAATTTTCATAAAAATCATCTCTGGGAAGGTCTGTAGGGAAAATGAGTTTCAAACGAGTACTAGCATTGAACGCGTATTTATCGAGAAATCAATTATTGATCCGTTAGTCCAAATGTCATAATTAAAACGCTTTTCGAGCTCTGACAAGCATAATAATTCAACATTTTAATGATAATCATCTCTGGCTTGGTCTGTAGAGAAAATGAACCCAGTGCCCACATTTGTTGGCGCCTATTGGCAGTTATTGATCATGCCCACAAACTATGTAAATAAAAATTGATCGTGAAATGGTTTTTATTGTCAGTTACGAGTTGGCAACAGTGATCTGCAGTAGCGTTATCAAATTGAACGTTGCATTCGTTTTGGCGCGAGCTATTGTTGAAGTACGTTGTAGTTGATAAGTCTTCGAGCATGGCGATTTCCAGAAGGTAAGTTATTTTCTCATTGTTTTTAATCAGGTCTACCTATTATTTGTTAGGGTCATTTTAAACTACTATGATCTATGTTTATTATTATAAAGTAAAAGGTTCTTTGAACTTCATAGCATAGTAACAGTAAGGGTTTAATTTTTACTGCCCACTTTTGTTGGCACTGGGCACAAGAGTGTGTGTGAACTTCTTCAGCAGTTTTCGTAGCTATTTTTTTTTTTTTTTAACATTGAGCCGTAGACCTATATTTCACAAGAATTGTAGTTTACACAAAAACCGTTGGTTGCAAAAGGAACATAGAATATTTACTACATCGCATTTATAAATTATATACCAAAACAATTGAAGTTTATGAGTTTTCTTCATTGCGGAAACGGATTTTCTTTGTATATGTTTTGTTATATAGCCATCGGATTTTTTCTAAATGGAAGGGCATAAAAGGTAGGCTTGGAAATACTGTCATTTAATGCCTCCTTGCCGTTCCTTCTTTTCAATTTGAATGAAATTTTGTTTATATCTAATGGTATCAGATAAATACAAGCATTTATTTCATTTATTTTTCTTTCCAGGCTAAATGTTGAAGAAATCGCAGCTCTTCTTGAAGAGGATAACGTACTTCATGTGGATGTGTATATACAACCACCTGAAAATGCATTGGCCAGCGATGAGGTTAGCGCTTCTGATGAAGATTTTGATATCACACATTTATCTGGTAATCAGCTTCGAGGTGGAAACATACCAGGGGGCCTCGACAGGTAATGCTATTCCTGAACTTGGAGTACGTGGTTCTGTTCTTACAAAACTGGTCAACAAAATGCCACTTGATACTACATATTGCCTGTACATGGACAATTTCTTTACGTCCCTCAGATTGTTTGACTCCTTACTACATAAACGGCATGATGTAGTTGGTACAATCGAGTAAATCGAGTTGAAAAGGCGCATCTCATTAATTCCAAAGTGTTCAAGAAGGAAATCCGTGGTTCGTCACGGGCACAAAATCTGCAATAACTTTGGTGCAATAGAATGACAACAACGTTGTAACTGTAGCATCGACGAGCTGTGGTGTGCATCCATTGGGGAAAAGTAAAAGATGGTGTCGAGCAGAAAAGAAACACATTTTTATAGATCAGCCAGCTTGTACAACACTTACATGGGTGGAATAGACCAAATAGATCAGAACATATCTACTTACCGCATCACAATTCCAAACCGAAAATGGTACTGGCAGCTCATTGCTTATTTTTTAAATGCTACAATGAATAACGCTTGGCAGCTGTACAGATTAAAAACACCCATTGGACACCAGCAGGGTTTAGATCTTCTCGCATTCACCCGCTTTGTAGTTCAGAATTATTTGTCTAGGTACACACAAGAGCGTCCAAGGCAGTCACGAGTATCCACAACTGGGAAGATACGAGTTGACGATAATATTCGACTAGATGGTGCTCCTCACATGTTAGACACCAACAAAACACAAATACGATGTGAAGAGTGCAAGAAGAATACTTGGAAAAAGTGCAGAAAGTGCAACGTGGGATGTCACATCAAATGTTTTGAAAGGTTTCACAGTCACAAATCAACTTTTGAAAAATCGAAGAAATACTTTTCTAAATCCAGAAATTTGCAGTATAAATTTATTTGAAGCTCATGCAGACGAAATATTTTGGGAGTAATTTACTAAGAAAAAAAAATTTACCATTATATTTACAAGGAGATATTATGTAAGTTCTAGTATACTTCAGTGCATAAAATGTTGAACAGACGAACTGTACTTTCATAAATTCAGAACCTTTGCATTATAAATTACTTTAAAGCTCTTGTAGAAAAGTGACTTATTATAATTTCTCTATCATAATAAATATCAGGAGATACATTAGTGCCCAGTGCCCACATTTGTGGCCCCCCTCCACTCTTTAACAAGTAAAGATATCATATCGAAACTGAAGTTAAGCATAATATATGACCCTCAATAGCCATATATTCAAGTATAAAACAGATATCTGAAAAAAAAATTCTGGGCATTAATGGGTTTAAACGAAAATTATCATTTAACGGGAATTTCTCGAAAAATCAAGTGTTGATTCTATTGCCGAAATGTAATAATTAAAACACTTTTTAGGCTATGGAAAGCATAATAATTCATCACTTTAATGAGAATCATCTCTCGCTAGGTCTGTATAGAAAATTAGATTTAAGTGAGTATTAGCATTGAACGTAAATTTCTCGAAACATCAAGTTTTGATCCTATAGGGGAAATGTAATAATTAAACTTTTTTCAGGCTCTGAAATGCATAATAATTCAACATTTCTTTGAAAATCATCTCTGGCTTGGCCTGTAGAAGAAATGTGTTTAAAATTTAAATTAGAATTTATCGAGAATTTCTCGAAAAATCAAGTTTTGATCCTATGAGCGAAATGTTTTAATTAAAACTCTTTTCAGGCTCTGAAAAACATATTAATTCAACATTTTAAAGAAAATCATCTTTAGCTACGTCAGTTGAGAAAATGAGTTTCAAACGAGTACTAGCGTTAAACGCGTTTTTCTCGAAAAATCAAGTATTCAACCTATCGTCCAAATGTCATAATTCAAACGCTTTTAACGCTCTGAAAAGCATAATAATTACAAATTTTCATGAAAATCATATCTGGCTTGGTCTGTAGAGAAAATGAGTTTCAAACGAAAATTAGCATATAACGCGAATTTCTCGAAAAATCAAGTTTTTATCCTAAACTAGAATTGTAATAATTAAAACGCTTTTCAGGCTCTAAAATGCATAATAATTCAACTAACTAACTAACTAAATCCCTAGCCTTCTTAAACCCGAAGGTTCATGGCTGCAGCAACAGAGGCCTTTCATCTTTCTCTCTCTTGAGCAAGTTCTATATACTCTTTTCCATCCCTACCGATTTCCCTTAAGTCCATCTCAACGTTGTCCCTCCATCTTCCTCTTCGCCTTCCTACAGGTCTCTTACCATCAGGTTTCCCAACATGAATCCTGTAAACTCCTCTTTTCTCTCCCATTCGTGCTACATGGCCTGCCCACCTAAGTCTTCATGATTTAATTATTCTAATATCTGGACATGAATACAAATTATGTAGTTCTAAATTATGTAACGTTCTCCACTCACCTGTCTCCTCATCCCAAAATGATTGGAGGAACTACTACACAAGACAAACACAAACACTTTAGACAGCACAATTACTACACCAGGCGAACACAAACACATTAGACAGCACAACTGTTAATTGACACTTTATTAAATTGTAAGTGAGTGTGGCATGCACCCATGACTTATCGCAGCCTAATATAAAGGTAAAAAAAATAAGGTAAAGTGCTCCCTTGTGCACAGAACCACGCCATGAAGGCGTATAGGGAGTGTGGGTGTAACGTCACACACTTTCTTGATCCCGGTCCTGAATGGGGGTTGTGATCAGCATCATGCCACTGACCTCCTTTACCCCCCAGAGTTTCCCCCAGGTACCCATGTTATTCGACGCTGGGTAAGCACCGGGGCCGCTTCCATCGTTAGATAAGTTCCCGGATTTGAACCGGCCGGGGATCGAACCCGGGACCTTGAGAATGGTAGTCAGACGCGTTACCGATTGAGCCACCGCGGCAACTATCGCAGCTTAATATACAATATTATACTCCCGAAAAAGAAAAGATGAAGCATTTTCAAGTCGATTAAAGTTTCTAGCAATGAAGGAGCACTTTTATTATGTGATCAAATGTATCAATGACATACATAATTAAACATTTTAAAGTAAATCATGTCTGGCTTGGTTCTGACTAGGTTTGAGGTGGGCAACGAAATTTGGTCGTTCAGGACAACACATTTCGTCTAAGCATTTATTCAGTGATTACATTGAATAAATTTGATAAAATGACTAAATTTTCAACAAAATTGACACATACTCTCTAGATTCTATCAATACGGACCATTTTTTGAGAAAAATTCCGTGTCAAAATTGGGAAATTTTAAATTGCTTCCATTTTCTAATCGGCGAATAAAGTGAATAAATTTTGAGAACTAACGAAAATTTTACGAGAACTATCGAGGACTAACAAGGAACTAACGTCCTGACTAGGTTTGAGGTGGGCAACGAAATTTGGCCGTTCAGGACAACACATTTCGTCTAAGCATTTATTCAGTGAATAAATTAGATAAATTTGATAAAATGACAAAAGTTTGAACATAATTGACACATACTCTCTACATTCTACCAATACGGACCATTTTGTGAGAAAATTCCGTGTCAAATTTCGGAAATTTCAAATTGCTTCCATTTTCTAATCGGCGAATAAATTGGATAAATTTTGAGAACTAACGAAAATTTTACGAGAACTATCGAGAACTAACAAAGAAATAACGTCCTGACTAGGTTTGATGTGGGCAACGAAATTTGGCCGTTCAGGACAACACATTTCGCCTAAGCATTTATTCACTGAATAAATTGGATTCATTTTAATAAAATGACTAAAGCTTCAACAAAATTGACCCATACTCTCTAGATTCTATCAATACGGACCATTTTTTGAGAAAAATTCCGTGTCAAAATTGGGAAATTTCAAATTGCTTCCATTTCCTAATCGGCGAATAAATTTAATAAATTTTGAGAACTAACGAAAATTTTACGAGAACTATCGAGAACTAACGAAGAACTAACGTCCTGACTAGGTTTGAGGTGGGCAACGAAATTTGGCCGTTCAGGACAACACATTTCGTCTAAGCATTTATTCAGTGAATAAGTTAGATAAATTTGATAAAATGACAAAAGTTTGAACAAAATTGACACATACTCACTCTGTACATTTTACCAATACGGACCATTTTGTGAGAAAAATTCCGTGTGAAAATTGGGAAATTTCAAATTGCTTCCATTTTCTAATCGGCGAATAAATTTAATAAATTTTGAGAACTAACGGAAATTTTACGAGAAATATCGAAAACTAACGAAGAAATAACGTCCTGACTAGGGTTGAGATGTTCAACGAAATTTGGTCGTTCAGGACAACACATTTCGTCTAAGCATTTATTCAGTGATTACATTGAATAAATTTGATAAAATGACTAAATTTTCAACAAAATTTACACATACTCTCTAGATTCTATCAATACGGACCATTTTGTGAGCAAAATTCCGTGTCAAAATTGGGAAATTTCAAATTGCTTCCATTTTCTAATCGGCGAATAAATTTAATAAATTTTGAGAACTAACGAAAATTTTACGAGAAATATCGTGGACTAACGAGGAACTAACGTCCTGACTAGGTTTGAGGTTGGCAACGAAATTTGGCCGTTCAGGACAACACATTTCGTCTAAGCATTTATTCAGTGAATAAAATGGATACATTTGATAAAATCACTAAATTTTCAACAAAATTGACACATACTCTCTCGATTCTACCAATACGGACCATTTTTTGAGAAAAATTCCGTGTCAAATTTGAGAAATTTCAAATTCCTTCCATATTCTAATCGGCGAATAAAATGGATAAATTTTGAGAACTAACGAAAATTTTATGAGAACTAACGGCAACTAACGAAAATCAATCGATCTGGATGGTTTTCAGTTCGAATTTGAATATGGGTCGAAAAAGTGTCAAGTTGGCCCGACCCAATTATTTCCTTAATAGTTTCCATGTATTTTGGGAACTAACGAAAATTTTATAAAAACCATCGAGAACTGCCGAGGAACTAACGTCCTGACTAGCTTTGAGGTGGGCAACGAAATTTGGCCGTTGAGGCCAACACATTTTGTCTAAGCATTTATTCTGTGAATAAATTGGATAAATTTGATAAAATGACTAAAGTTTGAACAAAATTTACCCATACTCTCTTCATTCTACCAATACGGACCATTTTGTGAGAAAATTCCGTGTCAAAATTTGGAAATTTCAAATTGCTTCCATTTTCTAATCGGCGAATAAATTGGATAAATTTTGAGAACTAACGAAAATTTTACGAGAACTATCGATAACTAACAAAGAACTAACGTCCTGACTTGGTTTGAGGTGGGCAACGAAATTTGGCCGTTCAGGACAACACATTTCGCCTAAGCATTTATTCACTGAATAAATTGGATAAATTTAATAAAATGACTAAAGTTTCAACAAAATTGACTAATACTCTCTACATTCTACCAATACGGACCATTTTTTGACGTAATTTCCGTGGGAAAACTGGAAAACTGCAAATTACCTCCATTTTTTGTTCGGCGAATAAATTGGATAAATTTTGAGAACTAACGAAAATTTTATGAGAACTAACGACACGACAATATAAATATATAAGAATTAAGAAATGAAAAATTCAAATAGTTACCACAGTACAGTAATAATAGGAATAATAATAATAATAATATATCTTTATTGCGGGCCAGGTTCAGCGAACACTGTTCTCTCAAAATCGAGGCTTGGCTTGGCTTTATCAAATTTATTCAATGTAATCACTGAATAAATGCTTAGACGAAATGTGTTGTCCTGAACGACCAAATTTCGTTGCCCACCTCAAACCTAGTCAGGACGTTAGTTCCTCGTTAGTCCTCGATAGTTCTCGTAAAATTTTCGTTAGTTCTGAAAATTTATCCAATTTATTCGCAGATTAGAAAATGGAAGCAATTTGAAATTTCCGAAATTTGACACGGAATTTTCTCACAAAATGGTCCGTATTGGTAGAATGTAGAGAGTACGGGTAAATTTTGTTCAAACTTTAGTCATTTTATCAAATTTATCCAATTTATTCACTGAATAAATGCTTAGACAAAATGTGTTGGCCTCAACGGCCAAATTTCGTTGCCCACCTCAAAGCTAGTCAGGACGTTAGTTCCTTGGCAGTTCTCGATGGTTTTTATGAAATTTTCGTTAGTTCCGAAAATACATGGAAACTATTAAGGAAATAAACGGGTCGGGCCAACTTCACACTCTTTCGACCCATATTCAACTTCGAACCGAAAACCATCCAGATCGATTGATTTTCGTTAGTTCCCGTTAGTTCTCATAAAATTTTCGTTAGTTCTCAAAATTTATCCAATTTATTCGCCGAACAAAAAATGGAGGTAATTTGCAGTTTTCCAGTTTTCCCACGGAAATTACATCAAAAAATGGTCCGTATTGGTAGAATGTAGAGAGTATTAGTCAATTTTGTTGAAACTTTATTCATTTTATTAAATTTATCCAATTTATTCACTGAATAAATGCTTAGACGAAATGTGTTGTCCTGAACGGCCAAATTTCGTTGCCCACCTCAAACCTAGTCAGGACGTTAGTTCCTCGTTAGTCCACGATAGTTCTCGTAAAATTTTCGTTAGTTCTGAAAATTTATCCAATTTATTCGCCGATTAGAAAATGGAAGCAATTTGAAATTTCCCAATTTTGACACGGAATTTTTCTCAAAAAATGGTCCGTATTGATAGATTCTAGAGAGTATGGGTCAATTTTGTTGAAGCTTTAGTCATTTTATAAAAATTTATCCAATTTATTCAGTGAATAAATTCTTAGGCGAAATGTGTTGTCCTGAACGGCCAAATTTCGTTGCCCACATCAAACCTAGTCAGGACGTTAGTTCTTTGTTAGTTCTCGATAGTTCTCGTAAAATTTTCGTTAGTTCTCAAAATTTATCCAATTTATTCGCCGATTAGAAAATGGAAGCAATTTGAAATTTCCGAAATTTGACACGGAATTTTCTCACAAAATGGTCCGTATTGGTAGAATGTAGAGAGTATGGGCAAATTTTGTTCAAACTTTAGTCATTTTATCAAATTTATCCAATTTATTCACTGAATAAATGCTTAGAAAAAATGTGATGGCCTCAACGGCCAAATTTCGTTGCCCACCTCAAAGCTAGTCAGGACGTTAGTTCCTCGGCAGTTCTCGATGGTTTTTATAAAATTTTCGTTAGTTCCGAAAATACATGGAAACTATTAAGGAAATAAATGGGTCGGGCCAACTTGACACTTTTTCGACCCATATTCAAATTCGAACTGAAAACCATCCAGATCGATTGATTTTCGTTAGTTCCCATTAGTTCTCATAAAATTTTCGTTAGTTCTCAAAATTTATCCAATTTATTCGCCGTTCAAAAAATTGAGGTAATTTGCAGTTTTCCAGTTTTCACACGGATATTTTATCAAAAAATGGTCCGTGTTGGTAGAATGTAGAGAGTATGAGTAAATTATATTGAAACTTTAGTCATTTTATTAAAATTTATCCAATTTATTCACTTAATAAATGATTAGACGAAATGTGTTGTCCTGAAGGGCCAATTTTCGTTGCCCACCTCAAACCTAGTCAGGACGTTAGTTCTTCGTTAGTTCTCGATAGTTCTCGTAAAATTTTCGATAGTTCTCAAAATTTATCCAATTTATTCGCCGATTAGAATATGGAAGCAATTTGAAATTTCTCAATTTTGACACGGAATTTTTCTCAAAAAATGATCCGTATTGGTAGAATCGAGAGAGTATGTGTCAATTTGGTTGAAAATTTAGTCATTTTATTAAAATTTATCCAATTTATTCAGTGAATAAATGCTTAGGCGAAATGTGTTGTCCTGAACGGCCAAATTTCGTTGCCCACATCAAACCTAGTCAGGACGTTAGTTCTTTGTTAGTTCTCGATAGTTCTCGTAAAATTTTCGTTAGTTCTCAAAATTTATCCAATTTATTCGCCGATTAGAAAATGGAGGCAATTTGAAATTTCCGAAATTTGACACGGAATTTTCTCACAAAATGATCCGTATTGGTAGAATGTAGAGAGTATGGGTAAATTTTGTTCAAACTTTAGTCATTTTATCAAATTTATCCAATTTATTCACTGAATAAATGCTTAGACGAAATGTGTTGTCCTGAACGGCCAAATTTCGTTGCCCACCTCAAAGCTAGTCAGGACGTTAGTTCCTCGGTAGTTCTCGATAGTTTTTATAAAATTTTCGTTAGTTCCGAATATACTTAGAAACTATTAAGGAAATAAATGGGTTGGGCCAACTTCACACTTTTTCGACCCATATTCAACATCGAACCGAAAACCATCCAGATCGATTGATTTTCGTTAGTTCCCGTTAGTTCTCATAAAATTTTCGTTAGTTCTCAAAATTTATCCAATTTATTCGCCGAACAAAAAATGGAGGTAATTTGCAGTTTTCCAGTTTTCCCACGGAAATTACATCAAAAAATGGACCGTATTGGTAGAATGTAGAGAGTATTAGTCAATTTTGTTGAAACTTTATTCATAATATTAAATTTATCCAATTTATTCACTTAATAAATGCTTAGACGAAATGTGTTGTCCTGAACGGCCAAATTTCGTTGCCCACCTCAAGCCTAGTCAGGACGTTAGTTCTCCGTTATTTCTCGATAGTTTTCGTAAAATTTTCGTTAGTTCTCAAAATTTATCCAATTTATTCGCCGATTAGAAAATGGAAGCAATTTGAAATTTCCCAATTCATAGGCGTCACCGTTCCCGAGAAATATCAAACCAAAATAAATCTAATACGGTGGACTATTTTGAACATGGGGGGCATCGGCACGCACATAGCGATTGGCTCCTCGACTGAAAATTCCTTAAATGGCATAACAATTATACTACCAAGTCTCTTGGTTTTATCAAAAAGTGTAACAATTCGTCAATCATTAGGGACTTAGCCGCTGGACAGTGATCAAGACGGTGGGTACGAGTCCTCTATTTGGAGACACATCTTATGGCGATTCTTTGATTAAATACATTAAAACTTATATCAGTTTAACGCTTATAAATTAGGCTATAATTTTCATTCCAAAGAATTTTCTGTCGCATAATTTATTTGATAGTTACAATCGAGAAAATTCTAAAAGTACCGAAAGACTTGTCTCTATTTTACAGGGGAAGACAAGACTTAAAAGATGATTTCTTACATAACGTGAAAACCACTTACATTCGTATCATTGCCTATCCTTCCAATTTTCATTTATTTCGAATTGAAATAAATGAATATCCCGCATCTATCACTACGGGTAATGTAGCTCATTCATCATTCAACTATTGGCATACTCGCTGTTCATGGCAAACCTGATGATAAGGTGCAAGTGGTACTGACTAAACACATACGTGTGGCTAGGGTTAGCAGATCGCTGTAAGGGAAATGTAGGACATGCTGTCCCAAAATGTAGGTAGGACACAAAACATTCTCAATAAATAATAGATATTTCTATAGAACACTTTAGAAAGTAGTTGAAAAGTGACACTTTTCAGTTTTTAAAAAATGAATTCTTAATGAATTTTTAAATGCAAAATTTCAAAACTTGCAATCATACTAATCAATGCACCTCTCACTACATGATTTAAGCGGTACTTCTCAGAGGAGACAATCTTTATCAAAATTTCAGGTTTAGCAAAACTATATTTATGTTAGAGTGGACAGTCAAACTCTGAAATTATAGGGACCAGTACCAAACAAACATTTTACAGACTTCATGAAAAATAATTTCTCTCGTGAGTCTGTTGTGCTGATGGTAATGAAAGTACTCTCTCAACATTTGAATTATGACCTGTAATGGCAATTACCGTAATTGAAAATGGTTCGAGAAGTTTCATCTTGAGTAGTGTCCAGGGTGTCTACCGAAATAACACATCCAGAATTCTTGACTTTATCTGGACTTTTCTATACCTTTTTCCGTTTTTCTTAATGTCTATTTATGCGACCCCTACTTAGGTAAAGTTGAAAATTAGTAATTAAGAAAATAAATATTTATTTAATGAAAAACCCTACTAAAGGGCCTGAACTGTGTTTGGCAGATAAGCGAGGCTTTGGCGTCTACTCACAACCAGTATAAACTCATATGGGGCTTGTGTCGGTTGTCCCTATATGTTTGTGACTGTCCCTTCATCCATCTTATCTTACCACCATTCATCCTCATCTTCGCGATTAGCCAAAGGGACAGAAAAAAGTGAAGTAAAATAAACTAAATCAACCAATCAGTCATTATGATAGCAAAAATTCTTGACCACAAGAATAATTTATTGCCTTTTTATTGACTTCTTGACCTACTTGTTAATATATTTACTTTTTCTTGACTACCATGACTTTCTTGACTGGCAGACACCATGGATAATTTCGTTATCTATACCCCTGCTTTACAATCAAATTGTATTGAATATTGAATCAGAATGGGCAAGACCTTGTTCCATCAGTATAAACCCTAAGGCAAGAAATTCTGCTCAGGCATTGAACAGTGACGTTATCAGAAAGTGGTCCCAAAACTTTGTTCATTAAGTGCTTCCGTTTTCCTGTTTGTTTAATAGCAGGACAAACTCTTTTTTTGGGGGGGGCAATGACTCATGGCCGCGTTCACCAACGCCGATTATTTCGAAGTTCAGATGAACGAGATCAATTTTAATCCATAATAAATGAACTTGGTTTAAGGATTTGCATTGCACCAACGAAAGACGACGTTCAGGAGATTCCGTTCAACTGATCCGAGATTAATTTGTAAGGCTATACCTGGTTGGTTGGCTAACACAAATTACAACCAAGAACCCCATAGTGATGTGATGTGGTAAAGTATCAACATGTAGGAGAAGAAGATAATTCGGGCTGCAAACTTCTCTGAATTTGAGAGATGTACTAATCAACCTTGTCAATATGTACAAGGATGTAGTGGAGTGTAAAGAAATAATGATATTAAAAAAGAACTGACGGCACAACACAAAAGGAGGAGAAAGCATGGAACCTTCTTCTACGGGACTTTAATGCCTTACGAAATACATTCGATTTTGAGAGAACAGTGTTCGCTGAACCTGGCCCGCAATAAAGATATATTATTATTATTATTATTCCTATTATTACTGTACTGTGGTAACTATTTGAATTTTTCATTTCTTAATTCTTATATATTTATATTGTCGTGTCGTGTAAATAGCCAGTAACATGTATTTTCGTAAATTTATACAATCATATTTCCAACACCATGTAGCAATATCGTAAACATTGCTGTGTTCTAATTTACCTTGCACGTAATATATGACATTTATATATGTTTTGTGTTCTGGGATAGAAAGTACAGTATTTATAAACATTACAACTTTGCACCACAGAACCACAAATTATTATTATTATTTTGGCAGTTTTTAGTTTACATAGTTCTCGAATTATCAGCATTGTATATCCAACATCTCTAGCGTTTGCATGCCCTCGATATCACTTTCCGCTCTTTCTATATTGAAACAACAACTGCCTGCAGTCGAAGCGTCAGTATCGTGAACCAGGATCACACACCAAAACGGTCGCGAATGGCCGATCAGAAGATAAACAAGTGTTGAACCGTCTTCGTGCAATGGAATTTTCCAGTGATCCTTTCCCGATCCGACTTTAAAATTTGATCTTCGTTCGTGCAAACGGACATCAATGACTGAAGCAAAATAAATTTCAGTATTGAGTTTGGAAGCGTAGTCCATGATTTCTTTCTGTTACCTATTTTCCTAATTAATATTTTGTGACGCTCAAAATGTAGGACTTTTATGATGTTTTTCAAATTCCTCCAGGACGCCAGACATAAGGTTAAAATGTAAGACATGTCCGGGAAAAACCGGACGTCTGGTAACCCTACATCTGGCAAGACACACCACTTGAGTTTTAAACCCCCAAAGACTGGATGAACATGGCTTATTGGAAAGGGTATACTTTTCTCTGCACTACAGCTGAAGATATGCGATGAGAGGTTACGCTCGAGACTATACAAAGAGTCTGACTTGCAACTCGTCTCTACACGGTCTCCCCAAGGCGTCCTCTTATCTCTCTTCGTAATCCTCGTACTCGCTCCTCGATTGACGGACTTAGAACTGACCACTGACCTCTCTCCTTCCAGACATTTATTCCAATCGAATGTACTCAGTAATGCCGACTCAGTTATCTGTAGACTCTTACTTGATTGCGATCGTTTACACCTGTTTGCAACGATGGCGATCAAGGAAGCTCGGCAATGTCTGACAAGACATTCCTTAGATGGTTCTAGCAATTTCCTGATTGGAAAGATGATGGCTAAATGTCTGGGATTTTAGAGTTTGATCAGATCGTTACGATGCCCCTCTCGGGAAAATAGTTCCTTTGAATTCGTCTTTATATGTGATCCAATCTTACCTGTTCATTACCTAAACATAAAATCCTACAGATCGTTACGCATTATTGAACAACGAAACATTACCTTTTCTTCAGTCTATCTAATGAGGATAAAAAGTTTAATAGAAAAATAACTGCTTAGATATAAGCCAGTAACTAAGAGTCTGTGAACCCGATGCTTGAGGGGAAGCACTGGGGAGAAGGACGTGAACTTTTGAGATTTTTTTCTTCTAGTAGAGGTCTAACAACTGACAAAAATCCATCTTTTACGGAATCATTCCCTACATTCGTCGTTTTCAACTTAATTTTTTTTTTTGGCTAACACAGAAGTTTTCACAACACTCCCACATCTCGTCCCCATGAACGCGGCTAAAAATATGAAAACAGTAACGTATAAATTAGCAATTACAGCGCAAAATAAAGGCAATTATCAAGAAGAATATCATCTGTCCCTGAACAGTACGTATGTATATCCTCTAGCGCGACACAAATGAAAAGTCTCATTATAGCTCAGTTCATTGCTGATGCAGGACAAACTTCAAATTCATTTTTCTCTCTTATATAAAAAAAACTCGATAAAACTTTATTAGTATGAAGAGGAAGGATGGTAGTTAAAAATATTAAAAAATGAGAAAAATCGATGGGGGGATGTTTTGAGCTGTTCAAACTTGAAATTTGAACATTTGAACAGCGTGTTCAAATTTTACAAAGTTTCAACATTTTATCATCTCATAATATGCAACCGTTTTTCCCCTTTACAACGAGCTCAAGAACGCTTCTGAGCTGTTCAAACTTGAAATTTGAACATTTGAACAGCGTGTTCAAATTTTACAAAGTTTCAACATTTTATCATCTCATAATATGCAACCGTTTTTCCCCTTTACAACGAGCTCAAGAACGCTTCTGTATCTTCGTTCGTTCCCGAGATATACTTAATTGAAAAGAGCATGTTGCTCAAAAATGACATTTTGAACAACCATCATATAATTCGTAATAATCATATTCAGCAAAATCCTTTCACAGGTTTAGGAGCAAAGCAAAGCTGTGTCCGAAATATCATCAACATCGTGACTATGAGGGGTCAACTCCTGCCTGATTTGACATGGAATGAATGACCCGACATATATATATATGTGTGTGTCATTAAATGTCTCAAATTATTTTATAAAATATACAATATATTATATCGACTGTCTTTCATTCAAAATGTATAATTGCAAATAGATGAACAATGATGTGCATAAGGGAGGAGGGATAAAAAATAAGATATATTAAGATGATAATAGTTTCATGTATAAAATTCACATATAAATGCTATTACGTGTTTTATTAATATATCTATGTACTTCGTGGTTGCTAACGAAAGACGATGAGAAATGGAGAAGAAGTAACAAGTCGGTCTAATTTCTGTGTTCTGGGGATGATGGGTTTAGTGTCCTTAGAGGTGTTGTCCGTTCTTTTTGTATGTTCTCGATATTATTCCAGTCATGTATATTCGAATCTCAAACTAATTGTTTATATTTGTTGTTAAAACAAAAACTCTTCCCTCCTTGGAAGAATTTTGTGGGGGGAATTTCAAGACAAGATCGTTGGTGGGAGGAATTCCCCCGTCCCCCCGGGATTCCGCACCCTGGTTTGGAACATTTATGTTACATATTATGCTGTTCATTAAATCACATTTTTGTAATCTGTAATTTTAAGGCAGTATATTGTTTGAAATAAAATATTCCAAACCATTTCAAAGGTCAACTGACCCCGAACATATCGTCAACTCACTCCACATACAGGTTGAATTGACAATTGTCACTCTTCAAAGAAAAAAAAAAAAGCAATAATTTTACAAGTTTTTTGAAGCATGGTGAATTAAAAATTTGTAGTGGTTAAGGAAAATACAAATAGTGCTCGTAGGATTTCATCAATAGTATATCTTAATTTTTAAAAGCTGCAAAAATTTAAACATAAAAACATGGTCAAGTACGATTTGATGTTGCTCTTAAAGTAGGGTGACCATAATATTTTGACCCAAAGGTCACTTTACTCCCTCCTGAAAAATTGGTTAGGCCTAATTAGCTATAAAATTATTGTCATAACGTATTATTATTATTATTATTTATAGTAACCGCTGTAGCTCAGTCGGTGGTCGGCCTCCGTGGAGGAGTGGTTAGCATAGTGGTCCCGGGTTCGAATCCCGGCTAGGACTTGGATGTTTGTGTTGTCCGTAAATTTAGAAAACCGAGAATATAGAGAAAAACTGATATGTACGAATGTTGAGAAAATGTGTGTGAATGACGGGGGATACCACCGAATAGGGGTATTTCTTTATTTTATATATATCAAAAAGTCGGTATGGCGTCTGACTACCATGCGAGAGGCCCGGGTTCGATCCCCGGCTGAGAGAACCGGGAATTTTTCCACCTGTTTATGCGGCTCCGGCGCTCGCCCAGTGTTGTATAAAGTGCATACCTGGAGAAAACTCTGGGAGGTAAATGCGGCCAGCGGCGTGGTGCTGATCACATCACTCCAAGCTTCGGCCGAGATACGCCTTCATGGCGTGGTGCAAAGCACAGGGAAGCACTTTACCTTTTTTATTATTTATTATAGTATGGATCACATAAATGATACATCATGAACAATATCTATGTAAAATATGATCTCTCGTTGTCAAGAGCTATTAATTTTTATAATCTCGGTATGACTACTATGCCAGAAGTATTTTGCAGAAGGACCAATCTTCTTGAGAACAACTTTATTCTTTACTAACCGTTAATAAAGCTCCCCGAAAAAGTTGCATCACATATTAATATCTAACACAAAACGCGGGATTTGACATTTGAATTTCCGCCAAGACACAGAAACTCATTCTTTTTAAGAATCTCTCAAATTTAGACTTGATTTTCAAGCTAATTCCTAGACTTTTAAAAAACGGGACAAATATTGTTTTTTGTATAATATCGACGGGACAACTGGGACACGCCTATGAAACGGGACTCTCCCGGTCAAAACGAGACGAATGGTCACCCTATCATAAAGAAACGATTTTATTTCGAGCAAAGTGAAACAAAAATTATTTGAATTTCACGTTATTCAGTTCATTTTCATTTCTTGTGCGGCGAGGTCGAGTAAAGATTGTTGCAGTCAAGAAATGATTGTTGCGCCGGTGCATGGAATTCGCCGCCCCCAGTTTGTACTTCAGTTATGAGTTATTATTTTTTTCTTTTTCTTAGGCCAATCGGGACTAGACCTACAGTTTAAAGTGGGATCCGAACCACTTGTAGCTCCACCGGGTATCGAACCCGGAACCACTTGATTACAAGGCGACGGCGCTACCACTGCGCCATCGGGGAGGCCCACACACTGTACTCGTTATTTCAAAAGTGGTAATGGAAATTTCCACAAGCGAAGTTGAAATATTTTTTAAAAAACGTTTTTTGAGAACTGAATTTGAAAATTCAGGCGCCAGTTGAAAATGCCTACATTTTACATTCCCAATTTCGCCTTCAAATAAACACTCAAAGAATCTGTTAATTGCATAGAAAAGACAACCCTACTTTCGAGTAAAGGATTCCGAAGAACTTTGCGGTGGCCATCCCATCTCTTCACCCCACCCCTAACAGCGGTGCTTGGAAGGGAACCAGCGAAAAAGAAAGCCCTTGCCATTGGGATACAAGAGATCTGACCAATAAGGACGTTTGAAACCCACGTGACTGTCACCGAAAGAGCTCCCCCCCCCCAATCTGTGCTGGAAACAGCAAAAGAAGACGGCCGCGCCATCTACTGGCCACCGATGGAAATGCAATTTCAAAGCGCAGCGAGGTTTAAATGTAGCTTCCACTTCTATTACCTATGGTTATATTATCACAGTTTTCCTCGTCACTTCGGTACGCCTTGCGTCAGTCTTTTGTTATGGATAGTTGGTTGAATCTCCGCTAGAGGCCCTCAGTTGCATCACTTGGTTTCCACGTAGACGGAAGTCGCCAGTTTTGAAGTACAGTCTCGACCTGAAGGAACATTGGACGCGTTGGCCAAGATATACGTACCTCCTCCTCCTCCGATTCTACCTTCGAGAGCATTGCCTGTCTTTAACTCTCGGAACTTGGCAAGAAGTTCTTTCCAGACTGTATGGTGAATAATATCCGAGAGAGTTATTGCTGGAGAGATGGAAGCAAAGTAGTGGTGGGACTATACGAAGTGTTTTGACTGTTGCCCATTTTGATTCCTGTTTCTTCTTGGTCGAAGTTGTGTATGCACGATGACGATGTTCGATTAAAAGATACAAGCTGCCTTCCAGGAAGTTTGGACGTGTTTGGATAACGGCGTTTAGGAAGACGACGTTTGACTTCGTATGTTACAATCATCAAGAAACCAAGCAGTCGAATCGATTCGTCGCCGAGGTATGTACTTTTGTTGCCAGTTGATAGTGAATAACGAAGTGTCATCGGGGGAATGTACATAATTATGGCGGATTATATTGCAAGTGCGAATTATAAGAAATAATGTAAAGAGTGCAAACGAAAGGGCTACATTTTTTCCTTCGCAACTTTCAAGACTAACGCCACAATTGCCCCAGAGTAACGTGGCGTGACGTTTTGTTCCCTTTCTTGTTTATGTACGGTTAATTTCACGAAGTACGTATATACAGCATTATCGCAGTGTTGCGCTGTATAATTATCAAGGAACTTGACCCCTGTGAAGTTGGCACGACCCATTCGCGTTGCCCACTTCAAAACTAGTCAGGACGTTAGTTCTTCGTTAGTTCTCGATAGTTCTCATAAAATTTTCGTTAGTTCCGAAAATACATAGAAACTATTAAGGAAATAAATGGGTCGGGCCAACTTCATACATAGAAACTATTGAGGAAATAAATAGGTTGGGCCAACTTCACACTTTTTCGACCCGTATTCAACTTCAAACCGAAAACCATCCCGATCGATTGATTTTCGTTAGTTCCCGTTAGTTTTCATAAAATTTTCGTTAGTTCTCAAAATTTATCCAATTCATTCGCCGAACAAAATGGAGGTAATTTGCAGTTTTCCAGTTTTCACATGGAAATTACATCAAAAAATGGTCCGTATTGGAAGAATGTAGAGAGTATGAGTCAATTTTGTTGAAACTTTAGTCATTTTATCAAATTCATCATCATTTATTCACTGAATAAATGCTTAGACGAAATGTGTTGTCCTGAACGGCCAAATTTCGTTGCCCACCTCAAACCTAGTCAGGACGTTAGTTCTTCGTTAGTCCTCGATAGTTCTTGTAAAATTTTCGTTAGTTCTCAAAATTTATCAAATTTATTCGCCGATTAGAAAATGGAAGCAATTTGAAATTTCCCAATTTTGTCACGGAATTTTTCTCAAAAAATGGTCCGTATTGATAGAATCGAGAGAGTATGGGTCAATTTTGTTGATGCTTTAGTCATTTTATTAAATTTATCCAATTTATTCAGTGAATAAATGCTTAGGCGAAATGTGTTGTCCTGAAGAGCCAAATTTCGTTGCCCAACTTAAACCTAGTCAGGACGTTAGTTCTTTGTTAGTTCTCGATAGTTCTCGTAAAATTTTCGTTATTTTTCAAAATTTATCCAAATTATTCGCCGATTAGAAAATGGAAGCAATTTGAAATTTCCCAATTTTGACACGGAATTTTTCTCAAAAAATGGTCCTTATTGATAGAATCTAGAGAGTATGGGTCAATTTTGTTGAAGCTTTAGTCATTTTATCAAATTTATCCAATTTATTCACTGAATAATTGCTTAGACAAAATGTGTTGGCTTCAAAGGCCAAATTTCGTTGCCCACCTCAAAGCTAGTCAGGACGTTAGTTCCTCGGCAGTTCTCGATAGTGTTTATAAAATTTTCGCTAGTTCCGAATATACATAGAAACTATTAAGGAAATAAATGGGTTGAGCCAACTTCACACTTTTTCGACCCATATTCAACTTCAAAACGAATACCATCCAGATCCATTGATTTTCGTTAGTTCCCGTTAGTTTTCATAAAATTTTCGTTAGTTCTCAAAATATATCCAATTCATTCGCCAAACAAAAAATGGAGGTAATTTGCAGTTTTCCAGTTTTCACATGGAAATTACATCACAAAATGGTCCGTATTGGTAGAATGTAGAGAGTATGGGTAAATTTTGTTCAAACTTTAGTCATTTTATCAAATTTATCCAATTTAATCACTGAATAAATGCTTAGACAAAATGTGTTGGCCTGAACCGCCAAATTTCGTTGCCCACCTCAAAGCTAGTCAGGACGTTAGTTCCTTGGCAGTTCTCGATAGTTTTTATAAAATTTTCGTTAGTTCCGAAAATACATGGAAAGTATTAAGGAAATAAATGGGTTGGGCCAACGTCACACTTTTTCGACCCATATTCAAATTCGAACCGAAAACCATCCAGATCGATTGATTTTCGATAGTTCTCGTTAGTTATCATAAAATTTTCCTTAGTTCTCAAAATTTATCCAATTTATCCGCCGTACAAAAAATCGAGGTAATTTGCAGTTTTCCAGTTTTCACACGGATATTTTATCAAAAAATGGTCCGTATTGGTAGAATGTAAAGAGTATGAGTAAATTATATTGAAACTTTAGTCATTTTATCAAATTTATCCAATTTATTCACTTAATAAATGATTAGACGAAATGTGTTGTCCTGAACGGCCAAATTTCGTTGCCCACCTCAAACCTAGTCAGGACGTAAGTTCTTCGTTAGTTCTCGATAGTTCTCGTAAAATTTTCGTTAGTTCTCAAAATTTATCCAATTTATTCGCCGATTAGAATATGGAAGCAATTTGAAATTTCTCAATTTTGACACGGAATTTTTCTCAAAAAATGGACCGTATTGGTAGAATGTAGAGAGTATGTGTCAATTTTGTTCAAAATTTAGTCATTTTATCAAATTTATCCAATTTATTCACTGAATAAATGCATAGACGAAATGTGTTGTCCTGAACGACCAAATATCGTTGCCCACCTCAAACCTAGTCAGGACGTTAGTTCTTCGTTAGTTCTCGATAGTTCTCGTAAAATTTTCGTTAGTTCTCAAAATTTATCCAATTTATTCGCCGATTAGGAAATGGAAGCAATTTGCAATTTCCCAATTTTGACACGGAATTTTTCTCACAAAATGGTCCGTATTGGTAGAATGTAGAGAGTATGGGTAAATTTTGTTCAAACTTAAGTCATTTTATCAAATTTATCCAATTTATTCACGGAATAAATGCTTAGACGAAATGTGTTGTCCTGAAGGGCCAAATTTCGTTGCCCACCTCAAAGCTAGTCAGGACGTTAGTTCTTCGGCAGTTCTCGATAGTCTTTATAAAATTTTCGTTAGTTCCGAAAATATAGAAACTATTAAGGAAATAAATGGGTTGTGCCAACTTCACACTTTTTCGACCCATATTCAACTTCAAACCGAATACCATCCAGATCGATTGATTTTCGTTAGTTCCCGTTAGTTCTCATAAAATTTTCGTTAGTTCTCAAAATTTATCCAATTCATTCGCCGAACAAAAAATGGAATTAATTTGCAGTTTTCCAGTTTTCACATGGAATTACATTGGTAGAATGTTGAGAGTATGAGTCAATTTTGTTGAAAATTTAGTCATTTTATCATATTTATCGAATTTATTCACTGAATAAATGCTTAGACGAAATGTGTTGTCCTGAACGGCCAAATTTCGTTGCCCACCTCAAACCTAGTCAGGACGTTAGTTCTTCGTTAGTCCTCGATAGTTCTCGTAAAATTTTCGTTAATTCTCAAAATTGATCCTATTTATTCGCCGATTAGAAAATGGAATCAATTTGAAATTTCTCAATTTTGACACGGAATTTTTCCCAAAAATGGACCGTATTGGTAGAATGTAGAGTATGTGTCAATTTTGTTCAAAATTTAGTCACTTTATCAAATTTATCCAATTTATTCACTGAATGAATGCATAGACGAAATGTGTTGTCCTGAACGGCCAAATTTCGTTGCCCACCTCAAACCTAGTCAGGACGTAAGTTGTTCGTCAGTTCTCGATAGTTGTCGTAAAATTTTCGTTAGTTCTCAAAATTAATCCAATTTATTCGCCGATTAGAATATGGAAAAAAATTTGAAATTTCTCAATTTTGACACGGAATTTTTCTCAAAAAATGGTCCGTATTGGTAGAATGTAGAGAGTATGTGTAAATTTTCAACAATATTTAGTCATTTTATCAAATTTATCCAATTTATTCACTGAATAAATGCTTAGTAGAAATGTGTTGTCCTGAGGGGCCAAATTTCGTTTCCCACCTCAAAGCTAGTCAGGACGTTAGTTCTTCGGCAGTTCTCGATAGTTTTTTTAAAATTTTCGTTAGTTCCGAAAATATAGAAACTATTAAGGAAATAAATGGGTTGGGCCAACTTCACACTTTTTCGACCCATATTCAACTTCAAACCGAATACCATCCAGATCGATTGATTTTCGTTAGTTCCCGTTAGTTCTCTTAAAATTTTCGTTAGTTCTCAAAAATTATCCAATTCATTCGCCGAACAAAAAATGGAATTAATTTGCAGTTTTCCAGTTTTCACATGGAAATTATTTCAAAAAATGGTCCGTATTGGTAGAATCTAGAGAGTATGTGTCAATTTTGTTGAAAATTTAGTGATTTTATCAAATGTGTCCAATTTATTCACTGAATAAATGCTTAGACGAAATGTGTTGTCCTGAACGGCCAAATTTCGTTGCCCACCTCAAACCTAGTCAGGACGTTAGTTCTTCGTTAGTCCTCGATAGTTCTAGTAAAATTTTCGTTAATTCTCAAAATTAATCCTATTTATTCGCCGATTAGAAAATGGAAGCAATTTGAAATTTCTCAATTTTGACACGAAATTTTTCTCAAAAAATGGACCGTATTGGTAGAATGTAGAGAGTATGTGTCAATTTTGTTCAAAATTTAGTCATTTTATCAAATGTATCTAATTTATTCACTGAATAAATGCTTAGACGAAATGTGTTGTCCTGAAGGGCCAAATTTCGTTGCCCACCTAAAAGCTAGTCAGGACGTTAGTTCCTCGGTAGTTCTCGATAGTTCTCATAAAATTTTCGTTAGTTCTCAAAATTTATCCAATTTATTCGACGTACAAAAAATCGAGGTAATTTGCAGTTTTCCAGTTTTCACACGGATATTTTATGAAAAAATGGTCCGTATTGGTAGAATGTAAAGAGTATGAGCAAATTATATTGAAACTTTAGTCATTTTATCAAATTTATCCAATTTATTCACTGAATAAATGCTTAGACGAAATGTGTTGTCCTGAACGGCCAAATTTCGTTGCCCACCTCAAACCTAGTCAGGACGTTAGTTCTTCGTTAGTCCTCGATAGTTCTCGTAAAATTTTCGTTAGTTCTCAAAATTTATCCAATTTATTTGCCGAACAAAAAATGGAGGTAATTTGCAGTTTTCCAATTTTCCCACCGAAATTACATCAAAAAATTGTCCGTATTAGTAGAATGTAGAGAGTATTAGTCAATTTTGTTGAAACTTTAGTCTTTTTATCAAATTTATCCAATTTATTCACTGAATAAATGCTTAGACGAAATGTGTTGTCCTGAACGGCAAAATTTTGTTGCCAACCTCAAACCTAGTCAGGACGTTAGTTCTTTGTTATTTCTCGATTGTTCTCGTAAAATTTTCGTTAGTTCTCAAAATTTATCCAATTTATTCGCCGATTAGAAAATGGAAGCAATTTGAAATTTCCCAATTTTGACACGGAATTTTTCTCAAAAAATGGTCCGTATTGATAGAATGTAGAGAGTATGGGTCAATTTTGTTGAAGCTTTAGTCATTTTATCAAATTTATCCAATTTATTCACTGAATAAATGCTTAGACGAAATGCGTTGTCCTGAACGGCCAAATTTCGTTGCCCACCTCAAACCTAGTCAGGACGTTAGTTCTTCGTTAGTTCTCGATAGTTGTCGTAAAATTTTCGTTAGTTCTCAAAATTTATTCAATTTATTCGCCGATTAGGATATGGAAGCAATTTGAAATTTCTCAATTTTGACACGGAATTTTTCTCAAGAAATGGTCCGTATTGATAGAATGTAGAGAGTATGGGTAAATTTAGTTCAAACTTAAGTCATTTTATCAAATTTATCAAATTTATTCACTGAATAAATTCTTAGACGAGATGTGTTGTCCTATAGGGACAAATTTCGTTGCCCACCTCAAACCTAGTCAGGACGTTAGTTCTTTGTTAGTTCTCGTAAAATTTTCGTTAGTTCTCAAAATTTATCCAATTTATTCGCCGATTAGAAAATGGAAGCAATTTGAAATTTCCGAATTTTGACACGGTATTTTCTCACAAAATGGTCCGTATTGGAAGAATGTAGAGAGTATGAGTCAATTTTGTTGAAACTTTAGTCATTTTATCAAATTCATCATCATTTATTCACTGAATAAATGCTTAGACGAAATGTGTTGTCCTGAACGGCCAAATTTCGTTGCCCACCTCAAACCTAGTCAGGACGTTAGTTCTTCGTTAGTCCTCGATAGTTCTTGTAAAATTTTCGTTAGTTCTCAAAATTTATCAAATTTATTCGCCGATTAGAAAATGGAAGCAATTTGAAATTTCCCAATTTTGTCACGGAATTTTTCTCAAAAAATGGTCCGTATTGATAGAATCGAGAGAGTATGGGTCAATTTTGTTGATGCTTTAGTCATTTTATTAAATTTATCCAATTTATTCAGTGAATAAATGCTTAGGCGAAATGTGTTGTCCTGAAGAGCCAAATTTCGTTGCCCAACTTAAACCTAGTCAGGACGTTAGTTCTTTGTTAGTTCTCGATAGTTCTCGTAAAATTTTCGTTATTTTTCAAAATTTATCCAAATTATTCGCCGATTAGAAAATGGAAGCAATTTGAAATTTCCCAATTTTGACACGGAATTTTTCTCAAAAAATGGTCCTTATTGATAGAATCTAGAGAGTATGGGTCAATTTTGTTGAAGCTTTAGTCATTTTATCAAATTTATCCAATTTATTCACTGAATAATTGCTTAGACAAAATGTGTTGGCTTCAAAGGCCAAATTTCGTTGCCCACCTCAAAGCTAGTCAGGACGTTAGTTCCTCGGCAGTTCTCGATAGTGTTTATAAAATTTTCGCTAGTTCCGAATATACATAGAAACTATTAAGGAAATAAATGGGTTGAGCCAACTTCACACTTTTTCGACCCATATTCAACTTCAAAACGAATACCATCCAGATCCATTGATTTTCGTTAGTTCCCGTTAGTTTTCATAAAATTTTCGTTAGTTCTCAAAATATATCCAATTCATTCGCCAAACAAAAAATGGAGGTAATTTGCAGTTTTCCAGTTTTCACATGGAAATTACATCACAAAATGGTCCGTATTGGTAGAATGTAGAGAGTATGGGTAAATTTTGTTCAAACTTTAGTCATTTTATCAAATTTATCCAATTTAATCACTGAATAAATGCTTAGACAAAATGTGTTGGCCTGAACCGCCAAATTTCGTTGCCCACGTCAAAGCTAGTCAGGACGTTAGTTCCTTGGCAGTTCTCGATAGTTTTTATAAAATTTTCGTTAGTTCCGAAAATACATGGAAAGTATTAAGGAAATAAATGGGTTGGGCCAACGTCACACTTTTTCGACCCATATTCAAATTCGAACCGAAAACCATCCAGATCGATTGATTTTCGATAGTTCTCGTTAGTTATCATAAAATTTTCCTTAGTTCTCAAAATTTATCCAATTTATCCGCCGTACAAAAAATCGAGGTAACTTGCAGTTTTCCAGTTTTCACACGGATATTTTATCAAAAAATGGTCCGTATTGGTAGAATGTAAAGAGTATGAGTAAATTATATTGAAACTTTAGTCATTTTATCAAATTTATCCAATTTATTCACTTAATAAATGATTAGACGAAATGTGTTGTCCTGAACGGCCAAATTTCGTTGCCCACCTCAAACCTAGTCAGGACGTAAGTTCTTCGTTAGTTCTCGATAGTTCTCGTAAAATTTTCGTTAGTTCTCAAAATTTATCCAATTTATTCGCCGATTAGAATATGGAAGCAATTTGAAATTTCTCAATTTTGACACGGAATTTTTCTCAAAAAATGGACCGTATTGGTAGAATGTAGAGAGTATGTGTCAATTTTGTTCAAAATTTAGTCATTTTATCAAATTTATCCAATTTATTCACTGAATAAATGCATAGACGAAATGTGTTGTCCTGAACGACCAAATATCGTTGCCCACCTCAAACCTAGTCAGGACGTTAGTTCTTCGTTAGTTCTCGATAGTTCTCGTAAAATTTTCGTTAGTTCTCAAAATTTATCCAATTTATTCGCCAATTAGGAAATGGAAGCAATTTGCAATTTCCCAATTTTGACACGGAATTTTTCTCACAAAATGGTCCGTATTGGTAGAATGTAGAGAGTATGGGTAAATTTTGTTCAAACTTAAGTCATTTTATCAAATTTATCCAATTTATTCACGGAATAAATGCTTAGACGAAATGTGTTGTCCTGAAGGGCCAAATTTCGTTGCCCACCTCAAAGCTAGTCAGGACGTTAGTTCTTCGGCAGTTCTCGATAGTCTTTATAAAATTTTCGTTAGTTCCGAAAATATAGAAACTATTAAGGAAATAAATGGGTTGTGCCAACTTCACACTTTTTCGACCCATATTCAACTTCAAACCGAATACCATCCAGATCGATTGATTTTCGTTAGTTCCCGTTAGTTCTCATAAAATTTTCGTTAGTTCTCAAAATTTATCCAATTCATTCGCCGAACAAAAAATGGAATTAATTTGCAGTTTTCCAGTTTTCACATGGAATTACATTGGTAGAATGTTGAGAGTATGAGTCAATTTTGTTGAAAATTTAGTCATTTTATCATATTTATCGAATTTATTCACTGAATAAATGCTTAGACGAAATGTGTTGTCCTGAACGGCCAAATTTCGTTGCCCACCTCAAACCTAGTCAGGACGTTAGTTCTTCGTTAGTCCTCGATAGTTCTCGTAAAATTTTCGTTAATTCTCAAAATTGATCCTATTTATTCGCCGATTAGAAAATGGAATCAATTTGAAATTTCTCAATTTTGACACGGAATTTTTCCCAAAAATGGACCGTATTGGTAGAATGTAGAGTATGTGTCAATTTTGTTCAAAATTTAGTCACTTTATCAAATTTATCCAATTTATTCACTGAATGAATGCATAGACGAAATGTGTTGTCCTGAACGGCCAAATTTCGTTGCCCACCTCAAACCTAGTCAGGACGTAAGTTGTTCGTCAGTTCTCGATAGTTGTCGTAAAATTTTCGTTAGTTCTCAAAATTAATCCAATTTATTCGCCGATTAGAATATGGAAAAAAATTTGAAATTTCTCAATTTTGACACGGAATTTTTCTCAAAAAATGGTCCGTATTGGTAGAATGTAGAGAGTATGTGTAAATTTTCAACAATATTTAGTCATTTTATCAAATTTATCCAATTTATTCACTGAATAAATGCTTAGTAGAAATGTGTTGTCCTGAGGGGCCAAATTTCGTTTCCCACCTCAAAGCTAGTCAGGACGTTAGTTCTTCGGCAGTTCTCGATAGTTTTTTTAAAATTTTCGTTAGTTCCGAAAATATAGAAACTATTAAGGAAATAAATGGGTTGGGCCAACTTCACACTTTTTCGACCCATATTCAACTTCAAACCGAATACCATCCAGATCGATTGATTTTCGTTAGTTCCCGTTAGTTCTCTTAAAATTTTCGTTAGTTCTCAAAAATTATCCAATTCATTCGCCGAACAAAAAATGGAATTAATTTGCAGTTTTCCAGTTTTCACATGGAAATTATTTCAAAAAATGGTCCGTATTGGTAGAATCTAGAGAGTATGTGTCAATTTTGTTGAAAATTTAGTGATTTTATCAAATGTGTCCAATTTATTCACTGAATAAATGCTTAGACGAAATGTGTTGTCCTGAACGGCCAAATTTCGTTGCCCACCTCAAACCTAGTCAGGACGTTAGTTCTTCGTTAGTCCTCGATAGTTCTAGTAAAATTTTCGTTAATTCTCAAAATTAATCCTATTTATTCGCCGATTAGAAAATGGAAGCAATTTGAAATTTCTCAATTTTGACACGAAATTTTTCTCAAAAAATGGACCGTATTGGTAGAAAGTAGAGAGTATGTGTCAATTTTGTTCAAAATTTAGTCATTTTATCAAATGTATCTAATTTATTCACTGAATAAATGCTTAGACGAAATGTGTTGTCCTGAAGGGCCAAATTTCGTTGCCCACCTAAAAGCTAGTCAGGACGTTAGTTCCTCGGTAGTTCTCGATAGTTCTCATAAAATTTTCGTTAGTTCTCAAAATTTATCCAATTTATTCGACGTACAAAAAATCGAGGTAATTTGCAGTTTTCCAGTTTTCACACGGATATTTTATGAAAAAATGGTCCGTATTGGTAGAATGTAAAGAGTATGAGCAAATTATATTGAAACTTTAGTCATTTTATCAAATTTATCCAATTTATTCACTGAATAAATGCTTAGACGAAATGTGTTGTCCTGAACGGCCAAATTTCGTTGCCCACCTCAAACCTAGTCAGGACGTTAGTTCTTCGTTAGTTCTCGATAGTTGTCGTAAAATTTTCGTTAGTTCTCAAAATTTATTCAATTTATTCGCCGATTAGGATATGGAAGCAATTTGAAATTTCTCAATTTTGACACGGAATTTTTCTCAAGAAATGGTCCGTATTGATAGAATGTAGAGAGTATGGGTAAATTTAGTTCAAACTTAAGTCATTTTATCAAATTTATCAAATTTATTCACTGAATAAATTCTTAGACGAGATGTGTTGTCCTATAGGGACAAATTTCGTTGCCCACCTCAAACCTAGTCAGGACGTTAGTTCTTTGTTAGTTCTCGTAAAATTTTCGTTAGTTCTCAAAATTTATCCAATTTATTCGCCGATTAGAAAATGGAAGCAATTTGAAATTTCCGAATTTTGACACGGTATTTTCTCACAAAATGGTCCGTATTGGAAGAATGTAGAGAGTATGAGTCAATTTTGTTGAAACTTTAGTCATTTTATCAAATTCATCATCATTTATTCACTGAATAAATGCTTAGACGAAATGTGTTGTCCTGAACGGCCAAATTTCGTTGCCCACCTCAAACCTAGTCAGGACGTTAGTTCTTCGTTAGTCCTCGATAGTTCTTGTAAAATTTTCGTTAGTTCTCAAAATTTATCAAATTTATTCGCCGATTAGAAAATGGAAGCAATTTGAAATTTCCCAATTTTGTCACGGAATTTTTCTCAAAAAATGGTCCGTATTGATAGAATCGAGAGAGTATGGGTCAATTTTGTTGATGCTTTAGTCATTTTATTAAATTTATCCAATTTATTCAGTGAATAAATGCTTAGGCGAAATGTGTTGTCCTGAAGAGCCAAATTTCGTTGCCCAACTTAAACCTAGTCAGGACGTTAGTTCTTTGTTAGTTCTCGATAGTTCTCGTAAAATTTTCGTTATTTTTCAAAATTTATCCAAATTATTCGCCGATTAGAAAATGGAAGCAATTTGAAATTTCCCAATTTTGACACGGAATTTTTCTCAAAAAATGGTCCTTATTGATAGAATCTAGAGAGTATGGGTCAATTTTGTTGAAGCTTTAGTCATTTTATCAAATTTATCCAATTTATTCACTGAATAATTGCTTAGACAAAATGTGTTGGCTTCAAAGGCCAAATTTCGTTGCCCACCTCAAAGCTAGTCAGGACGTTAGTTCCTCGGCAGTTCTCGATAGTGTTTATAAAATTTTCGCTAGTTCCGAATATACATAGAAACTATTAAGGAAATAAATGGGTTGAGCCAACTTCACACTTTTTCGACCCATATTCAACTTCAAAACGAATACCATCCAGATCCATTGATTTTCGTTAGTTCCCGTTAGTTTTCATAAAATTTTCGTTAGTTCTCAAAATATATCCAATTCATTCGCCAAACAAAAAATGGAGGTAATTTGCAGTTTTCCAGTTTTCACATGGAAATTACATCACAAAATGGTCCGTATTGGTAGAATGTAGAGAGTATGGGTAAATTTTGTTCAAACTTTAGTCATTTTATCAAATTTATCCAATTTAATCACTGAATAAATGCTTAGACAAAATGTGTTGGCCTGAACCGCCAAATTTCGTTGCCCACCTCAAAGCTAGTCAGGACGTTAGTTCCTTGGCAGTTCTCGATAGTTTTTATAAAATTTTCGTTAGTTCCGAAAATACATGGAAAGTATTAAGGAAATAAATGGGTTGGGCCAACGTCACACTTTTTCGACCCATATTCAAATTCGAACCGAAAACCATCCAGATCGATTGATTTTCGATAGTTCTCGTTAGTTATCATAAAATTTTCCTTAGTTCTCAAAATTTATCCAATTTATCCGCCGTACAAAAAATCGAGGTAACTTGCAGTTTTCCAGTTTTCACACGGATATTTTATCAAAAAATGGTCCGTATTGGTAGAATGTAAAGAGTATGAGTAAATTATATTGAAACTTTAGTCATTTTATCAAATTTATCCAATTTATTCACTTAATAAATGATTAGACGAAATGTGTTGTCCTGAACGGCCAAATTTCGTTGCCCACCTCAAACCTAGTCAGGACGTAAGTTCTTCGTTAGTTCTCGATAGTTCTCGTAAAATTTTCGTTAGTTCTCAAAATTTATCCAATTTATTCGCCGATTAGAATATGGAAGCAATTTGAAATTTCTCAATTTTGACACGGAATTTTTCTCAAAAAATGGACCGTATTGGTAGAATGTAGAGAGTATGTGTCAATTTTGTTCAAAATTTAGTCATTTTATCAAATTTATCCAATTTATTCACTGAATAAATGCATAGACGAAATGTGTTGTCCTGAACGACCAAATATCGTTGCCCACCTCAAACCTAGTCAGGACGTTAGTTCTTCGTTAGTTCTCGATAGTTCTCGTAAAATTTTCGTTAGTTCTCAAAATTTATCCAATTTATTCGCCAATTAGGAAATGGAAGCAATTTGCAATTTCCCAATTTTGACACGGAATTTTTCTCACAAAATGGTCCGTATTGGTAGAATGTAGAGAGTATGGGTAAATTTTGTTCAAACTTAAGTCATTTTATCAAATTTATCCAATTTATTCACGGAATAAATGCTTAGACGAAATGTGTTGTCCTGAAGGGCCAAATTTCGTTGCCCACCTCAAAGCTAGTCAGGACGTTAGTTCTTCGGCAGTTCTCGATAGTCTTTATAAAATTTTCGTTAGTTCCGAAAATATAGAAACTATTAAGGAAATAAATGGGTTGTGCCAACTTCACACTTTTTCGACCCATATTCAACTTCAAACCGAATACCATCCAGATCGATTGATTTTCGTTAGTTCCCGTTAGTTCTCATAAAATTTTCGTTAGTTCTCAAAATTTATCCAATTCATTCGCCGAACAAAAAATGGAATTAATTTGCAGTTTTCCAGTTTTCACATGGAATTACATTGGTAGAATGTTGAGAGTATGAGTCAATTTTGTTGAAAATTTAGTCATTTTATCATATTTATCGAATTTATTCACTGAATAAATGCTTAGACGAAATGTGTTGTCCTGAACGGCCAAATTTCGTTGCCCACCTCAAACCTAGTCAGGACGTTAGTTCTTCGTTAGTCCTCGATAGTTCTCGTAAAATTTTCGTTAATTCTCAAAATTGATCCTATTTATTCGCCGATTAGAAAATGGAATCAATTTGAAATTTCTCAATTTTGACACGGAATTTTTCTCAAAAAATGGTCCGTATTGGTAGAATGTAGAGAGTATGTGTAAATTTTCAACAATATTTAGTCATTTTATCAAATTTATCCAATTTATTCACTGAATAAATGCTTAGTAGAAATGTGTTGTCCTGAGGGGCCAAATTTCGTTTCCCACCTCAAAGCTAGTCAGGACGTTAGTTCTTCGGCAGTTCTCGATAGTTTTTTTAAAATTTTCGTTAGTTCCGAAAATATAGAAACTATTAAGGAAATAAATGGGTTGGGCCAACTTCACACTTTTTCGACCCATATTCAACTTCAAACCGAATACCATCCAGATCGATTGATTTTCGTTAGTTCCCGTTAGTTCTCTTAAAATTTTCGTTAGTTCTCAAAAATTATCCAATTCATTCGCCGAACAAAAAATGGAATTAATTTGCAGTTTTCCAGTTTTCACATGGAAATTATTTCAAAAAATGGTCCGTATTGGTAGAATCTAGAGAGTATGTGTCAATTTTGTTGAAAATTTAGTGATTTTATCAAATGTGTCCAATTTATTCACTGAATAAATGCTTAGACGAAATGTGTTGTCCTGAACGGCCAAATTTCGTTGCCCACCTCAAACCTAGTCAGGACGTTAGTTCTTCGTTAGTCCTCGATAGTTCTAGTAAAATTTTCGTTAATTCTCAAAATTAATCCTATTTATTCGCCGATTAGAAAATGGAAGCAATTTGAAATTTCTCAATTTTGACACGAAATTTTTCTCAAAAAATGGACCGTATTGGTAGAATGTAGAGAGTATGTGTCAATTTTGTTCAAAATTTAGTCATTTTATCAAATGTATCTAATTTATTCACTGAATAAATGCTTAGACGAAATGTGTTGTCCTGAAGGGCCAAATTTCGTTGCCCACCTAAAAGCTAGTCAGGACGTTAGTTCCTCGGTAGTTCTCGATAGTTCTCATAAAATTTTCGTTAGTTCTCAAAATTTATCCAATTTATTCGACGTACAAAAAATCGAGGTAATTTGCAGTTTTCCAGTTTTCACACGGATATTTTATGAAAAAATGGTCCGTATTGGTAGAATGTAAAGAGTATGAGCAAATTATATTGAAACTTTAGTCATTTTATCAAATTTATCCAATTTATTCACTGAATAAATGCTTAGACGAAATGTGTTGTCCTGAACGGCCAAATTTCGTTGCCCACCTCAAACCTAGTCAGGACGTTAGTTCTTCGTTAGTCCTCGATAGTTCTCGTAAAATTTTCGTTAGTTCTCAAAATTTATCCAATTTATTTGCCGAACAAAAAATGGAGGTAATTTGCAGTTTTCCAATTTTCCCACCGAAATTACATCAAAAAATTGTCCGTATTAGTAGAATGTAGAGAGTATTAGTCAATTTTGTTGAAACTTTAGTCTTTTTATCAAATTTATCCAATTTATTCACTGAATAAATGCTTAGACGAAATGTGTTGTCCTGAACGGCAAAATTTTGTTGCCAACCTCAAACCTAGTCAGGACGTTAGTTCTTCGTTATTTCTCGATTGTTCTCGTAAAATTTTCGTTAGTTCTCAAAATTTATCCAATTTATTCGCCGATTAGAAAATGGAAGCAATTTGAAATTTCCCAATTTTGACACGGAATTTTTCTCAAAAAATGGTCCGTATTGATAGAATGTAGAGAGTATGGGTCAATTTTGTTGAAGCTTTAGTCATTTTATCAAATTTATCCAATTTATTCACTGAATAAATGCTTAGACGAAATGCGTTGTCCTGAACGGCCAAATTTCGTTGCCCACCTCAAACCTAGTCAGGACGTTAGTTCTTCGTTAGTTCTCGATAGTTGTCGTAAAATTTTCGTTAGTTCTCAAAATTTATTCAATTTATTCGCCGATTAGGATATGGAAGCAATTTGAAATTTCTCAATTTTGACACGGAATTTTTCTCAAGAAATGGTCCGTATTGATAGAATGTAGAGAGTATGGGTAAATTTAGTTCAAACTTAAGTCATTTTATCAAATTTATCAAATTTATTCACTGAATAAATTCTTAGACGAGATGTGTTGTCCTATAGGGACAAATTTCGTTGCCCACCTCAAACCTAGTCAGGACGTTAGTTCTTTGTTAGTTCTCGTAAAATTTTCGTTAGTTCTCAAAATTTATCCAATTTATTCGCCGATTAGAAAATGGAAGCAATTTGAAATTTCCGAATTTTGACACGGTATTTTCTCACAAAATGGTCCGTATTGGAAGAATGTAGAGAGTATGAGTCAATTTTGTTGAAACTTTAGTCATTTTATCAAATTCATCATCATTTATTCACTGAATAAATGCTTAGACGAAATGTGTTGTCCTGAACGGCCAAATTTCGTTGCCCACCTCAAACCTAGTCAGGACGTTAGTTCTTCGTTAGTCCTCGATAGTTCTTGTAAAATTTTCGTTAGTTCTCAAAATTTATCAAATTTATTCGCCGATTAGAAAATGGAAGCAATTTGAAATTTCCCAATTTTGTCACGGAATTTTTCTCAAAAAATGGTCCGTATTGATAGAATCGAGAGAGTATGGGTCAATTTTGTTGATGCTTTAGTCATTTTATTAAATTTATCCAATTTATTCAGTGAATAAATGCTTAGGCGAAATGTGTTGTCCTGAAGAGCCAAATTTCGTTGCCCAACTTAAACCTAGTCAGGACGTTAGTTCTTTGTTAGTTCTCGATAGTTCTCGTAAAATTTTCGTTATTTTTCAAAATTTATCCAAATTATTCGCCGATTAGAAAATGGAAGCAATTTGAAATTTCCCAATTTTGACACGGAATTTTTCTCAAAAAATGGTCCTTATTGATAGAATCTAGAGAGTATGGGTCAATTTTGTTGAAGCTTTAGTCATTTTATCAAATTTATCCAATTTATTCACTGAATAATTGCTTAGACAAAATGTGTTGGCTTCAAAGGCCAAATTTCGTTGCCCACCTCAAAGCTAGTCAGGACGTTAGTTCCTCGGCAGTTCTCGATAGTGTTTATAAAATTTTCGCTAGTTCCGAATATACATAGAAACTATTAAGGAAATAAATGGGTTGAGCCAACTTCACACTTTTTCGACCCATATTCAACTTCAAAACGAATACCATCCAGATCCATTGATTTTCGTTAGTTCCCGTTAGTTTTCATAAAATTTTCGTTAGTTCTCAAAATATATCCAATTCATTCGCCAAACAAAAAATGGAGGTAATTTGCAGTTTTCCAGTTTTCACATGGAAATTACATCACAAAATGGTCCGTATTGGTAGAATGTAGAGAGTATGGGTAAATTTTGTTCAAACTTTAGTCATTTTATCAAATTTATCCAATTTAATCACTGAATAAATGCTTAGACAAAATGTGTTGGCCTGAACCGCCAAATTTCGTTGCCCACCTCAAAGCTAGTCAGGACGTTAGTTCCTTGGCAGTTCTCGATAGTTTTTATAAAATTTTCGTTAGTTCCGAAAATACATGGAAAGTATTAAGGAAATAAATGGGTTGGGCCAACGTCACACTTTTTCGACCCATATTCAAATTCGAACCGAAAACCATCCAGATCGATTGATTTTCGATAGTTCTCGTTAGTTATCATAAAATTTTCCTTAGTTCTCAAAATTTATCCAATTTATCCGCCGTACAAAAAATCGAGGTAACTTGCAGTTTTCCAGTTTTCACACGGATATTTTATCAAAAAATGGTCCGTATTGGTAGAATGTAAAGAGTATGAGTAAATTATATTGAAACTTTAGTCATTTTATCAAATTTATCCAATTTATTCACTTAATAAATGCTTAGACGAAATGTGTTGTCCTGAACGGCAAAATTTTGTTGCCAACCTCAAACCTAGTCAGGACGTTAGTTCTTCGTTAGTCCTCGATAGTTCTCGTAAAATTTTCGTTAGTTCTCAAAATTTATCCAATTTATTTGCCGAACAAAAAATGGAGGTAATTTGCAGTTTTCCAATTTTCCCACCGAAATTACATCAAAAAATTGTCCGTATTAGTAGAATGTAGAGAGTATTAGTCAATTTTGTTGAAACTTTAGTCTTTTTATCAAATTTATCCAATTTATTCACTGAATAAATGCTTAGACGAAATGTGTTGTCCTGAACGGCAAAATTTTGTTGCCAACCTCAAACCTAGTCAGGACGTTAGTTCTTCGTTATTTCTCGATTGTTCTCGTAAAATTTTCGTTAGTTCTCAAAATTTATCCAATTTATTCGCCGATTAGAAAATGGAAGCAATTTGAAATTTCCCAATTTTGACACGGAATTTTTCTCAAAAAATGGTCCGTATTGATAGAATGTAGAGAGTATGGGTCAATTTTGTTGAAGCTTTAGTCATTTTATCAAATTTATCCAATTTATTCACTGAATAAATGCTTAGACGAAATGCGTTGTCCTGAACGGCCAAATTTCGTTGCCCACCTCAAACCTAGTCAGGACGTTAGTTCTTCGTTAGTTCTCGATAGTTGTCGTAAAATTTTCGTTAGTTCTCAAAATTTATTCAATTTATTCGCCGATTAGGATATGGAAGCAATTTGAAATTTCTCAATTTTGACACGGAATTTTTCTCAAGAAATGGTCCGTATTGATAGAATGTAGAGAGTATGGGTAAATTTAGTTCAAACTTAAGTCATTTTATCAAATTTATCAAATTTATTCACTGAATAAATTCTTAGACGAGATGTGTTGTCCTATAGGGACAAATTTCGTTGCCCACCTCAAACCTAGTCAGGACGTTAGTTCTTTGTTAGTTCTCGTAAAATTTTCGTTAGTTCTCAAAATTTATCCAATTTATTCGCCGATTAGAAAATGGAAGCAATTTGAAATTTCCGAATTTTGACACGGTATTTTCTCACAAAATGGTCCGTATTGGAAGAATGTAGAGAGTATGAGTCAATTTTGTTGAAACTTTAGTCATTTTATCAAATTCATCATCATTTATTCACTGAATAAATGCTTAGACGAAATGTGTTGTCCTGAACGGCCAAATTTCGTTGCCCACCTCAAACCTAGTCAGGACGTTAGTTCTTCGTTAGTCCTCGATAGTTCTTGTAAAATTTTCGTTAGTTCTCAAAATTTATCAAATTTATTCGCCGATTAGAAAATGGAAGCAATTTGAAATTTCCCAATTTTGTCACGGAATTTTTCTCAAAAAATGGTCCGTATTGATAGAATCGAGAGAGTATGGGTCAATTTTGTTGATGCTTTAGTCATTTTATTAAATTTATCCAATTTATTCAGTGAATAAATGCTTAGGCGAAATGTGTTGTCCTGAAGAGCCAAATTTCGTTGCCCAACTTAAACCTAGTCAGGACGTTAGTTCTTTGTTAGTTCTCGATAGTTCTCGTAAAATTTTCGTTATTTTTCAAAATTTATCCAAATTATTCGCCGATTAGAAAATGGAAGCAATTTGAAATTTCCCAATTTTGACACGGAATTTTTCTCAAAAAATGGTCCTTATTGATAGAATCTAGAGAGTATGGGTCAATTTTGTTGAAGCTTTAGTCATTTTATCAAATTTATCCAATTTATTCACTGAATAATTGCTTAGACAAAATGTGTTGGCTTCAAAGGCCAAATTTCGTTGCCCACCTCAAAGCTAGTCAGGACGTTAGTTCCTCGGCAGTTCTCGATAGTGTTTATAAAATTTTCGCTAGTTCCGAATATACATAGAAACTATTAAGGAAATAAATGGGTTGAGCCAACTTCACACTTTTTCGACCCATATTCAACTTCAAAACGAATACCATCCAGATCCATTGATTTTCGTTAGTTCCCGTTAGTTTTCATAAAATTTTCGTTAGTTCTCAAAATATATCCAATTCATTCGCCAAACAAAAAATGGAGGTAATTTGCAGTTTTCCAGTTTTCACATGGAAATTACATCACAAAATGGTCCGTATTGGTAGAATGTAGAGAGTATGGGTAAATTTTGTTCAAACTTTAGTCATTTTATCAAATTTATCCAATTTAATCACTGAATAAATGCTTAGACAAAATGTGTTGGCCTGAACCGCCAAATTTCGTTGCCCACCTCAAAGCTAGTCAGGACGTTAGTTCCTTGGCAGTTCTCGATAGTTTTTATAAAATTTTCGTTAGTTCCGAAAATACATGGAAAGTATTAAGGAAATAAATGGGTTGGGCCAACGTCACACTTTTTCGACCCATATTCAAATTCGAACCGAAAACCATCCAGATCGATTGATTTTCGATAGTTCTCGTTAGTTATCATAAAATTTTCCTTAGTTCTCAAAATTTATCCAATTTATCCGCCGTACAAAAAATCGAGGTAACTTGCAGTTTTCCAGTTTTCACACGGATATTTTATCAAAAAATGGTCCGTATTGGTAGAATGTAAAGAGTATGAGTAAATTATATTGAAACTTTAGTCATTTTATCAAATTTATCCAATTTATTCACTTAATAAATGATTAGACGAAATGTGTTGTCCTGAACGGCCAAATTTCGTTGCCCACCTCAAACCTAGTCAGGACGTAAGTTCTTCGTTAGTTCTCGATAGTTCTCGTAAAATTTTCGTTAGTTCTCAAAATTTATCCAATTTATTCGCCGATTAGAATATGGAAGCAATTTGAAATTTCTCAATTTTGACACGGAATTTTTCTCAAAAAATGGACCGTATTGGTAGAATGTAGAGAGTATGTGTCAATTTTGTTCAAAATTTAGTCATTTTATCAAATTTATCCAATTTATTCACTGAATAAATGCATAGACGAAATGTGTTGTCCTGAACGACCAAATATCGTTGCCCACCTCAAACCTAGTCAGGACGTTAGTTCTTCGTTAGTTCTCGATAGTTCTCGTAAAATTTTCGTTAGTTCTCAAAATTTATCCAATTTATTCGCCAATTAGGAAATGGAAGCAATTTGCAATTTCCCAATTTTGACACGGAATTTTTCTCACAAAATGGTCCGTATTGGTAGAATGTAGAGAGTATGGGTAAATTTTGTTCAAACTTAAGTCATTTTATCAAATTTATCCAATTTATTCACGGAATAAATGCTTAGACGAAATGTGTTGTCCTGAAGGGCCAAATTTCGTTGCCCACCTCAAAGCTAGTCAGGACGTTAGTTCTTCGGCAGTTCTCGACAGTCTTTATAAAATTTTCGTTAGTTCCGAAAATATAGAAACTATTAAGGAAATAAATGGGTTGTGCCAACTTCACACTTTTTCGACCCATATTCAACTTCAAACCGAATACCATCCAGATCGATTGATTTTCGTTAGTTCCCGTTAGTTCTCATAAAATTTTCGTTAGTTCTCAAAATTTATCCAATTCATTCGCCGAACAAAAAATGGAATTAATTTGCAGTTTTCCAGTTTTCACATGGAATTACATTGGTAGAATGTTGAGAGTATGAGTCAATTTTGTTGAAAATTTAGTCATTTTATCATATTTATCGAATTTATTCACTGAATAAATGCTTAGACGAAATGTGTTGTCCTGAACGGCCAAATTTCGTTGCCCACCTCAAACCTAGTCAGGACGTTAGTTCTTCGTTAGTTCTCGATAGTTGTCGTAAAATTTTCGTTAGTTCTCAAAATTAATCCAATTTATTCGCCCATTAGAATATGGAAAAAAATTTGAAATTTCTCAATTTTGACACGGAATTTTTCTCAAAAAATGGTCCGTATTGGTAGAATGTAGAGAGTATGTGTAAATTTTCAACAATATTTAGTCATTTTATCAAATTTATCCAATTTATTCACTGAATAAATGCTTAGTAGAAATGTGTTGTCCTGAGGGGCCAAATTTCGTTTCCCACCTCAAAGCTAGTCAGGACGTTAGTTCTTCGGCAGTTCTCGATAGTTTTTTTAAAATTTTCGTTAGTTCCGAAAATATAGAAACTATTAAGGAAATAAATGGGTTGGGCCAACTTCACACTTTTTCGACCCATATTCAACTTCAAACCGAATACCATCCAGATCGATTGATTTTCGTTAGTTCCCGTTAGTTCTCTTAAAATTTTCGTTAATTCTCAAAAATTATCCAATTCATTCGCCGAACAAAAAATGGAATTAATTTGCAGTTTTCCAGTTTTCACATGGAAATTATTTCAAAAAATGGAACGTATTGGTAGAATCTAGAGAGTATGTGTCAATTTTGTTGAAAATTTAGTGATTTTATCAAATGTGTCCAATTTATTCACTGAATAAATGCTTAGACGAAATGTGTTATCCTGAACGGCCAAATTTCGTTGCCCACCTCAAACCTAGTCAGGACGTTAGTTCTTCGTTAGTCCTCGATAGTTCTAGTAAAATTTTCGTTAATTCTCAAAATTAATCCTATTTATTCGCCGATTAGAAAATGGAAGCAATTTGAAATTTCTCAATTTTGACACGAAATTTTTCTCAAAAAATGGACCGTATTGGTAGAATGTAGAGAGTATGTGTCAATTTTGTTCAAAATTTAGTCATTTTATCAAATGTATCTAATTTATTCACTGAATAAATGCTTAGACGAAATGTGTTGTCCTGAAGGGCCAAATTTCGTTGCCCACCTAAAAGCCAGTCAGGACGTTAGTTCCTCGGTAGTTCTCGATAGTTCTCATAAAATTTTCGTTAGTTCTCAAAATTTATCCAATTTATTCGACGTACAAAAAATCGAGGTAATTTGCAGTTTTCCAGTTTTCACACGGATATTTTATGAAAAAATGGTCCGTATTGGTAGAATGTAAAGAGTATGAGCAAATTATATTGAAACTTTAGTCATTTTATCAAATTTATCCAATTTATTCACTGAATAAATGCTTAGACGAAATGTGTTGTCCTGAACGGCCAAATTTCGTTGCCCACCTCAAACCTAGTCAGGACGTTAGTTCTTCGTTAGTCCTCGATAGTTCTCGTAAAATTTTCGTTAGTTCTCAAAATTTATCCAATTTATTTGCCGAACAAAAAATGGAGGTAATTTGCAGTTTTCCAATTTTCCCACCGAAATTACATCAAAAAATTTCCGTATTGGTAGAATGTAGAGAGTATTAGTCAATTTTGTTGAAACTTTAGTCTTTTTATCAATTTTATCCAATTTATTCACTGAATAAATGCTTAGACGAAATGTGTTGTCCTGAACGGCAAAATTTTGTTGCCAACCTCAAACCTAGTCAAGACGTTAGTTCTTCGTTATTTCTCGATTGTTCTCGTAAAATTTTCGTTAGTTCTCAAAATTTATCCAATTTATTCGCCGATTAGAAAATGGAAGCAATTTGAAATTTCCCAATTTTGACACGGTATTTTTCTCAAAAAATGGTCCGTATTGATAGAATGTAAAGAGTATGGGTCAATTTTGTTGAAGCTTTAGTCATTTTATCAAATTTATCCAATTTATTCACTGAATAAATGCTTAGACGAAATGCGTTGTCCTGAACGGCCAAATTTCGTTGCCCACCTCAAACCTAGTCAGGACGTTAGTTCTTCGTTAGTTCTCGATAGTTGTCGTAAAATTTTCGTTAGTTCTCAAAATTTATTCAATTTATTCGCCGATTAGGATATGGAAGCAATTTGAAATTTCTCAATTTTGACACGGAATTTTTCTCAAGAAATGGTCCGTATTGATAGAATGTAGAGAGTATGGGTAAATTTAGTTCAAACTTAAGTCATTTTATCAAATTTATCAAATTTATTCACTGAATAAATTCTTAGACGAGATGTGTTGTCCTATAGGGACAAATTTCGTTGCCCACCTCAAACCTAGTCAGGACGTTAGTTCTTTGTTAGTTGTCGTAAAATTTTCGTTAGTTCTCAAAATTTATCCAATTTATTCGCCGATTAGAAAATGGAAGCAATTTGAAATTTCCGAATTTTGACACGGTATTTTCTCACAAAATGGTCCGTATTGGTAGAATGTAGAGAGTATGGGCAAATTTTGTTCAAACTTTAGTCATTTTATCAAATTTATCCAATTTATTCACTGAATAAATGTTTAGACAAAATGTGTTGGCCTCAAAGGCCAAATTTCGTTGCCCACCTCAAAGCTAGTCAGGACGTTAGTTCCTCGGCAGTTCTCAATAGTTTTTATAAAATTTTCGTTAGTTCCGAAAATACATGGAAACTATTAAGGAAAGAAATGGGTCGGGCCAACTTCACACTTTTTCGACCCTTAATCAAATTCGAACCGAAAACCATCCAGATCGATTGATTTTCGTTAGTTCCCGTTAGTTCTCATAAAATTTTCGTTAGTTCTCTAAATTTATCCAATTCATTCGCCGAACAAAAAATGGAATTAATTTGCAGTTTTCCAGTTTTCACATGGAATTACATTGGTAGAATGTAGAGAGTATGTGTCAATTTTGTTGAAAATTTAGTCATTTTATCATATTTATCGAATTTATTCACTGAATAAATGCTTAGACGAAATGTGTTGTCCTGAACGGCCAAATTTCGTTGCCCACCTCAAACCTAGTCAGGACGTTAGTTCTTCGTTAGTCCTCGATAGTTCTCGTAAAATTTTCGTTAATTCTCAAAATTGATCCTATTTATTCGCCGATTAGAAAATGGAATCAATTTGAAATTTCTCAATTTTGACACGGAATTTTTCTCAAAAAATGGACCGTATTGGTAGAATGTAGAGTATGTGTCAATTTTGTTCAAAATTTAGTCATTTTATCAAATTTATCCAATTTATTCACTGAATGAATGCTTAGACGAAATGTGTTGTCCTGAACGGCCAAATTTCGTTGCCCACCTCAAACCTAGTCAGGACGTTAGTTCTCCGTTAGTTCTCGATATTTCTCGTAAAATTTTCGTTAGTTCTCAAAATTTATCCAATTTATTCGCCGATTAGGAAATGGAAGCAATTTGAAATTTCCTAATTTTGACACGGAATTTTTCCCAGAAAATGGTCCGTATTGGTAGATTGTAGAGAGTATGGGTAAATTTTGTTCAAACTTAAGTCATTTTATCAAATTTATCCAATTTATTCACTGAATAAATGCTTTGACGAATTGTGTTGTCCTGAAGAGCCAAATTTCGTTGCCCACCTCAAAGCTAGTCAGGACGTTAGTTCTGCGGCAGTTCTCGATAGTTTTTATAAAATTTTCGTTAGTTCCGAAAATACATAGAAACTATTAAGGAAATAAATGGGTTGAGCCAACTTCACACTTTTTCGACCCATATTCAACTTCCAACAGAAAACCATCCAGATCGATTGATTTTCGTTAGTTCCCGTTAGTTCTCATAAAATTTTCGTTAGTTCTCAAAATTTATCCAATTTATTCGCCGTACAAAAAATCGAGGTAATTTGCAGTTTTCCAGTTTTCACACGGATATTTTATCAAAAAATGGTCCGTATTGGTAGAATGTAGAGAGTATGAGTAAATTATATTGAAACCTTAGTTATTTTATCAAATTTATCCAATTTGTTCACTTAATAAATGATTAGACGAAATGTGTTGTCCTGAACGGCCAAATTTCGTTGCCCACCTCAAACCTAGTCAGGACGTAAGTTATTCGTTAGTTCTCGATAGTTCTCGTAAAATTTTCGTTAGTTCTCAAAATTTATCCAATTTATTCGCCGATTAGAAAATGGAAGCAATTTGAAATTTCCCAATTTTGACACGGAATTTTTCTCACAAAATGGTAAGTATTGGTAGAATGTAGAGAGTATGGGTAAATTTTGTTCAAACTTAAGTCATTTTATCAAATTTATCCAATTTATTCACTGAATAAATGCTTAGACGAAATGTGTTTTCCTGAAGGGCCAAATTTCGTTGCCCACCTCAAAGCTAGTCAGGACGTTAGTTCTTCGGCAGTTCTCGATAGTTTTTATAAAATTTTCGTTAGTTCCGAAAATACATAGAAACTATTAAGGAAATAAATGGGTTGGGCCAACTTCACACTTTTTCGACCCATATTCAACTTCAAACCGAATACCATCCAGATCGATTGATTTTCGTTAGTTCCCGTTAGTTCTCATAAAATTTTCGTTAGTTCTCAAAATTTATCCAATTCATTCGTCGAACAAAAAATGGAGGTAATTTGCAGTTTTCACATGGAAATTACATCAAAAAATGGTCCGTATTTGTAGAATGTAGAGAGTATGAGTCAATTTTGTTGAAAATTTAGTCATTTTATCAAATTTATCGAATTTATTTACTGAATAAATGCTTAGACGAAATGTGTCCTGAACGGCCAAATTTCGTTGCCCACCTCAAACCTAGTCAGGACGTTAGTTCTTTGTTAGTTCTCGATAGTTCTCGTAAAATTTTCGTTAGTTCCGAAAATACATGGAAAATATTAAGAAAATAATTGGGTCGGGCCAACTTCACACTTTATCGACCCTTATTCAAATTCGAACCGAAAACCATCCAGATCGATTGATTTTCGTTAGTTCCCGTTAGTTCTCATAAAATTTTCGTTAGTTCTCAAAATTTATCCAATTTATTCGCCGTATCTGTATAGAAAATGAATCAAGTGAATATTAGCATTGAATGTGAATTTCTCAAAAAATGAAGTTTTGAACCTATAGTCGAAATGTCAAAATTAAAACGCCTTCAAGGTTCTCAAAAACATAATAATTCAACATTTTAAGGAAAATCATCTCTGGCTAGGTCTGTAGAGAAAATGAGTTGAAGACTAGTAGTAACATCGAATGTGAATTTCTCGAAAAATCAAGTTTTGATCCTTTAATCGAAATGTCAGAAATAAAACGCATTTCAGGCTCTGAAAAGTATAATATTTGAACATTTTAAGGAAAATCATCTCTGGGTTGGCCTGTAGAGAAAATAAGTTTTAAACTTGCGCGAATTTCTCGAAAAATAAAGTTTTGATCCTATAGAAGAAGTATCAGGATTAAAACTATTTTTAGGCTCTGAAAAGCAAATAATTCAAAATTTTAATGAATATCATCTCTGGCTAGGTTTGTAGAGAAAATGAGTATCAAACGAGTACTAGCATTGAACGCGTATTTCTCAAAAAATTATGTATACATCCTATAATCCAAATGTCATAATTAATACGCTTTTCAGGCTCTCACATACATAATAATTCAACATTTTAAAGAAAATCATCTCTGGCTAGGTCTGGAGAGAAAATAAGATTTTCAAGCTGTAAAAAACATAATAATTCAACATTTTTATGAAGTAAACTGAATCGGAAAGTGAGAAGCCGACCATTTAGTGAGGCAATTGTACTCTGTTACCAAACTCAATATAATTAAAATCAAGTATGAAATCATTATTGCTACAGAGAATTTGAGTGAATGGATTATGAAATAAAAGTGTCCCATAAAGATATGAAGGTCGTAAGTCCAATAGTTACGGAGGAGTGGAATTGATTACTTCTTTTACAAATAAACGGGGAAAACTCTTCTTTCTAGGAAAGGGAGGGGAAGACGGTCGCGCTCGGGCTAGGGGCATGATTTCCTCTTAAAATACTATTTTTATATTTATAAATTTACTGGACAAATGAAAGTTATACAAAACTTTATTGCTTGAGACCTCAATTCGAGATGTTGGAATGAGCTCTAATTTATATGACTGAAAATGTAAGAACATAACCATCAACAAAATTTTCAATTTGCAGTTATTCTCACAAAATACTTTAAAAATGAGTATTTCACAAACTTTTATTTTTTAAAAATAGATTTATTGATTTAGTGTGAAAGTTTATACTATTTGGAGAACTTCTGAGAAAACCAGACATTCATAGGCGTCACCGTTCCCGAGAAATATCAAACCAAAATAAATCTAATACGGTGGACTATTTTGAACATGGGGGGCATCGGCACGCACATAGCGATTGGCTCCTCGACTGAAAATTCCTTAAATGGCATAACAATTATACTACCAAGTCTCTTGGTTTTATCAAAAAGTGTAACAATTCGTCAATCATTAGGGACTTAGCCGCTGGACAGTGATCAAGACGGTGGGTACGAGTCCTCTATTTGGAGACACATCTTATGGCGATTCTTTGATTAAATACATTAAAACTTATATCAGTTTAACGCTTATAAATTAGGCTATAATTTTTATTCCAAAGAATTTTCTGTCGCATAATTTATTTGATAGTTACAATCGAGAAAATTCTAAAAGTACAGAAAGACTTGTCTCTATTTTACAGGGGAAGACAAGACTTAAAAGATGATTTCTTACATAACGTGAAAACCACTTACATTCGTATCATTGCATATCCTTTCAATTTTCATTTATTTCGAATTGAAATAAATGAATATCCCGCATCTATCACTACGGGTAATGTAGCTCATTCATCATTCAACTATTGGCATACTCGCTGTTCATGGCAAACCTGATGATAAGGTGCAAGTGGTACTGACTAAACACATACGAGTGGCTAGGGTTAGCAGATCGCTGTAAGGGAAATGTAGGACATGCTGTCCCAAAATGTAGGTAGGACACAAAACATTCTCAATAAATAATAGATATTTCTATAGAACACTTTAGAAAGTAGTTGAAAAGTGACACTTTTCAGTTTTTAAAAAATTTTTAAATGCAAAATTTCAAAACTTGCAATCATACTAATCAATGCACCTCTCACTACTTGATTTAAGCGGTACTTCTCAGAGGAGACAATCTTTATCAAAATTTCAGGTTTAGCAAAACTATATTTATGTTAGAGTGGACAGTCAAACTCTGAAATTATAGGGACCAGTACCAAACAAACATTTTACAGACTTCATGAAAAATAATTTCTCTCGTGAGTCTGTTGTGTTGATGGTAATGAAAGTACTCTCTCAACATTTGAATTATGACCTGTAATGGCAATTACCGTAATTGAAAATGGTTCGAGAAGTTTCATCTTGAGTAGTGTCCAGGGTGTCTACCGAAATAACACATCCAGAATTCTTGACTTTATCTGCACTTTTCTATACCTTTTTCCGTTTTTCTTAATGTCTATTTATGCGACCCCTACTTAGGTAAAGTTGAAAATTAGTAATTAAGAAAATAAATATTTATTTAATGAAAAACCCTACTAAAGGGCCTGAACTGTGTTTGGCAGATAAGCGAGGCTTTGGCGTCTACTCACAACCAGTATAAACTCATATGGGGCTTGTGTCGGTTGTCCCTATATGTTTGTGACTGTCCCTTCATCCATCTTATCTTACCACCATTCATCCTCATCTTCGCGATTAGCCAAAGGGACAGAAAAAAGTGAAGTAAAATAAACTAAATCAACCAATCAGTCATTATGATAGCAAAAATTCTTGACCACAAGAATAATTTATTGCCTTTTTATTGACTTCTTGACCTACTTGTTAATATATTTACTTTTTCTTGACTACCATGACTTTCTTGACTGGCAGACACCATGGATAATTTCGTTATCTATACCCCTGCTTTACAATCAAATTGTATTGAATATTGAATCAGAATGGGCAAGACCTTGTTCCATCAGTATAAACCCTAAGGCAAGAAATTCTGCTCAGGCATTGAACAGTGACGTTATCAGAAAGTGGTCCCAAAACTTTGTTCATTAAGTGCTTCCGTTTTCCTGTTTGTTTAATAGCAGGACAAACTCTTTTTTTGGGGGGGGGGCAATGACTCATGGCCGCGTTCACCAACGCCGATTATTTCGAAGTTCAGATGAACGAGATCAATTTTAATCCATAATAAATGAACTTGGTTTATGGATTTGCATTGCACCAACGAAAGACGACGTTCAGGAGATTCCGTTCAACTGATCCGAGATTAATTTGTAAGGCTATACCTGGTTGGTTGGCTAACACAAATTACAACCAAGAACCCCATAGTGATGTGATGTGGTAAAGTATCAACATGTAGGAGAAGAAGATAATTCGGGCTGCAAACTTCTCTGAATTTGAGAGATGTACTAATCAACCTTGTCAATGATATTAAAAAAGAACTGACGGCACAACACAAAAGGAGGAGAAAGCATGGAACCTTCTTCTACGGGACTTTAATGCCTTACGAAATACATTCGATTTTGAGAGAACAGTGTTCGCTGAACCTGGCCCGCAATAAAGATATATTATTATTATTATTATTCCTATTATTACTGTACTGTGGTAACTATTTGAATTTTTCATTTCTTAATTCTTATATATTTATATTGTCGTGTCGTGTAAATAGCCAGTAACATGTATTTTCGTAAATTTATACAATCATATTTCCAACACCATGTAGCAATATCGTAAACATTGCTGTGTTCTAATTTACCTTGCACGTAATATATGACATTTATATATGTTTTGTGTTCTGGGATAGAAAGTACAGTATTTATAAACATTACAACTTTGCACCACAGAACCACAAATTATTATTATTATTTTGGCAGTTTTTAGTTTACATAGTTCTCGAATTATCAGCATTGTATATCCAACATCTCTAGCGTTTGCATGCCCTCGATATCACTTTCCGCTCTTTCTATATTGAAACAACAACTGCCTGCAGTCGAAGCGTCAGTATCGTGAACCAGGATCACACACCAAAACGGTCGCGAATGGCCGATCAGAAGATAAACAAGTGTTGAACCGTCTTCGTGCAATGGAATTTTCCAGTGATCCTTTCCCGATCCGACTTTAAAATTTGATCTTCGTTCGTGCAAACGGACATCAATGACTGAAGCAAAATAAATTTCAGTATTGAGTTTGGAAGCGTAGTCCATGATTTCTTTCTGTTACCTATTTTCCTAATTAATATTTTGTGACGCTCAAAATGTAGGACTTTTATGATATTTTTCAAATTCCTCCAGGACGCCAGACATAAGGTTAAAATGTAAGACATGTCCGGGAAAAACCGGACGTCTGGTAACCCTACATCTGGCAAGACACACCACTTGAGTTTTAAACCCCCAAAGACTGGATGAACATGGCTTATTGGAAAGGGTATACTTTTCTCTGCACTACAGCTGAAGATATGCGATGAGAGGTTACGCTCGAGACTATACAAAGAGTCTGACTTGCAACTCGTCTCTACACGGTCTCCCCAAGACGTCCTCTTATCTCTCTTCGTAATCCTCGTACTCGCTCCTCGATTGACGGACTTAGAACTGACCACTGACCTCTCTCCTTCCAGACATTTATTCCAATCGAATGTACTCAGTAATGCCGACTCAGTTATCTGTAGACTCTTACTTGATTGCGATCGTTTACACCTGTTTGCAACGATGGCGATCAAGGAAGCTCGGCAATGTCTGACAAGACATTCATTCCTTAGATGGTTCTAGCAATTTCCTGATTGGAAAGATGATGGCTAAATGTCTGGGATTTTAGAGTTTGTTGTACGTTACATTTAAAAGATTCTACAGATCGTTACGATGCCCCTCTCGGGAAAATAATTCCTTTGAATTCGTCTTTATATGTGATCCAAACTTATAGGGCTATCGTTCATTACCAAAACATAAAATCCTACAGATCGTTACGCATTATTGAACAACGAAACATTACCTTTTCTTCAGTCTATCTAATGAGGATAAAAAGTTTAATAGAAAAATAACTGCTTAGATATAAGCCAGTAATTAAGAGTCTGTGAACCCGATGCTTGAGGGGAAGCACTGGGGAGAAGGACGTGAACTTTTGAGATTTTTTTCTTCTAGTAGAGGTCTAACAACTGACAAAAATCCATCTTTTACGGAATCATTCCCTACATTCGTCGTTTTCAACTTAATTTTTTTTTTTTTGGCTAACACAGAAGTTTTCACAACACTCCCACATCTCGTCCCCATAAACGCGGCTAAAAATATGAAAACAGTAACGTATAAATTAGCAATTACAGCGCAAAATAAAGGCAATTATCAAGAGGAATATCATCTGTCCCTGAACAGTACGTATGTATATCCTCTAGCGCGACACAAATGAAAAGTCTCATTATAGCTCAGTTCATTGCTGATGCAGGACAAACTTCAAATTCATTTTTCTCTCTTATATAAAAAAAACTCGATAAAACTTTATTAGTATGAAGAGGAAGGATGGTAGTTAAAAATATTAAAAAATGAGAAAAATCGATGGGGGGATGTTTTGAGCTGTTCAAACTTGAAATTTGAACATTTGAACAGCGTGTTCAAATTTTACAAAGTTTCAACATTTTATCATCTCATAATATGCAACCGTTTTTCCCCTTTACAACGAGCTCAAGAACGCTTCTGTATCTTCGTTCGTTCCCGAGATATACTTATTGAAAAGAGCATGTTGCTCAAAAATTACATTTTGAACAACCATCATATAATTCGTAATAATCATATTTCAGCAAAATCCTTTCACAGGTTTTGGAGCAAAGCAAAGCTGTGTCTGAAATATCATCAACATCGTGACTATGAGGGGTCAACTCCTGCCTGATTTGACATGGAATGAATGACCCGACATATATATACATATATATATATATATATGTGTGTGTGTGTGTGTGTGTGATTAAATGTCTCAAATTATTTTATAAAATATACAATATATTATATCGACTGTCTTTCATTCAAAATGTATAATTGCAAATAGATGAACAATGATGTGCATAAGGGAGGAGGGATAAAAAATAAGATATATTAAGATGATAATAGTTTCATGTATAAAATTCACATATAAATGCTATTACGTGTTTTATTAATATATCTATGTACTTCGTGGTTGCTAACGAAAGACGATGAGAAATGGAGAAGAAGTAACAAGTCGGTCTAATTTCTGTGTTCTGGGGATGATGGGTTTAGTGTCCTTAGAGGTGTTGTCCGTTCTTTTTGTATGTTCTCGATATTATTCCAGTCATGTATATTCGAATCTCAAACTAATTGTTTATATTTGTTGTTAAAACAAAAACTCTTCCCTCCTTGGAAGAATTTTGTGGGGGGAATTTCAAGACAAGATCGTTGGTGGGAGGAATTCCCCCGTCCCCCCGGGATTCCGCACCCTGGTTTGGAACATTTATGTTACATATTATGCTGTTCATTAAATCACATTTTTGTAATCTGTAATTTTAAGGCAGTATATTGTTTGAAATAAAATATTCCAAACCATTTCAAAGGTCAACTGACCCCGAACATATCGTCAACTCACTCCACATAGAGGTTGAATTGACAATTGTCACTCTTCAAAGAAAAAAAAAGAAAAAAAGCAATAATTTTAAAAGTTTTTTGGAGCATGGTGAATTAAAAATTTGTAGTGGTTGAGGAAAATACAAATAGTGCTCGTAGGATTTCATCAATAGTATATCTTAATTTTTAAAAGCTGCAAAAATTTAAACATAAAAACATGGTCAAGTACGATTTGATGTTGCTCTTAAATATTTTGACCCAAAGGTCACTTTACTCCCTCCTGAAAAATTGGTTAGGCCTAATTAGCTATAAAATTATTGTCATTAACGTATTATTATTTTTATTTATAGTAACCGCTGTAGCTCAGTCGGTGGTCGGCCTCCGTGGAGGAGTGGTTAGCATAGTGGTCCCGGGCTCGAATCCCGGCTAGGACTTGGATGTTTGTGTTGTCCGTAAATTTAGAAAACCGAGAATATAGAGAAAAACTGATATGTACGAATGTTGAGAAAATGTGTGTGAATGACGGGGGATACCACCGAATAGGGGTATTTCTTTATTTTATATATATCAAAAAGTCGGTATGGCGTCTGACTACCATGCGAGAGGCCCGGGTTCGATCCCCGGCTGAGAGAACCGGGAATTTTTCCACCTGTTTATGCGGCTCCGGCGCTCGCCCAGTGTTGTATAAAGTGGATACCTGGAGGAAACTCTGGGAGGTAAATGCGGCCATGGTGCGGCCATGGTGCTGATCACATCACTCCAAGCTTCGGCCGAGATACGCCTTCATGGCGTGGTGCAAAGCACAGGGAAGCACTTTACCTTTTTTATTATTTATTATAGTATGGATCACATAAATGATACATCATGAACAATATCTATGTAAAATATGATCTCTCGTTGTCAAGAGCTATTAATTTTTATAATCTCGGTATGACTACTATGCCAGAAGTATTTTGCAGAAGGACCAATCTTCTTGAGAACAACTTTATTCTTTACTAACCGTTAATAAAGCTCCCCGAAAAAGTTGCATCACATATTAATATCTAACACAAAACGCGGGATTAGACATTTGAATTTCCGCCAAGACACAGAAACTCATTCTTTTTAAGAATCTCTCAAATTTAGACTTGATTTTCAAGCTAATTCCTAGACTTTTAAAAAACGGGACAAATAGTGTTTTTTGTATAATATCGACGGGACAACTGGGACACGCCTATGAAACGGGACTCTCCCGGTCAAAACGAGACGAATGGTCACCCTATCTTAAAGAAACGATTTTATTTCGAGCAAAGTGAAACAAAAATTATTTGAATTTCACGTTATTCAGTTCATTTTCATTTCTTGTGCGGCGAGGTCGAGTAAAGATGGTTGCAGTCAAGAAATGATTGTTGCGCCGGTGCATGGAATTCGCCGCCCCCAGTTTGTACTTCAGTTATGAGTTATTATTTTTTTCTTTTTCTTAAGCCAATCGGGACTAGACCTACAGTTTACAGTGGGATCCGAACCACTTGTAGCTCCACCGGGTATCGAACCCGGAACCACTTGATTACAAGGCGACGGCGCTACCACTGCGCAATCGGGGAGGCCCACACACTGTACTCGTTATTTCAAAAGTGGTAATGGAAATTTCCACAAGCGAAGTTGAAATATTTTTTAAAAAACGTTTTTTGAGAACTGAATTTGAAAATTCAGGCGCCAGTTGAAAATGCCTACATTTTACATTCCCAATTTCGCCTTCAAATAAACACTCAAAGAATCTGTTAATTGCATAGAAAAGACAACCCTACTTTCGAGTAAAGGATTCCGAAGAACTTTGCGGTGGCCATCCCATCTCTTCACCCCACCCCTAACAGCGGTGCTTGGAAGGGAACCAGCGAAAAAGAAAGCCCTTGCCATTGGTAACAGCCTTGCTGGGATACAAGAGATCTGACCAATAAGGACGTTTGAAACCCACGTGACTGTCACCGAAAGAGCTCCCCCCCCCCAATCTGTGCTGGAAACAGCAAAAGAAGACGGCCGCGCCATCTACTGGCCACCGATGGAAATGCAATTTCAAAGCGCAGCGAGGTTTAAATGTAGCTTCCACTTCTATTACCTATGGTTATATTATCACAGTTTTCCTCGTCACTTCGGTACGCCTTGCGTCAGTCTTTTGTTATGGCTAGTTGGTTGAATCGCCGCTAGAGGCCCTCAGTTGCATCACTTGGTTTCCACGTAGACGGAAGTCGCCAGTTTTGAAGTACAGTCTAGACCTGAAGGAACATTGGACGCGTTGGCCAAGATATACGTACCTCCTCCTCCTCCGATTCTACCTTCGAGAGCATTGCCTGTCTTTAACTCTCGGAACTTGGCAAGAAGTTCTTTCCAGACTGTATGGTGAATAATATCCGAGAGAGTTATTGCTGGAGAGATGGAAGCAAAGTAGTGGTGGGACTATACGAAGTGTTTTGACTGTTGCCCATTTTGATTCCTGTTTCTTCTTGGTCGAAGTTGTGTATGCACGATGACGATGTTCGATTAAAAGATACAAGCTGCCTTCCAGGAAGTTTGGACGTGTTAGGAAGACGACGTTTGACTTCGTATGTTACAATCATCAAGAAACCAAGCAGTCGAATCGATTCGTCGCCGAGGTATGTACTTTTGTTGCCAGTTGATAGTGAATAACGAAGTGTCATCGGGGGAATGTACATAATTATGGCGGATTATATTGCAAGTGCGAATTATAAGAAATAATGTAAAGAGTGCAAACGAAAGGGCTACATTTTTTCCTTCGCAACTTTCAAGACAAACGTCACAATTGCCCCAGAGTAACGTGGCGTGACGTTTTGTTCCCTTTCTTGTTTATGTACGGTTAATTTGACGAAGTACGTATATACAGCATTATCGCAGTGTTGCGCTGAATAATTATCAAGGAACTTGACCCCTGTGAAGTTGGCACGACCCATTCGCGTTGCCCACTTCAAAACTAGTCAGGACGTTAGTTCTTCGTTAGTTCTCGATAGTTCTCATAAAATTTTCGTTAGTTCCGAAAATACATAGAAACTATTAAGGAAATAAATGGGTCGGGCCAACTTCATACATAGAAACTATTGAGGAAATAAATGGGTTGGGCCAACTTCACACTTTTTCGACCCGTATTCAACTTCAAACCGAAAACCATCCCGATCGATTGATTTTCGTTAGTTGCCGTTAGTTCTCATAAAATTTTCGTTAGATCTCAAAATTTATCCAATTCATTCGCCGAACAAAAAATGGAGGTAATTTGCAGTTTTCCAGTTTTCACATGGAAATTACATCAAAAAATGGTTCCTATTGGAAGAATGTAGAGAGTATGAGTCAATTTTGTTGAAACTTTAGTCATTTTATCAAATTTATCCAATTTATTCACTGAATAAATGCTTAGACGAAATGTGTTTTCCTGAATGGCCAAATTTCGTTGCCCACCTCAAACCTAGTCAGGACGTTAGTTCTTCGTTAGTCCTCGATAGTTCTTGTAAAATTTTCGTTAGTTCTCAAAATTTATCAAATTTATTCGCAGATAAGAAAATAGAAGCAATTTGAAATTTCCCAATTTTGACACGGAATTTTTCTCAAAAAATGGTCCGTATTGATAGAATCTAGAGAGTATGGGTCAATTTTGTTGAAGCTTTAGTCATTTTATCAAATTTATCCAATTTATTCAGTGAATAAATGCTTAGGCGAAATGTGTTGTCCTGAAGGTCCAAATTTCGTTGCCCACCTTAAACCTAGTCAGGACGTTAGTTCTTTGTTAGTTCTCTATAGTTCTCGTAAAATTTTCGTTAGTTCTCAAAATTTATCCAAATTATTCGCCGATTAGAAAATGGAAACATTTTGAAATTTCCCAATTTTGACACGGAATTTTTCTCAAAAAATGGTCCGTATTGATAGAATGTAGAGAGTATGTGTCAATTTTGTTGAAGCTTTAGTCAATTTATCAAATTTATCCAATTTATTCACTGAATAAATGCTTAGACAAAATGTGTTGGCTGCAAAGGCCAAATTTCGTTGCCCACCTCAAAGCTAGTCAGGACGTTAGTTCCTCGGCAGTTCTCGATAGTTTTACAATTCCTGTCTCCTGACCACCTGACTTCCTGGACAGATACTACATTTAATTTATACTTAACTATCTCATTAACTGTACACTGAAATGCCCCAGGCCGGTAAAGGCTCAGAACATTCCAGGTGCCTAATTTAATATCCTTATTCGTAATGTGGATCCGAACGCCATAGCGCTGTCGTCTATTGAGTTGGAGAGTTTGTTTGCTCCAAATAAACTCTATAATCGTACCAAAAGGTACGTGTAATATTCACTAATAACAGATGGTATATTAGGAATATTACAAACTCCCGGATCCCCACAAAACAAAGGGAATTAAAGAAATGGGCGGGGGCCTAAACGGCCAAGTAGCATCAAAGCCTAACAATCGAAAAGCTGCACTTAAGGTGTGACAACAATATACATTAAACAACCACAATTATACGTGATAAAAGAGCATAATTATCTCAGCTTTATCCCAAGGAATACATGTGTATTCATAGATATTTGAATTAAAATTAGAGACACACCACAAAAAATACAACCCCCAAAATTGACAGTCAGGGAATGAGCATATATATTATAGATTCAAAAAAAAAAAAAATCAAGCAAAGAGAATGACACCCATAATATCAATGTTAAATATCATTGGTAAGCAAAAGACATAATCAAGGTATAAGTTCATAACGGTTATAAATGCATGCATGCTTAGATACCATAAAAGAAATATATATCAGAGCCAAAAGACTCATGACAACATGTATATGAATCAACCTTGAACTCCATGCTGGCCATCCCGGATCCAACATTTGTTTAATGAGATCACATACACCCAAAAACCACCATATTCACAGCACATAGAACAAATAGCATAGGCACATAACAAAGGTAATGTCAAACCGGGCAGCGCCAGAAGCATAGAATCACCACAAGGCGAAGACTTAAAAAAAAAAATATAGTGATGCTCAACACTTCCAAATGTCCGGAGGCGTAGTAGAGCACTAGTCGTAAGATGGTCCAAAAAACAAGTCTCCCCATGGCGTAATTGTAGCATAGTAGTAGTCTCGTGAAAATATGAAACAAAAGAAAAGGAAGGGGATCAACAAAAGAATAAGAAAGGAGGAAGTTAGAAAGAGAACCAGGAAAGTTAAGACTACGAAGTACAGAAGGAAGGAACAAAAGGAAAGTAGCATCATTACAGAGCGCATGCATCACAATTATTGCATTTATCAAAAAAAATATCCAAACTACAAACAAAGGTAATTTCACATAGTATCTCACAATAAATATTTAAATTGATACAACACCCACACTGGACATAAATAATAGACCTAATAATAATGCCTATAAAGAGGAAAAATATTACAGAATTACCCTTAAATCCAAGACACTTCCTTATATTGACAATTAACAAATTTGCAAAAAAAAGGCCAAAAAGGTTTGTAAATAAGGGAGGTCTAGGAATGAATATGATTTTGTAACGTCTGTCCCACCTGAGTATGTCCCAAAGCCACAGGTGACACAGGAGAATCTAAATTCCGTATGGTATACGGTTTGAGATGGGTCACATGTGCTTTACGGAGCATCTGTTGAGTATCAGGGTCTATCAACAAGGCCGTCACCGGTGTTAACATTTTGAATACCTGTACTGGACCAGACCATCGTTCCTGGAGCTTAGATGACGTTTTGTTAAAGGCATTACTTAAGGGAAAAACACGGTATGAAACCATGTCCCCGGGTTTTTAGAAACCTGAACCCGAGAGTGATCATATTTGCGTTTGCGTGAATGACAAGAACGCAGCAAGTGTTGATAAGCATCACCCCAAGCGTGTGCACGAACAGGAGACGGAGGAGCTGCCAGCTCCTCATCAGATTGTAAGTCCCAAAAAGAATTCATTGGACCATCAATATCCCGTCCAAATATTAGCCTCGCCGGCGTAGCGTGAATGGCATCGTGCGTAGCTGTATTAAAGGCAAAGGCAATACTATTTAAGTGGAGAACCCATTTGGAGTTATCTTTTGAGTGAAAACAAATTAAGGATGACTTGAGATTACGTATGAATCGTTCTGCCAAAGAAGAGTTTGGATAATAGGGACTGGTATATATATGGCGAACATTGGACTCGAATAAAAGGTTATTAAACACCTGCGAACGAAAATATGAAGCATTGTCGGACACTAATTCGCATGGAGCTCCAAAGGAAAGAAAAAAGAATTTCAATTTATCAATAATTGCGTACGAAGTCGCCGAGCGAAGTGGATATAGTGAGACCCATTTGGAAAATGCGTCCACAACCACCAAAATATAAGTATTTCCGAGAGCAGAACGAACCAAAGGTCCCACCAAATCAATGTAAAGGCGCCGCCAAGGGTGGCGTATCACCTCCGAGGAAAGTAAACCTTGAGGCTTACGAATAGCCAATTTGGCCTTTTGGCAAATTTCACAAGATCGCACACATTGCCTAATGTCAGCAAGATAATTAGGCCACCAGAAAAGACCGGAAATTTTCTTTGTTGTTTTGTTGGCTCCCAGGTGTGAACCGCCCACCGGAGTATCGTGATAGTAATGACAAATGACGTTATGTAATAATGACGGTAGGACGACCTGAGAAGTAGCGGAACGCGGAGAATGGCGAAGAAACGGACCTTGGAAAAGGCCAAAATGAGGAACAGTTTCATTATCCCGGAGTTGATCCATCATAGGACGTAAGAAAGGGTCTTGCTCCTGAAGAGCAATAATATCGGACTTGTTAAAGGGGATAATGCTGAGCTTAGGAGCAGCACATGCCAAACTACTAACGGGGGGGGGGGGTACAATGACAAAATCTTCCGGAGAGTGTATCCGTGATAAACAATCCGCAACAGGATTTTTGGAAGAAGGAATATGTTCAACATTATATGAAAAGCGAGATAAATACAACAACCAACGTCCGAATTTACCAAATTATTCAGGATGTTTCAGTAACAACGACAATGCCTGGTTATCTGTTTGAAGCGTGAAATGCTTGGAGGTTAAGTATGTCTCAAATTTCTTGAACCCAAAGACAATAAGCCGCACATTCAGCTTCATAAATTGATTGCCTACGTTCTTGAAGAGTACGTTTGCGCGAAGCAAAGGCAATTGTTCGTAAAAAACCTTCCGAATCACGCTGATTCAGGGTAGCCCCCAAAGCTAAACTCGAAACGTCCGTCTGAAGGACAAATTCCTGAGAAAAATCAGGTAAAGACATCATGATGTCATGATGTCAAAGACATGTAAAGACATGTATGTTTCAAAAAGGCAGATTTTAGGTCATCGAAACGGCCTTGATCCTCTTTGGACCAAAGAAATGGTATATTCTTTTTGCGCTTATCAGTAAGGAAGCTAGTCCTTTCGGCAAAATGAGGGAGAAAACGCGAATAATAAGAAAGGAGACCCATGACTTGCGCCACCCCAAGCTGGGATTTAGGGGGGGCGGTATATCTTGAATAGCGGAAATGCGCTCAGGGTCCATGACCATCTGTTTATGTCGGATAATATATACCAAATAATTAATTTCCTTAGCCATCCAGGTAGATTTAACCGGATTAACAGTAAGACGGGCCTCCCGAAGAGCCTGTAGTATTTCAGTCAAATGCAAGAGATGGGACTGCTCATCAGGCGAAAACACCAGCAAGTCGTCCGCATACGTAAGACGAAATTTATATTTAAACTTTCCCAGGACCTCATCAAGTACGCGAGACAACATCTGCGTACCCAAATTGATGCCAAAGGGGACACGAGTATATATGAATTGACCAAATGAAATAACAAAGGCAGTTAAATCTTTGCTCTTTTCGTCCAACCTAATCTGGTGGAAAGACTGGCATAAATCAAGGCAGGAAAACATCGCAGCATTTTGCAAATGTTGAAATAAGAGGTCAATACGAGGCTGTGGAAATTGATCATATGCAATTATCTATTTAAAGATTGAAACGAACAAACCAAACGATGGCCACCATTTTTCTTCGGAACCAAAAAGGCCGGGCTAGCGTATGGTGACCTACAAACCTCCACGATACCCTGAGACCGTAACTCCTCAATTTGTTGTCGCATAATATCAGTTTGGACAGGGTTCAATTGGAAAGGCTTAGCCCGAAAGGGGATATCGGACACTAAAGGGATGGACACCGGTGGTAATGTACATTCACCCACCCTGTCCGTAACAACATCGGAAAAATTATTTAGTAAGTCTTGCAAATGAGAGGGTGGATCAGAGGACGATGGGAAAGGGTGTGGGCGATCTTGACCAGAAACCGGAGGGCATTTCTCCGAAAAAGAAAATGACACGTGCTGTGGGGTTTTATCTACTGAAAGACCTTCCTGAAAATAAGGAAAGGAAATAATCCAAGATTCCAAAGAAATGGTTGCCTTCGCATGAGAAAAAAAATCCATCCCCAAAATCAACGGATAAGGTAACGAATCCACTATCCAAAAACACCATTTCCATGACAAATGACCCAATCGGAGTGAAAGTTCGGATCGAGAGTCTAAAGAAAAGACCCGATTTGTCACATCCTTTAATTCCATCGTTGCGTTTCGAGCAATTGAATAACCACTTCTAATCTGCCCCAACAATGAAGAAGAAACAAGCGACACTGACGAAGCGGTATCGAGAAGAGCAACAGTTGGTTGGACTCCTAATAGAACTTTAATCGTAGGAAACAAACGATTTTCCGTTGAGAAAGGGTGTTCTGCATGCAATTGAATAGGAGTAACACCCTCGCAAACAGAACGCAGCACGGATGGCTGAGGGGAAGGAACGGGATCATGAAACAAGGTATCTGAAATCGTCGTCGACGAAGGACCAGTGGTAGCGTCTTTTGACACCGCAATGGGAGGTAATGTCGAAAAACCAGACTGTATCAAGAGTAAACAAGATGGAGGGTGTGGATCCTCCTGAGAAGATTGCATAATGTTTGAAGTTAAAGGCGGCGAGCTCACCGATACACCATGTGGGGAAGCATTAGGAGAAGACTCAAAAGGTCTATCTGAGACATCTGCTAAACGAGAGATGGAAGCGATGGTACATGTAACTCAGGATACATGTGCGTATGTCACTTTAATTCAGGTGGAAGTATTTGTTGGGCCAAGGCAAAAAATTCTCGAATAACTTGAGGACGGGGATAACATAAAATTAAAGACCGTGCAGGGAAATTCACACCATCAAGCAAAACTTCAAGTAAATGTTGTTCAGGCCATTCAACGGCTAACACCTGACTAGCATCGTAGAATTCTCGAAGAAAAGAATAAAGGGTTTCCGCTGGTTGCTGAACCCGGTGAAGGATAGAGAGTCGAAATGTTTGCATTACTGAAGAAGGTATAAGCCTGAGCCAGATCATCGATAGAAATGAATGCCAAGGTAACTTCTGTCGAAGACCTCCCATCCAAATTTCGCGGAGAGGGTTTAAAGTAAATGGTAATGCAATTAAGAGAAGGGATTCAGTATCCATTAAATCCAAAGCAATTATTTTATGGAGGAGGCACAAAAATTTATATATTGGCAAAAGATCCTCGCCCGTGATAGGCGACAATTTCCTAAAAAGGAAGGATGCCGTCTGAAAACGTATTGTTTTGCGTATGGGTGAGGAATTGTGTGGAAGAATTACACCTTGAAGAAAATCCAAGACGGAAGGGGAAGGGGGGTAGTGGTGATTGCCCATACGGAGGTTGTACATCAGTAGTCATTTTCACGAAGGAGAAAAAAAACCACACTAAAAAATTACGGGAAAAAAATTGGGGGGGGGGGTAAAAAAATTTCTATCACTACAATGTTATTTGAAAAAAAAAAAGGTAGATCACTAAAGCTTAAACAGCTCTGGTACCAAAACTTTGTGACGCTTGCGTAGGTAGGCACCAACTAACCCGGTACGTTGTTATAGATCTTAATGGAAGCGCGTGGTAAATTTACCCTCGTTAGCACCTATTCCCATGCAAGGGTCACAAACAATATCTGACGCCACGTTTCTGCTGGATAAATGTGTTCTCAGTAATCGAACAAGTCAGCAGAAAGGCAACGCCAGGTTCCACTGAATACTGGAATCCGCGGAACGGTCAAAAATCATGAAAAGATTCCGTTCCTGTTTCTTCTTTACTTAATTACGCTGCAAATAGAATGCTTCTTGTTACAAGAAATTACTATAATGCAAGGAAAACACTCATTCGTAATTAATACGTACCACAACCTAATAAACCAATCTCGTGTTAAGTGTCAGTTAACGAGTCATAAAAAGGGGGGGTCAAATGTGGCATTTACAAGATTTACCATTCAATTTTGACACATTCATGAAAGGGGCGGGAGACATTAGTTATCATAAAAAAGGACAATGTTCCCATTCTTACTCAAAACATAGTATATCCGTTAAGTGTACGGATTTAAACCTACGGGTCAGAAACAATCAACCAAACAAGAACATTCAGTTTTAACGTTCTTCTTTTTTTATTCCAACAATTTTAGATTAACTTGATTTCTCAACAACAAAAGGGAACATTTAAGATTTTTAACCTAACACTTAAATCCTTTCAAAATGAACTGTTTTCTGAATCAAGTCCAACATGTAAGCTCCATTATAAACATGCATACCCAGAAACATACATAACAAATACGGCACTAAACAGTGCTAATAACAATCAACTGGGTATTCTTTTTACAACAGTGATTTCCTAACAACATGTAGATATAAATATATAGTCATTCGTGCATGGCTTTTGACGCTACAGTGTAAGGTTATGGGAATATTAATTAAGGAGGGCAAAACGTGAAAATGCGGCATGCGAATAGTGCATTAACGGACGTAATTAAAACAGCGGTTTTCTAGCTTTCGACGATTCTTGTCTAACGATTTCCCAAGTAAAGGAATCTCCTTTACCACGCAATAGTTTGTTCAATCACAAGGGGAGCAGGAGTGCCTACGCTCGTACTGGGTGTACTTTAACTTGATTTTATTGGTTCCAATATATGTGTATAAGAGTTCGCTATCCAATCACTGCACCAAAAACACTTAGTTTATTGAGTTACGTTGAAAGAACCAAAAAGGGGGGGGGAATGTGTGAGAGAAGCGACTTCGTAAACAGCTTGCATAAATCAAAAAAATGAAAATGTATAGTTCTAAAAGCAAGCCGGCGACAGGATCTAAGATGGTAACGTTCACTATACCTTGATTATATTCCTTCGGATGGTCCTTATCAAAAATACACGCACTTTGTCCAGTATTGATACGTCTGGCTGCAGTCCAATGCCTCCCTACGAGTCTGGTAAACGTGGCTCCTAAGGAAGGTTTCCCATCTCTCGATCTCAACACGAAGGACTTGGCGTTCAAGGCAAGACGACCCTGTGCCGCTGCTAATTGGCTGGTATGCAACTGCTCGAAGACAGGAAGCGAACTGAGGAATTCCCGATCGGGATCATCGAAGAAAAAAAAGGAAGGGGGAGGAGAAAGTGTAGTTTTCTTTATACACGATAGACGGCGACACAATCCAAACGCCGTAGCGCTGTCGTCTATTGAGTTGGAGAGTTTGTTTGCTCCAAATAAACTCTATAATCGTACCAAAAGGTACGTGTAATATTCACTAATAACAGATGGTATATTAGGAATATTACAACCAACATGGCGTGGTGCTATACAACCAACGGAAGATAAAGATTATAATACTAAAGATGATTTTTATACAGAGTTAGAACAGGTCTTTGATAAATTTTCTCAGTATGATATGAACATTCTGTTAGGTGACTGTAATGCACAGATTGACAAACAAGAGACATTTAAACCCACGATTGGTAAAGAAAGTCTTCATGAATTAAGTAATGATAATTGTATAAGATTGATTACTTTTGCAACCTCAAAGAATTTAATTGTGAAAAATACCACTTTTAAACATAAAGATATCCATAAATATACCTGGTCTTCTCCAGATGGTAAAACTCTTTATCAGATAGATCATATTCTCATTGATAAGAGAAGACACACTACTATAATTGACGTTCGTACACATAGAGGTGCTGACTGTGCCAGTGACCATTATTTAGTAATTGCTAAATTAAGAGAAAGACTCTCAGTGATAAATCATAAGCAACAATATCTAAAAAGTTCTAAAATTTGATACTGATGAAAGAATTAAGAAATATTACCAAATTAAACTGTCAAGTAGATTTGATGTTGCAGGATTTAAATGATGATGAAAATATAAATGAAACAGACGTAAATAAGAATTGGGAGCACATTCGTAATGCAATAGAATCAGCAGCTAAAGAAAGTATAGGATACCATAAACCGAGAAAAAGTAAGTCATGGTTTGATAATAAATGTCATAATCTAATATAAATAAGAAATCAGGCTAGACTTAGATGGTTAAATAACTCTGATGATACAAATCTAAACAATTATAATAGAATAAAGCGTGAAGTTAACAGCACGTTTAGAAGTAAAAAAGAGATTACTTGAAAAGCAAAATTAACTAAATTGAAACAAACAGCAAAAATAAAAATATCAGAGATTTATATAAAGGTGTAAATAAGTTTAGAAAGTAATCAACCTAAAGTAAACTTGATAAAAGATAAAGACGGTGATTTTCTAGCTGACCCAAGCGATATTCTAAATAGATGGAAGAACTACTTTAATGACCTTTTAAATGTCCATGTAGGAAATAAATCAGAATTAAATGAAGTACACACAACAGAACCTTTAGTTCCAGAACCTAACTTTGTTCTTTGTTAGTTATCGATAGTTCTCGTAAAATTTTCGTTAGTTCTCAAAATTTATCCAATTTATTCGCCGATTAGAAAATGGAAGCAATTTGAAATTTCCAAATTTTGACACGGAATTTTCTCACAAAATGGTCCGTATTGGTAGAATGAAGAGAGTATGGGTAAATTTTGTTCAAACTTTAGTCATTTTATCAAATTTATCCAATTTATTCACAGAATAAATGCTTAGACAAAATGTGTTGGCCTCAACGGCCAAATTTCGTTGCCCACCTCAAAGCTAGTCAGGACGTTAGTTCCTCGGCAGTTCTCGATGGTTTTTATAAAATTTTCGTTAGTTCCCAAAATACATGGAAACTATTAAGGAAATAATTGGGTCGGGCCAACTTGACACTTTTTCGACCCATATTCAAATTCGAACTGAAAACCATCCAGATCGATTGATTTTCGTTAGTTGCCGTTAGTTCTCATAAAATTTTCGTTAGTTCTCAAAATTTATCCATTTTATTCGCCGATTAGAATATGGAAGGAATTTGAAATTTCTCAAATTTGACACGGAATTTTTCTCAAAAAATGGTCCGTATTGGTAGAATCGAGAGAGTATGTGTCAATTTTGTTGAAAATTTAGTGATTTTATCAAATGTATCCATTTTATTCACTGAATAAATGCTTAGACGAAATGTGTTGTCCTGAACGGCCAAATTTCGTTGCCAACCTCAAACCTAGTCAGGACGTTAGTTCCTCGTTAGTCCACGATATTTCTCGTAAAATTTTCGTTAGTTCTCAAAATTTATTAAATTTATTCGCCGATTAGAAAATGGAAGCAATTTGAAATTTCCCAATTTTGACACGGAATTTTGCTCACAAAATGGTCCGTATTGATAGAATCTAGAGAGTATGTGTAAATTTTGTTGAAAATTTAGTCATTTTATCAAATTTATTCAATGTAATCACTGAATAAATGCTTAGACGAAATGTGTTGTCCTGAACGACCAAATTTCGTTGAACATCTCAACCCTAGTCAGGACGTTATTTCTTCGTTAGTTTTCGATATTTCTCGTAAAATTTCCGTTAGTTCTCAAAATTTATTAAATTTATTCGCCGATTAGAAAATGGAAGCAATTTGAAATTTCCCAATTTTCACACGGAATTTTTCTCACAAAATGGTCCGTATTGGTAGAATGTACAGAGTGAGTATGTGTCAATTTTGTTCAAACTTTTGTCATTTTATCAAATTTATCTAACTTATTCACTGAATAAATGCTTAGACGAAATGTGTTGTCCTGAACGGCCAAATTTCGTTGCCCACCTCAAACCTAGTCAGGACGTTAGTTCTTCGTTAGTTCTCGATAGTTCTCGTAAAATTTTCGTTAGTTCTCAAAATTTATTAAATTTATTCGCCGATTAGGAAATGGAAGCAATTTGAAATTTCCCAATTTTGACACGGAATTTTTCTCAAAAAATGGTCCGTATTGATAGAATCTAGAGAGTATGGGTCAATTTTGTTCAAAATTTAGTCATTTTATCAAATTTATCCAATTTATTCACTGAATAAATGCATAGACGAAATGTGTTGTCCTGAACGACCAAATATCGTTGCCCACCTCAAACCTAGTCAGGACGTTAGTTCTTCGTTAGTTCTCGATAGTTCTCGTAAAATTTTCGTTAGTTCTCAAAATTTATCCAATAATCTAGAGAGTATGGGTCAATTTTGTTGAAGCTTTAGTCATTTTATCAAATTTATCCAATTTATTCAGTGAATAAATGCTTAGGCGAAATGTGTTGTCCTGAAGGTCCAAATTTCGTTGCCCACCTTAAACCTAGTCAGGACGTTAGTTCTTTGTTAGTTCTCTATAGTTCTCGTAAAATTTTCGTTAGTTCTCAAAATTTATCCAAATTATTCGCCGATTAGGAAATGGAAACATTTTGAAATTTCCCAATTTTGACACGGAATTTTTCTCAAAAAATGGTCCGTATTGATAGAATCTAGAGAGTATGTGTCAATTTTGTTGAAGCTTTAGTCAATTTATCAAATTTATCCAATTTATTCATTGAATAAATGCTTAGACAAAATGTGTTGGCTGCAAAGGCCAAATTTCGTTGCCCACCTCAAAGCTAGTCAGGACGTTAGTTCCTCGGCAGTTCTCGATAGTTTTTATAAAATTTTCGTTAGTTCCGAAAATACATGGAAACTATTAAGGAAATAAATGGGTCGGGCCAACTTCACACTTTTTCGACCTATATTCAAATTCAAACAGAAAACCATCCCGATCGATTGATTTTCGTTAGTTGCCGTTAGTTCTCATAAAATTTTCGTTAGTTCTCAAAATTTATCCTATTTATTCGCCGAACAAAAAATGGAGGTAATTTGCAGTTTTCCAGTTTTCCCACGGAAATTACATGAGAAAATGGTCCGTATTGGTAGAATGTAGAGAGTATAATTCAATTTTGTTGAAACTTTACTCATTTTATCAAATTTATCCAATTTAGTCACTGAATAAATGCTTAGACGAAATGTGTTGTCCTGAACGGCCAAATTTCGTTGCCCACCTCAAGCCTAGTCAGGACGTTAGTTCTTCGTTATTTCTCGATAGTTCTCGTAAAATTTTCGATAGTTCTCAAAATTTATCCAATTTATTCGCCGATTACAAAATGGAAGCAATTTGAAATTTCCCAATTTTGACACGAAATTTTACTCAAAAAATGGTCCGTATTGGTAGAATGTAGAGAGTATGTGTCAATTTTGTTGAAAATTTAGTCATTTTATCAAATTTATCCAATTTATTCACTGAATAAATGCTTAGACGAAATGTGTTGTCCTGAACGGCCAAATTTCGTTACCCACCTCAAACCTAGTCAGGACGTTAGTTGTTCATTAGTTCTCGCTAGTTCTCGTAAAATTTTCGTTAGTTCTCAAAATTTATCCAATTTATTCGCCGATTAGGAAATGGAAGCAATTTGAAATTTCCTAATTTTGACACGGAATTTTTCCCAGAAAATGGTCCGTATTGGTAGATTGTAGAGAGTATGGGTAAATTTTGTTCAAACTTAAGTCATTTTATCAAATTTATCCAATTTATTCACTGAATAAATGCTTTGACGAATTGTGTTGTCCTGAAGAGCCAAATTTCGTTGCCCACCTCAAAGCTAGTCAGGACGTTAGTTCTGCGGCAGTTCTCGATAGTTTTTATAAAATTTTCGTTAGTTCCGAAAATACATAGAAACTATTAAGGAAATAAATGGGTTGAGCCAACTTCACACTTTTTCGACCCATATTCAACTTCCAACAGAAAACCATCCAGATCGATTGATTTTCGTTAGTTCCCGTTAGTTCTCATAAAATTTTCGTTAGTTCTCAAAATTTATCCAATTTATTCGCCGTACAAAAAATCGAGGTAATTTGCAGTTTTCCAGTTTTCACACGGATATTTTATCAAAAAATGGTCCGTATTGGTAGAATGTAGAGAGTATGAGTAAATTATATTGAAACCTTAGTTATTTTATCAAATTTATCCAATTTGTTCACTTAATAAATGATTAGACGAAATGTGTTGTCCTGAACGGCCAAATTTCGTTGCCCACCTCAAACCTAGTCAGGACGTAAGTTATTCGTTAGTTCTCGATAGTTCTCGTAAAATTTTCGTTAGTTCTCAAAATTTATCCAATTTATTCGCCGATTAGAAAATGGAAGCAATTTGAAATTTCCCAATTTTGACACGGAATTTTTCTCACAAAATGGTAAGTATTGGTAGAATGTAGAGAGTATGGGTAAATTTTGTTCAAACTTAAGTCATTTTATCAAATTTATCCAATTTATTCACTGAATAAATGCTTAGACGAAATGTGTTTTCCTGAAGGGCCAAATTTCGTTGCCCACCTCAAAGCTAGTCAGGACGTTAGTTCTTCGGCAGTTCTCGATAGTTTTTATAAAATTTTCGTTAGTTCCGAAAATACATAGAAACTATTAAGGAAATAAATGGGTTGGGCCAACTTCACACTTTTTCGACCCATATTCAACTTCAAACCGAATACCATCCAGATCGATTGATTTTCGTTAGTTCCCGTTAGTTCTCATAAAATTTTCGTTAGTTCTCAAAATTTATCCAATTCATTCGTCGAACAAAAAATGGAGGTAATTTGCAGTTTTCACATGGAAATTACATCAAAAAATGGTCCGTATTTGTAGAATGTAGAGAGTATGAGTCAATTTTGTTGAAAATTTAGTCATTTTATCAAATTTATCGAATTTATTCACTGAATAAATGCTTAGACGAAATGTGTCCTGAACGGCCAAATTTCGTTGCCCACCTCAAACCTAGTCAGGACGTTAGTTCTTTGTTAGTTCTCGATAGTTCTCGTAAAATTTTCGTTAGTTCCGAAAATACATGGAAAATATTAAGAAAATAATTGGGTCGGGCCAACTTCACACTTTATCGACCCTTATTCAAATTCGAACCGAAAACCATCCAGATCGATTGATTTTCGTTAGTTCCCGTTAGTTCTCATAAAATTTTCGTTAGTTCTCAAAATTTATCCAATTTATTCGCCGTATCTGTATAGAAAATGAATCAAGTGAATATTAGCATTGAATGTGAATTTCTCAAAAAATGAAGTTTTGAACCTATAGTCGAAATGTCAAAATTAAAACGCCTTCAAGGTTCTCAAAAACATAATAATTCAACATTTTAAGGAAAATCATCTCTGGCTAGGTCTGTAGAGAAAATGAGTTGAAGACTAGTAGTAACATCGAATGTGAATTTCTCGAAAAATCAAGTTTTGATCCTTTAATCGAAATGTCAGAAATAAAACGCATTTCAGGCTCTGAAAAGTATAATATTTGAACATTTTAAGGAAAATCATCTCTGGGTTGGCCTGTAGAGAAAATAAGTTTTAAACTTGCGCGAATTTCTCGAAAAATAAAGTTTTGATCCTATAGAAGAAGTATCAGGATTAAAACTATTTTTAGGCTCTGAAAAGCAAATAATTCAAAATTTTAATGAATATCATCTCTGGCTAGGTTTGTAGAGAAAATGAGTATCAAACGAGTACTAGCATTGAACGCGTATTTCTCAAAAAATTATGTATACATCCTATAATCCAAATGTCATAATTAATACGCTTTTCAGGCTCTCACATACATAATAATTCAACATTTTAAAGAAAATCATCTCTGGCTAGGTCTGGAGAGAAAATAAGATTTTCAAGCTGTAAAAAACATAATAATTCAACATTTTTATGAAGTAAACTGAATCGGAAAGTGAGAAGCCGACCATTTAGTGAGGCAATTGTACTCTGTTACCAAACTCAATATAATTAAAATCAAGTATGAAATCATTATTGCTACAGAGAATTTGAGTGAATGGATTATGAAATAAAAGTGTCCCATAAAGATATGAAGGTCGTAAGTCCAATAGTTACGGAGGAGTGGAATTGATTACTTCTTTTACAAATAAACGGGGAAAACTCTTCTTTCTAGGAAAGGGAGGGGAAGACGGTCGCGCTCGGGCTAGGGGCATGATTTCCTCTTAAAATACTATTTTTATATTTATAAATTTACTGGACAAATGAAAGTTATACAAAACTTTATTGCTTGAGACCTCAATTCGAGATGTTGGAATGAGCTCTAATTTATATGACTGAAAATGTAAGAACATAACCATCAACAAAATTTTCAATTTGCAGTTATTCTCACAAAATACTTTAAAAATGAGTATTTCACAAACTTTTATTTTTTAAAAATAGATTTATTGATTTAGTGTGAAAGTTTATACTATTTGGAGAACTTCTGAGAAAACCAGACATTCATAGGCGTCACCGTTCCCGAGAAATATCAAACCAAAATAAATCTAATACGGTGGACTATTTTGAACATGGGGGGCATCGGCACGCACATAGCGATTGGCTCCTCGACTGAAAATTCCTTAAATGGCATAACAATTATACTACCAAGTCTCTTGGTTTTATCAAAAAGTGTAACAATTCGTCAATCATTAGGGACTTAGCCGCTGGACAGTGATCAAGACGGTGGGTACGAGTCCTCTATTTGGAGACACATCTTATGGCGATTCTTTGATTAAATACATTAAAACTTATATCAGTTTAACGCTTATAAATTAGGCTATAATTTTTATTCCAAAGAATTTTCTGTCGCATAATTTATTTGATAGTTACAATCGAGAAAATTCTAAAAGTACAGAAAGACTTGTCTCTATTTTACAGGGGAAGACAAGACTTAAAAGATGATTTCTTACATAACGTGAAAACCACTTACATTCGTATCATTGCATATCCTTCCAATTTTCATTTATTTCGAATTGAAATAAATGAATATCCCGCATCTATCACTACGGGTAATGTAGCTCATTCATCATTCAACTATTGGCATACTCGCTGTTCATGGCAAACCTGATGATAAGGTGCAAGTGGTACTGACTAAACACATACGAGTGGCTAGGGTTAGCAGATCGCTGTAAGGGAAATGTAGGACATGCTGTCCCAAAATGTAGGTAGGACACAAAACATTCTCAATAAATAATAGATATTTCTATAGAACACTTTAGAAAGTAGTTGAAAAGTGACACTTTTCAGTTTTTAAAAAATTTTTAAATGCAAAATTTCAAAACTTGCAATCATACTAATCAATGCACCTCTCACTACTTGATTTAAGCGGTACTTCTCAGAGGAGACAATCTTTATCAAAATTTCAGGTTTAGCAAAACTATATTTATGTTAGAGTGGACAGTCAAACTCTGAAATTATAGGGACCAGTACCAAACAAACATTTTACAGACTTCATGAAAAATAATTTCTCTCGTGAGTCTGTTGTGTTGATGGTAATGAAAGTACTCTCTCAACATTTGAATTATGACCTGTAATGGCAATTACCGTAATTGAAAATGGTTCGAGAAGTTTCATCTTGAGTAGTGTCCAGGGTGTCTACCGAAATAACACATCCAGAATTCTTGACTTTATCTGCACTTTTCTATACCTTTTTCCGTTTTTCTTAATGTCTATTTATGCGACCCCTACTTAGGTAAAGTTGAAAATTAGTAATTAAGAAAATAAATATTTATTTAATGAAAAACCCTACTAAAGGGCCTGAACTGTGTTTGGCAGATAAGCGAGGCTTTGGCGTCTACTCACAACCAGTATAAACTCATATGGGGCTTGTGTCGGTTGTCCCTATATGTTTGTGACTGTCCCTTCATCCATCTTATCTTACCACCATTCATCCTCATCTTCGCGATTAGCCAAAGGGACAGAAAAAAGTGAAGTAAAATAAACTAAATCAACCAATCAGTCATTATGATAGCAAAAATTCTTGACCACAAGAATAATTTATTGCCTTTTTATTGACTTCTTGACCTACTTGTTAATATATTTACTTTTTCTTGACTACCATGACTTTCTTGACTGGCAGACACCATGGATAATTTCGTTATCTATACCCCTGCTTTACAATCAAATTGTATTGAATATTGAATCAGAATGGGCAAGACCTTGTTCCATCAGTATAAACCCTAAGGCAAGAAATTCTGCTCAGGCATTGAACAGTGACGTTATCAGAAAGTGGTCCCAAAACTTTGTTCATTAAGTGCTTCCGTTTTCCTGTTTGTTTAATAGCAGGACAAACTCTTTTTTTGGGGGGGGGGGCAATGACTCATGGCCGCGTTCACCAACGCCGATTATTTCGAAGTTCAGATGAACGAGATCAATTTTAATCCATAATAAATGAACTTGGTTTAAGGATTTGCATTGCACCAACGAAAGACGACGTTCAGGAGATTCCGTTCAACTGATCCGAGATTAATTTGTAAGGCTATACCTGGTTGGTTGGCTAACACAAATTACAACCAAGAACCCCATAGTGATGTGATGTGGTAAAGTATCAACATGTAGGAGAAGAAGATAATTCGGGCTGCAAACTTCTCTGAATTTGAGAGATGTACTAATCAACCTTGTCAATGATATTAAAAAAGAACTGACGGCACAACACAAAAGGAGGAGAAAGCATGGAACCTTCTTCTACGGGACTTTAATGCCTTACGAAATACATTCGATTTTGAGAGAACAGTGTTCGCTGAACCTGGCCCGCAATAAAGATATATTATTATTATTATTATTCCTATTATTACTGTACTGTAGTAACTATTTGAATTTTTCATTTCTTAATTCTTATATATTTATATTGTCGTGTCGTGTAAATAGCCAGTAACATGTATTTTCGTAAATTTATACAATCATATTTCCAACACCATGTAGCAATATCGTAAACATTGCTGTGTTCTAATTTACCTTGCACGTAATATATGACATTTATATATGTTTTGTGTTCTGGGATAGAAAGTACAGTATTTATAAACATTACAACTTTGCACCACAGAACCACAAATTATTATTATTATTTTGGCAGTTTTTAGTTTACATAGTTCTCGAATTATCAGCATTGTATATCCAACATCTCTAGCGTTTGCATGCCCTCGATATCACTTTCCGCTCTTTCTATATTGAAACAACAACTGCCTGCAGTCGAAGCGTCAGTATCGTGAACCAGGATCACACACCAAAACGGTCGCGAATGGCCGATCAGAAGATAAACAAGTGTTGAACCGTCTTCGTGCAATGGAATTTTCCAGTGATCCTTTCCCGATCCGACTTTAAAATTTGATCTTCGTTCGTGCAAACGGACATCAATGACTGAAGCAAAATAAATTTCAGTATTGAGTTTGGAAGCGTAGTCCATGATTTCTTTCTGTTACCTATTTTCCTAATTAATATTTTGTGACGCTCAAAATGTAGGACTTTTATGATATTTTTCAAATTCCTCCAGGACGCCAGACATAAGGTTAAAATGTAAGACATGTCCGGGAAAAACCGGACGTCTGGTAACCCTACATCTGGCAAGACACACCACTTGAGTTTTAAACCCCCAAAGACTGGATGAACATGGCTTATTGGAAAGGGTATACTTTTCTCTGCACTACAGCTGAAGATATGCGATGAGAGGTTACGCTCGAGACTATACAAAGAGTCTGACTTGCAACTCGTCTCTACACGGTCTCCCCAAGACGTCCTCTTATCTCTCTTCGTAATCCTCGTACTCGCTCCTCGATTGACGGACTTAGAACTGACCACTGACCTCTCTCCTTCCAGACATTTATTCCAATCGAATGTACTCAGTAATGCCGACTCAGTTATCTGTAGACTCTTACTTGATTGCGATCGTTTACACCTGTTTGCAACGATGGCGATCAAGGAAGCTCGGCAATGTCTGACAAGACATTCATTCCTTAGATGGTTCTAGCAATTTCCTGATTGGAAAGATGATGGCTAAATGTCTGGGATTTTAGAGTTTGTTGTACGTTACATTTAAAAGATTCTACAGATCGTTACGATGCCCCTCTCGGGAAAATAATTCCTTTGAATTCGTCTTTATATGTGATCCAAACTTATAGGGCTATCGTTCATTACCAAAACATAAAATCCTACAGATCGTTACGCATTATTGAACAACGAAACATTACCTTTTCTTCAGTCTATCTAATGAGGATAAAAAGTTTAATAGAAAAATAACTGCTTAGATATAAGCCAGTAATTAAGAGTCTGTGAACCCGATGCTTGAGGGGAAGCACTGGGGAGAAGGACGTGAACTTTTGAGATTTTTTTCTAACAACTGACAAAAATCCATCTTTTACGGAATCATTCCCTACATTCGTCGTTTTCAACTTAATTTTTTTTTTTTTGGCTAACACAGAAGTTTTCACAACACTCCCACATCTCGTCCCCATAAACGCGGCTAAAAATATGAAAACAGTAACGTATAAATTAGCAATTACAGCGCAAAATAAAGGCAATTATCAAGAGGAATATCATCTGTCCCTGAACAGTACGTATGTATATCCTCTAGCGCGACACAAATGAAAAGTCTCATTATAGCTCAGTTCATTGCTGATGCAGGACAAACTTCAAATTCATTTTTCTCTCTTATATAAAAAAAACTCGATAAAACTTTATTAGTATGAAGAGGAAGGATGGTAGTTAAAAATATTAAAAAATGAGAAAAATCGATGGGGGGATGTTTTGAGCTGTTCAAACTTGAAATTTGAACATTTGAACAGCGTGTTCAAATTTTACAAAGTTTCAACATTTTATCATCTCATAATATGCAACCGTTTTTCCCCTTTACAACGAGCTCAAGAACGCTTCTGTATCTTCGTTCGTTCCCGAGATATACTTATTGAAAAGAGCATGTTGCTCAAAAATGACATTTTGAACAACCATCATATAATTCGTAATAATCATATTTCAGCAAAATCCTTTCACAGGTTTTGGAGCAAAGCAAAGCTGTGTCTGAAATATCATCAACATCGTGACTATGAGGGGTCAACTCCTGCCTGATTTGACATGGAATGAATGACCCGACATATATATACATATATATATATATGTGTGTGTGTGTGTGTGTGTGATTAAATGTCTCAAATTATTTTATAAAATATACAATATATTATATCGACTGTCTTTCATTCAAAATGTATAATTGCAAATAGATGAACAATGATGTGCATAAGGGAGGAGGGATAAAAAATAAGATATATTAAGATGATAATAGTTTCATGTATAAAATTCACATATAAATGCTATTACGTGTTTTATTAATATATCTATGTACTTCGTGGTTGCTAACGAAAGACGATGAGAAATGGAGAAGAAGTAACAAGTCGGTCTAATTTCTGTGTTCAGGGGATTGATGGGTTTAGTGTCCTTAGAGGTGTTGTCCGTTCTTTTTGTATGTTCTCGATATTATTCCAGTCATGTATATTCGAATCTCAAACTAATTGTTTATATTTGTTGTTAAAACAAAAACTCTTCCCTCCTTGGAAGAATTTTGTGGGGGGAATTTCAAGACAAGATCGTTGGTGGGAGGAATTCCCCCGTCCCCCCGGGATTCCGCACCCTGGTTTGGAACATTTATGTTGCATATTATGCTGTTCATTAAATCACATTTTTGTAATCTGTAATTTTAAGGCAGTATATTGTTTGAAATAAAATATTCCAAACCATTTCAAAGGTCAACTGACCCCGAACATATCGTCAACTCACTCCACATAGAGGTTGAATTGACAATTGTCACTCTTCAAAGAAAAAAAAAGAAAAAAAGCAATAATTTTAAAAGATTTTTGGAGCATGGTGAATTAAAAATTTGTAGTGGTTGAGGAAAATACAAATAGTGCTCGTAGGATTTCATCAATAGTATATCTTAATTTTTAAAAGCTGCAAAAATTTAAACATAAAAACATGGTCAAGTACGATTTGATGTTGCTCTTAAATATTTTGACCCAAAGGTCACTTTACTCCCTCCTGAAAAATTGGTTAGGCCTAATTAGCTATAAAATTATTGTCATTAACGTATTATTATTTTTATTTATAGTAACCGCTGTAGCTCAGTCGGTGGTCGGCCTCCGTGGAGGAGTGGTTAGCATAGTGGTCCCGGGTTCGAATCCCGGCTAGGACTTGGATGTTTGTGTTGTCCGTAAATTTAGAAAACCGAGAATATAGAGAAAAACTGATATGTACGAATGTTGAGAAAATGTGTGTGAATGACGGGGGATACCACCGAATAGGGGTATTTCTTTATTTTATATATATCAAAAAGTCGGTATGGCGTCTGACTACCATGCGAGAGGCCCGGGTTCGATCCCCGGCTGAGAGAACCGGGAATTTTTCCACCTGTTTATGCGGCTCCGGCGCTCGCCCAGTGTTGTATAAAGTGGATACCTGGAGGAAACTCTGGGAGGTAAATGCGGCCATGGTGCGGCCATGGTGCTGATCACATCACTCCAAGCTTCGGCCGAGATACGCCTTCATGGCGTAGTGCAAAGCACAGGGAAGCACTTTACCTTTTTTATTATTTATTATAGTATGGATCACATAAATGATACATCATGAACAATATCTATGTAAAATATGATCTCTCGTTGTCAAGAGCTATTAATTTTTATAATCTCGGTATGACTACTATGCCAGAAGTATTTTGCAGAAGGACCAATCTTCTTGAGAACAACTTTATTCTTTACTAACCGTTAATAAAGCTCCCCGAAAAAGTTGCATCACATATTAATATCTAACACAAAACGCGGGATTAGACATTTGAATTTCCGCCAAGACACAGAAACTCATTCTTTTTAAGAATCTCTCAAATTTAGACTTGATTTTCAAGCTAATTCCTAGACTTTTAAAAAACGGGACAAATAGTGTTTTTTGTATAATATCGACGGGACAACTGGGACACGCCTATGAAACGGGACTCTCCCGGTCAAAACGAGACGAATGGTCACCCTATCTTAAAGAAACGATTTTATTTCGAGCAAAGTGAAACAAAAATTATTTGAATTTCACGTTATTCAGTTCATTTTCATTTCTTGTGCGGCGAGGTCGAGTAAAGATGGTTGCAGTCAAGAAATGATTGTTGCGCCGGTGCATGGAATTCGCCGCCCCCAGTTTGTACTTCAGTTATGAGTTATTATTTTTTTCTTTTTCTTAAGCCAATCGGGACTAGACCTACAGTTTACAGTGGGATCCGAACCACTTGTAGCTCCACCGGGTATCGAACCCGGAACCACTTGATTACAAGGCGACGGCGCTACCACTGCGCAATCGGGGAGGCCCACACACTGTACTCGTTATTTCAAAAGTGGTAATGGAAATTTCCACAAGCGAAGTTGAAATATTTTTTAAAAAACGTTTTTTGAGAACTGAATTTGAAAATTCAGGCGCCAGTTGAAAATGCCTACATTTTACATTCCCAATTTCGCCTTCAAATAAACACTCAAAGAATCTGTTAATTGCATAGAAAAGACAACCCTACTTTCGAGTAAAGGATTCCGAAGAACTTTGCGGTGGCCATCCCATCTCTTCACCCCACCCCTAACAGCGGTGCTTGGAAGGGAACCAGCGAAAAAGAAAGCCCTTGCCATTGGTAACAGCCTTGCTGGGATACAAGAGATCTGACCAATAAGGACGTTTGAAACCCACGTGACTGTCACCGAAAGAGCTCCCCCCCCCCAATCTGTGCTGGAAACAGCAAAAGAAGACGGCCGCGCCATCTACTGGCCACCGATGGAAATGCAATTTCAAAGCGCAGCGAGGTTTAAATGTAGCTTCCACTTCTATTACCTATGGTTATATTATCACAGTTTTCCTCGTCACTTCGGTACGCCTTGCGTCAGTCTTTTGTTATGGCTAGTTGGTTGAATCGCCGCTAGAGGCCCTCAGTTGCATCACTTGGTTTCCACGTAGACGGAAGTCGCCAGTTTTGAAGTACAGTCTCGACCTGAAGGAACATTGGACGCGTTGGCCAAGATATACGTACCTCCTCCTCCTCCGATTCTACCTTCGAGAGCATTGCCTGTCTTTAACTCTCGGAACTTGGCAAGAAGTTCTTTCCAGACTGTATGGTGAATAATATCCGAGAGAGTTATTGCTGGAGAGATGGAAGCAAAGTAGTGGTGGGACTATACGAAGTGTTTTGACTGTTGCCCATTTTGATTCCTGTTTCTTCTTGGTCGAAGTTGTGTATGCACGATGACGATGTTCGATTAAAAGATACAAGCTGCCTTCCAGGAAGTTTGGACGTGTTAGGAAGACGACGTTTGACTTCGTATGTTACAATCATCAAGAAACCAAGCAGTCGAATCGATTCGTCGCCGAGGTATGTACTTTTGTTGCCAGTTGATAGTGAATAACGAAGTGTCATCGGGGGAATGTACATAATTATTGCGGATTATATTGCAAGTGCGAATTATAAGAAATAATGTAAAGAGTGCAAACGAAAGGGCTACATTTTTTCCTTCGCAACTTTCAAGACAAACGTCACAATTGCCCCAGAGTAACGTGGCGTGACGTTTTGTTCCCTTTCTTGTTTATGTACGGTTAATTTGACGAAGTACGTATATACAGCATTATCGCAGTGTTGCGCTGAATAATTATCAAGGAACTTGACCCCTGTGAAGTTGGCACGACCCATTCGCGTTGCCCACTTCAAAACTAGTCAGGACGTTAGTTCTTCGTTAGTTCTCGATAGTTCTCATAAAATTTTCGTTAGTTCCGAAAATACATAGAAACTATTAAGGAAATAAATGGGTCGGGCCAACTTCATACATAGAAACTATTGAGGAAATAAATGGGTTGGGCCAACTTCACACTTTTTCGACCCGTATTCAACTTCAAACCGAAAACCATCCCGATCGATTGATTTTCGTTAGTTGCCGTTAGTTCTCATAAAATTTTCGTTAGATCTCAAAATTTATCCAATTCATTCGCCGAACAAAAAATGGAGGTAATTTGCAGTTTTCCAGTTTTCACATGGAAATTACATCAAAAAATGGTTCCTATTGGAAGAATGTAGAGAGTATGAGTCAATTTTGTTGAAACTTTAGTCATTTTATCAAATTTATCCAATTTATTCACTGAATAAATGCTTAGACGAAATGTGTTTTCCTGAATGGCCAAATTTCGTTGCCCACCTCAAACCTAGTCAGGACGTTAGTTCTTCGTTAGTCCTCGATAGTTCTTGTAAAATTTTCGTTAGTTCTCAAAATTTATCAAATTTATTCGCAGATTAGAAAATGGAAGCAATTTGAAATTTCCCAATTTTGACACGGAATTTTTCTCAAAAAATGGTCCGTATTGATAGAATCTAGAGAGTATGGGTCAATTTTGTTGAAGCTTTAGTCATTTTATCAAATTTATCCAATTTATTCAGTGAATAAATGCTTAGGCGAAATGTGTTGTCCTGAAGGTCCAAATTTCGTTGCCCACCTTAAACCTAGTCAGGACGTTAGTTCTTTGTTAGTTCTCTATAGTTCTCGTAAAATTTTCGTTAGTTCTCAAAATTTATCCAAATTATTCGCCGATTAGAAAATGGAAACATTTTGAAATTTCCCAATTTTGACACGGAATTTTTCTCAAAAAATGGTCCGTATTGATAGAATCTAGAGAGTATGTGTCAATTTTGTTGAAGCTTTAGTCAATTTATCAAATTTATCCAATTTATTCATTGAATAAATGCTTAGACAAAATGTGTTGGCTGCAAAGGCCAAATTTCGTTGCCCACCTCAAAGCTAGTCAGGACGTTAGTTCCTCGGCAGTTCTCGATAGTTTTTATAAAATTTTCGTTAGTTCCGAAAATACATGGAAACTATTAAGGAAATAAATGGGTCGGGCCAACTTCACACTTTTTCGACCTATATTCAAATTCAAACCGAAAACCATCCCGATCGATTGATTTTCGTTAGTTGCCGTTAGTTCTCATAAAATTTTCGTTAGTTCTCAAAATTTATCCTATTTATTCGCCGAACAAAAAATGGAGGTAATTTGCAGTTTTCCAGTTTTCCCACGGAAATTACATGAGAAAATGGTCCGTATTGGTAGAATGTAGAGAGTATAATTCAATTTTGTTGAAACTTTACTCATTTTATCAAATTTATCCAATTTAGTCACTGAATAAATGCTTAGACGAAATGTGTTGTCCTGAACGGCCAAATTTCGTTGCCCACCTCAAGCCTAGTCAGGACGTTAGTTCTTCGTTATTTCTCGATAGTTCTCGTAAAATTTTCGATAGTTCTCAAAATTTATCCAATTTATTCGCCGATTACAAAATGGAAGCAATTTGAAATTTCCCAATCTTGACACGAAATTTTACTCAAAAAATGGTCCGTATTGGTAGAATGTAGAGAGTATGTGTCAATTTTGTTGAAAATTTAGTCATTTTATCAAATTTATCCAATTTATTCACTGAATAAATGCTTAGACGAAATGTGTTGTCCTGAACGGCCAAATTTCGTTACCCACCTCAAACCTAGTCAGGACGTTAGTTGTTCATTAGTTCTCGCTAGTTCTCGTAAAATTTTCGTTAGTTCTCAAAATTTATTAAATTTATTCGCCGATTAGAAAATGGAAGCAATTTGAAATTTCTCAATTTTGACACGGAATTTTTCTCAAAAAATGGTCCGTATTGGTATAATCGAGAGAGTATGTGTCAATTTTGTTGAAGCTTTAGTCAATTTATCAAATTTATCCAATTTATTCACTGAATAAATGCTTAGACAAAATGTGTTGGCTGCAAAGGCCAAATTTCGTTGCCCACCTCAAAGCTAGTCAGGACGTTAGTTCTCGGCAGTTCTCGATAGTTTTTATAAAATTTTCGTTAGTTCCGAAAATACATGGAAACTATTAAGGAAATAAATGGGTCGGGCCAACTTCACACTTTTTCGACCTATATTCAAATTCAAACCGAAAACCATCCCGATCGATTGATTTTCGTTAGTTGCCGTTAGTTCTCATAAAATTTTCGTTAGTTCTCAAAATTTATCCAATTTATTCGCCGAACAAAAAATGGAGGTAATTTGCAGTTTTCCAGTTTTCCCACGGAAATTACATCAAAAAATGGTCCGTATTGGAAGAATGTAGAGAGTATTAGTCAGTTTTTTTGAAACTGTAGTTATTTTATCAAATTTATCCAATTTATTCACTGAATAATTGCTTAGACGAAATGTGTTGTCCTGAACGGCCAAATTTCGTTGCCCACCTCAAACCTAGTCAGGACGTTAGTTCTCCGTTAGTTCTCGATATTTCTCGTAAAATTTTCGTTAGCTCTCAAAATTTATCCAATTTATTCGCCGATTAGGAAATGGAAGCAATTTGAAATTTCCTAATTTTGACACGGAATTTTTCCCAGAAAATGGTCCGTATTGGTAGATTGTAGAGAGTATGGGTAAATTTTGTTCAAACTTAAGTCATTTTATCAAATTTATCCAATTTATTCACTGAATAAATGCTTTGACGAATTGTGTTGTCCTGAAGAGCCAAATTTCGTTGCCCACCTCAAAGCTAGTCAGGACGTTAGTTCTGCGGCAGTTCTCGATAGTTTTTATAAAATTTTCGTTAGTTCCGAAAATACATAGAAACTATTAAGGAAATAAATGGGTTGAGCCAACTTCACACTTTTTCGACCCATATTCAACTTCCAACAGAAAACCATCCAGATCGATTGATTTTCGTTAGTTCCCGTTAGTTCTCATAAAATTTTCGTTAGTTCTCAAAATTTATCCAATTTATTCGCCGTACAAAAAATCGAGGTAATTTGCAGTTTTCCAGTTTTCACACGGATATTTTATCAAAAAATGGTCCGTATTGGTAGAATGTAGAGAGTATGAGTAAATTATATTGAAACCTTAGTTATTTTATCAAATTTATCCAATTTGTTCACTTAATAAATGATTAGACGAAATGTGTTGTCCTGAACGGCCAAATTTCGTTGCCCACCTCAAACCTAGTCAGGACGTAAGTTATTCGTTAGTTCTCGATAGTTCTCGTAAAATTTTCGTTAGTTCTCAAAATTTATCCAATTTATTCGCCGATTAGAAAATGGAAGCAATTTGAAATTTCCCAATTTTGACACGGAATTTTTCTCACAAAATGGTAAGTATTGGTAGAATGTAGAGAGTATGGGTAAATTTTGTTCAAACTTAAGTCATTTTATCAAATTTATCCAATTTATTCACTGAATAAATGCTTAGACGAAATGTGTTTTCCTGAAGGGCCAAATTTCGTTGCCCACCTCAAAGCTAGTCAGGACGTTAGTTCTTCGGCAGTTCTCGATAGTTTTTATAAAATTTTCGTTAGTTCCGAAAATACATAGAAACTATTAAGGAAATAAATGGGTTGGGCCAACTTCACACTTTTTCGACCCATATTCAACTTCAAACCGAATACCATCCAGATCGATTGATTTTCGTTAGTTCCCGTTAGTTCTCATAAAATTTTCGTTAGTTCTCAAAATTTATCCAATTCATTCGTCGAACAAAAAATGGAGGTAATTTGCAGTTTTCACATGGAAATTACATCAAAAAATGGTCCGTATTTGTAGAATGTAGAGAGTATGAGTCAATTTTGTTGAAAATTTAGTCATTTTATCAAATTTATCGAATTTATTCACTGAATAAATGCTTAGACGAAATGTGTCCTGAACGGCCAAATTTCGTTGCCCACCTCAAACCTAGTCAGGACGTTAGTTCTTTGTTAGTTCTCGATAGTTCTCGTAAAATTTTCGTTAGTTCCGAAAATACATGGAAAATATTAAGAAAATAATTGGGTCGGGCCAACTTCACACTTTATCGACCCTTATTCAAATTCGAACCGAAAACCATCCAGATCGATTGATTTTCGTTAGTTCCCGTTAGTTCTCATAAAATTTTCGTTAGTTCTCAAAATTTATCCAATTTATTCGCCGTATCTGTATAGAAAATGAATCAAGTGAATATTAGCATTGAATGTGAATTTCTCAAAAAATGAAGTTTTGAACCTATAGTCGAAATGTCAAAATTAAAACGCCTTCAAGGTTCTCAAAAACATAATAATTCAACATTTTAAGGAAAATCATCTCTGGCTAGGTCTGTAGAGAAAATGAGTTGAAGACTAGTAGTAACATCGAATGTGAATTTCTCGAAAAATCAAGTTTTGATCCTTTAATCGAAATGTCAGAAATAAAACGCATTTCAGGCTCTGAAAAGTATAATATTTGAACATTTTAAGGAAAATCATCTCTGGGTTGGCCTGTAGAGAAAATAAGTTTTAAACTTGCGCGAATTTCTCGAAAAATAAAGTTTTGATCCTATAGAAGAAGTATCAGGATTAAAACTATTTTTAGGCTCTGAAAAGCAAATAATTCAAAATTTTAATGAATATCATCTCTGGCTAGGTTTGTAGAGAAAATGAGTATCAAACGAGTACTAGCATTGAACGCGTATTTCTCAAAAAATTATGTATACATCCTATAATCCAAATGTCATAATTAATACGCTTTTCAGGCTCTCACATACATAATAATTCAACATTTTAAAGAAAATCATCTCTGGCTAGGTCTGGAGAGAAAATAAGATTTTCAAGCTGTAAAAAACATAATAATTCAACATTTTTATGAAGTAAACTGAATCGGAAAGTGAGAAGCCGACCATTTAGTGAGGCAATTGTACTCTGTTACCAAACTCAATATAATTAAAATCAAGTATGAAATCATTATTGCTACAGAGAATTTGAGTGAATGGATTATGAAATAAAAGTGTCCCATAAAGATATGAAGGTCGTAAGTCCAATAGTTACGGAGGAGTGGAATTGATTACTTCTTTTACAAATAAACGGGGAAAACTCTTCTTTCTAGGAAAGGGAGGGGAAGACGGTCGCGCTCGGGCTAGGGGCATGATTTCCTCTTAAAATACTATTTTTATATTTATAAATTTACTGGACAAATGAAAGTTATACAAAACTTTATTGCTTGAGACCTCAATTCGAGATGTTGGAATGAGCTCTAATTTATATGACTGAAAATGTAAGAACATAACCATCAACAAAATTTTCAATTTGCAGTTATTCTCACAAAATACTTTAAAAATGAGTATTTCACAAACTTTTATTTTTTAAAAATAGATTTATTGATTTAGTGTGAAAGTTTATACTATTTGGAGAACTTCTGAGAAAACCAGACATTCATAGGCGTCACCGTTCCCGAGAAATATCAAACCAAAATAAATCTAATACGGTGGACTATTTTGAACATGGGGGGCATCGGCACGCACATAGCGATTGGCTCCTCGACTGAAAATTCCTTAAATGGCATAACAATTATACTACCAAGTCTCTTGGTTTTATCAAAAAGTGTAACAATTCGTCAATCATTAGGGACTTAGCCGCTGGACAGTGATCAAGACGGTGGGTACGAGTCCTCTATTTGGAGACACATCTTATGGCGATTCTTTGATTAAATACATTAAAACTTATATCAGTTTAACGCTTATAAATTAGGCTATAATTTTTATTCCAAAGAATTTTCTGTCGCATAATTTATTTGATAGTTACAATCGAGAAAATTCTAAAAGTACAGAAAGACTTGTCTCTATTTTACAGGGGAAGACAAGACTTAAAAGATGATTTCTTACATAACGTGAAAACCACTTACATTCGTATCATTGCATATCCTTCCAATTTTCATTTATTTCGAATTGAAATAAATGAATATCCCGCATCTATCACTACGGGTAATGTAGCTCATTCATCATTCAACTATTGGCATACTCGCTGTTCATGGCAAACCTGATGATAAGGTGCAAGTGGTACTGACTAAACACATACGAGTGGCTAGGGTTAGCAGATCGCTGTAAGGGAAATGTAGGACATGCTGTCCCAAAATGTAGGTAGGACACAAAACATTCTCAATAAATAATAGATATTTCTATAGAACACTTTAGAAAGTAGTTGAAAAGTGACACTTTTCAGTTTTTAAAAAATTTTTAAATGCAAAATTTCAAAACTTGCAATCATACTAATCAATGCACCTCTCACTACTTGATTTAAGCGGTACTTCTCAGAGGAGACAATCTTTATCAAAATTTCAGGTTTAGCAAAACTATATTTATGTTAGAGTGGACAGTCAAACTCTGAAATTATAGGGACCAGTACCAAACAAACATTTTACAGACTTCATGAAAAATAATTTCTCTCGTGAGTCTGTTGTGCTGATGGTAATGAAAGTACTCTCTCAACATTTGAATTATGACCTGTAATGGCAATTACCGTAATTGAAAATGGTTCGAGAAGTTTCATCTTGAGTAGTGTCCAGGGTGTCTACCGAAATAACACATCCAGAATTCTTGACTTTATCTGGACTTTTCTATACCTTTTTCCGTTTTTCTTAATGTCTATTTATGCGACCCCTACTTAGGTAAAGTTGAAAATTAGTAATTAAGAAAATAAATATTTATTTAATGAAAAACCCTACTAAAGGGCCTGAACTGTGTTTGGCAGATAAGCGAGGCTTTGGCGTCTACTCACAACCAGTATAAACTCATATGGGGCTTGTGTCGGTTGTCCCTATATGTTTGTGACTGTCCCTTCATCCATCTTATCTTACCACCATTCATCCTCATCTTCGCGATTAGCCAAAGGGACAGAAAAAAGTGAAGTAAAATAAACTAAATCAACCAATCAGTCATTATGATAGCAAAAATTCTTGACCACAAGAATAATTTATTGCCTTTTTATTGACTTCTTGACCTACTTGTTAATATATTTACTTTTTCTTGACTACCATGACTTTCTTGACTGGCAGACACCATGGATAATTTCGTTATCTATACCCCTGCTTTACAATCAAATTGTATTGAATATTGAATCAGAATGGGCAAGACCTTGTTCCATCAGTATAAACCCTAAGGCAAGAAATTCTGCTCAGGCATTGAACAGTGACGTTATCAGAAAGTGGTCCCAAAACTTTGTTCATTAAGTGCTTCCGTTTTCCTGTTTGTTTAATAGCAGGACAAACTCTTTTTTTGGGGGGGGGGGGGCAATGACTCATGGCCGCGTTCACCAACGCCGATTATTTCGAAGTTCAGATGAACGAGATCAATTTTAATCCATAATAAATGAACTTGGTTTAAGGATTTGCATTGCACCAACGAAAGACGACGTTCAGGAGATTCCGTTCAACTGATCCGAGATTAATTTGTAAGGCTATACCTGGTTGGTTGGCTAACACAAATTACAACCAAGAACCCCATAGTGATGTGATGTGGTAAAGTATCAACATGTAGGAGAAGAAGATAATTCGGGCTGCAAACTTCTCTGAATTTGAGAGATGTACTAATCAACCTTGTCAATATGTACAAGGATGTAGTGGAGTGTAAAGAAATAATGATATTAAAAAAGAACTGACGGCACAACACAAAAGGAGGAGAAAGCATGGAACCTTCTTCTACGGGACTTTAATGCCTTACGAAATACATTCGATTTTGAGAGAACAGTGTTCGCTGAACCTGGCCCGCAATAAAGATATATTATTATTATTATTATTCCTATTATTACTGTACTGTAGTAACTATTTGAATTTTTCATTTCTTAATTCTTATATATTTATATTGTCGTGTCGTGTAAATAGCCAGTAACATGTATTTTCGTAAATTTATACAATCATATTTCCAACACCATGTAGCAATATCGTAAACATTGCTGTGTTCTAATTTACCTTGCACGTAATATATGACATTTATATATGTTTTGTGTTCTGGGATAGAAAGTACAGTATTTATAAACATTACAACTTTGCACCACAGAACCACAAATTATTATTATTATTTTGGCAGTTTTTAGTTTACATAGTTCTCGAATTATCAGCATTGTATATCCAACATCTCTAGCGTTTGCATGCCCTCGATATCACTTTCCGCTCTTTCTATATTGAAACAACAACTGCCTGCAGTCGAAGCGTCAGTATCGTGAACCAGGATCACACACCAAAACGGTCGCGAATGGCCGATCAGAAGATAAACAAGTGTTGAACCGTCTTCGTGCAATGGAATTTTCCAGTGATCCTTTCCCGATCCGACTTTAAAATTTGATCTTCGTTCGTGCAAACGGACATCAATGACTGAAGCAAAATAAATTTCAGTATTGAGTTTGGAAGCGTAGTCCATGATTTCTTTCTGTTACCTATTTTCCTAATTAATATTTTGTGACGCTCAAAATGTAGGACTTTTATGATATTTTTCAAATTCCTCCAGGACGCCAGACATAAGGTTAAAATGTAAGACATGTCCGGGAAAAACCGGACGTCTGGTAACCCTACATCTGGCAAGACACACCACTTGAGTTTTAAACCCCCAAAGACTGGATGAACATGGCTTATTGGAAAGGGTATACTTTTCTCTGCACTACAGCTGAAGATATGCGATGAGAGGTTACGCTCGAGACTATACAAAGAGTCTGACTTGCAACTCGTCTCTACACGGTCTCCCCAAGACGTCCTCTTATCTCTCTTCGTAATCCTCGTACTCGCTCCTCGATTGACGGACTTAGAACTGACCACTGACCTCTCTCCTTCCAGACATTTATTCCAATCGAATGTACTCAGTAATGCCGACTCAGTTATCTGTAGACTCTTACTTGATTGCGATCGTTTACACCTGTTTGCAACGATGGCGATCAAGGAAGCTCGGCAATGTCTGACAAGACATTCATTCCTTAGATGGTTCTAGCAATTTCCTGATTGGAAAGATGATGGCTAAATGTCTGGGATTTTAGAGTTTGTTGTACGTTACAGTTAAAAGATTCTACAGATCGTTACGATGCCCCTCTCGGGAAAATAATTCCTTTGAATTCGTCTTTATATGTGATCCAAACTTATAGGGCTATCGTTCATTACCAAAACATAAAATCCTACAGATCGTTACGCATTATTGAACAACGAAACATTACCTTTTCTTCAGTCTATCTAATGAGGATAAAAAGTTTAATAGAAAAATAACTGCTTAGATATAAGCCAGTAATTAAGAGTCTGTGAACCCGATGCTTGAGGGGAAGCACTGGGGAGAAGGACGTGAACTTTTGAGATTTTTTTCTAACAACTGACAAAAATCCATCTTTTACGGAATCATTCCCTACATTCGTCGTTTTCAACTTAATTTTTTTTTTTTTGGCTAACACAGAAGTTTTCACAACACTCCCACATCTCGTCCCCATAAACGCGGCTAAAAATATGAAAACAGTAACGTATAAATTAGCAATTACAGCGCAAAATAAAGGCAATTATCAAGAGGAATATCATCTGTCCCTGAACAGTACGTATGTATATCCTCTAGCGCGACACAAATGAAAAGTCTCATTATAGCTCAGTTCATTGCTGATGCAGGACAAACTTCAAATTCATTTTTCTCTCTTATATAAAAAAAACTCGATAAAACTTTATTAGTATGAAGAGGAAGGATGGTAGTTAAAAATAATAAAAAATGAGAAAAATCGATGGGGGGATGTTTTGAGCTGTTCAAACTTGAAATTTGAACATTTGAACAGCGTGTTCAAATTTTACAAAGTTTCAACATTTTATCATCTCATAATATGCAACCGTTTTTCCCCTTTACAACGAGCTCAAGAACGCTTCTGTATCTTCGTTCGTTCCCGAGATATACTTATTGAAAAGAGCATGTTGCTCAAAAATTACATTTTGAACAACCATCATATAATTCGTAATAATCATATTTCAGCAAAATCCTTTCACAGGTTTTGGAGCAAAGCAAAGCTGTGTCTGAAATATCATCAACATCGTGACTATGAGGGGTCAACTCCTGCCTGATTTGACATGGAATGAATGACCCGACATATATATATATATATATATATATATATATATATATATATATATATATATGTGTGTGTGTGTGTGTGTGTGTGATTAAATGTCTCAAATTATTTTATAAAATATACAATATATTATATCGACTGTCTTTCATTCAAAATGTATAATTGCAAATAGATGAACAATGATGTGCATAAGGGAGGAGGGATAAAAAATAAGATATATTAAGATGATAATAGTTTCATGTATAAAATTCAAATATAAATGCTATTACGTGTTTTATTAATATATCTATGTACTTCGTGGTTGCTAACGAAAGACGATGAGAAATGGAGAAGAAGTAACAAGTCGGTCTAATTTCTGTGTTCAGGGGATTGATGGGTTTAGTGTCCTTAGAGGTGTTGTCCGTTCTTTTTGTATGTTCTCGATATTATTCCAGTCATGTATATTCGAATCTCAAACTAATTGTTTATATTTGTTGTTAAAACAAAAACTCTTCCCTCCTTGGAAGAATTTTGTGGGGGGAATTTCAAGACAAGATCGTTGGTGGGAGGAATTCCCCCGTCCCCCCGGGATTCCGCACCCTGGTTTGGAACATTTATGTTACATATTATGCTGTTCATTAAATCACATTTTTGTAATCTGTAATTTTAAGGCAGTATATTGTTTGAAATAAAATATTCCAAACCATTTCAAAGGTCAACTGACCCCGAACATATCGTCAACTCACTCCACATAGAGGTTGAATTGACAATTGTCACTCTTCAAAGAAAAAAAAAGAAAAAAAGCAATAATTTTAAAAGTTTTTTGGAGCATGGTGAATTAAAAATTTGTAGTGGTTGAGGAAAATACAAATAGTGCTCGTAGGATTTCATCAATAGTATATCTTAATTTTTAAAAGCTGCAAAAATTTAAACATAAAAACATGGTCAAGTACGATTTGATGTTGCTCTTAAATATTTTGACCCAAAGGTCACTTTACTCCCTCCTGAAAAATTGGTTAGGCCTAATTAGCTATAAAATTATTGTCATTAACGTATTATTATTTTTATTTATAGTAACCGCTGTAGCTCAGTCGGTGGTCGGCCTCCGTGGAGGAGTGGTTAGCATAGTGGTCCCGGGTTCGAATCCCGGCTAGGACTTGGATGTTTGTGTTGTCCGTAAATTTAGAAAACCGAGAATATAGAGAAAAACTGATATGTACGAATGTTGAGAAAATGTGTGTGAATGACGGGGGATACCACCGAATAGGGGTATTTCTTTATTTTATATATATCAAAAAGTCGGTATGGCGTCTGACTACCATGCGAGAGGCCCGGGTTCGATCCCCGGCTGAGAGAACCGGGAATTTTTCCACCTGTTTATGCGGCTCCGGCGCTCGCCCAGTGTTGTATAAAGTGGATACCTGGAGGAAACTCTGGGAGGTAAATGCGGCCATGGTGCGGCCATGGTGCTGATCACATCACTCCAAGCTTCGGCCGAGATACGCCTTCATGGCGTGGTGCAAAGCACAGGGAAGCACTTTACCTTTTTTATTATTTATTATAGTATGGATCACATAAATGATACATCATGAACAATATCTATGTAAAATATGATCTCTCGTTGTCAAGAGCTATTAATTTTTATAATCTCGGTATGACTACTATGCCAGAAGTATTTTGCAGAAGGACCAATCTTCTTGAGAACAACTTTATTCTTTACTAACCGTTAATAAAGCTCCCCGAAAAAGTTGCATCACATATTAATATCTAACACAAAACGCGGGATTAGACATTTGAATTTCCGCCAAGACACAGAAACTCATTCTTTTTAAGAATCTCTCAAATTTAGACTTGATTTTCAAGCTAATTCCTAGACTTTTAAAAAACGGGACAAATAGTGTTTTTTGTATAATATCGACGGGACAACTGGGACACGCCTATGAAACGGGACTCTCCCGGTCAAAACGAGACGAATGGTCACCCTATCTTAAAGAAACGATTTTATTTCGAGCAAAGTGAAACAAAAATTATTTGAATTTCACGTTATTCAGTTCATTTTCATTTCTTGTGCGGCGAGGTCGAGTAAAGATGGTTGCAGTCAAGAAATGATTGTTGCGCCGGTGCATGGAATTCGCCGCCCCCAGTTTGTACTTCAGTTATGAGTTATTATTTTTTTCTTTTTCTTAAGCCAATCGGGACTAGACCTACAGTTTACAGTGGGATCCGAACCACTTGTAGCTCCACCGGGTATCGAACCCGGAACCACTTGATTACAAGGCGACGGCGCTACCACTGCGCAATCGGGGAGGCCCACACACTGTACTCGTTATTTCAAAAGTGGTAATGGAAATTTCCACAAGCGAAGTTGAAATATTTTTTAAAAAACGTTTTTTGAGAACTGAATTTGAAAATTCAGGCGCCAGTTGAAAATGCCTACATTTTACATTCCCAATTTCGCCTTCAAATAAACACTCAAAGAATCTGTTAATTGCATAGAAAAGACAACCCTACTTTCGAGTAAAGGATTCCGAAGAACTTTGCGGTGGCCATCCCATCTCTTCACCCCACCCCTAACAGCGGTGCTTGGAAGGGAACCAGCGAAAAAGAAAGCCCTTGCCATTGGTAACAGCCTTGCTGGGATACAAGAGATCTGACCAATAAGGACGTTTGAAACCCACGTGACTGTCACCGAAAGAGCTCCCCCCCCCCCCCAATCTGTGCTGGAAACAGCAAAAGAAGACGGCCGCGCCATCTACTGGCCACCGATGGAAATGCAATTTCAAAGCGCAGCGAGGTTTAAATGTAGCTTCCACTTCTATTACCTATGGTTATATTATCACAGTTTTCCTCGTCACTTCGGTACGCCTTGCGTCAGTCTTTTGTTATGGCTAGTTGGTTGAATCGCCGCTAGAGGCCCTCAGTTGCATCACTTGGTTTCCACGTAGACGGAAGTCGCCAGTTTTGAAGTACAGTCTCGACCTGAAGGAACATTGGACGCGTTGGCCAAGATATACGTACCTCCTCCTCCTCCGATTCTACCTTCGAGAGCATTGCCTGTCTTTAACTCTCGGAACTTGGCAAGAAGTTCTTTCCAGACTGTATGGTGAATAATATCCGAGAGAGTTATTGCTGGAGAGATGGAAGCAAAGTAGTGGTGGGACTATACGAAGTGTTTTGACTGTTGCCCATTTTGATTCCTGTTTCTTCTTGGTCGAAGTTGTGTATGCACGATGACGATGTTCGATTAAAAGATACAAGCTGCCTTCCAGGAAGTTTGGACGTGTTAGGAAGACGACGTTTGACTTCGTATGTTACAATCATCAAGAAACCAAGCAGTCGAATCGATTCGTCGCCGAGGTATGTACTTTTGTTGCCAGTTGATAGTGAATAACGAAGTGTCATCGGGGGAATGTACATAATTATGGCGGATTATATTGCAAGTGCGAATTATAAGAAATAATGTAAAGAGTGCAAACGAAAGGGCTACATTTTTTCCTTCGCAACTTTCAAGACAAACGTCACAATTGCCCCAGAGTAACGTGGCGTGACGTTTTGTTCCCTTTCTTGTTTATGTACGGTTAATTTGACGAAGTACGTATATACAGCATTATCGCAGTGTTGCGCTGAATAATTATCAAGGAACTTGACCCCTGTGAAGTTGGCACGACCCATTCGCGTTGCCCACTTCAAAACTAGTCAGGACGTTAGTTCTTCGTTAGTTCTCGATAGTTCTCATAAAATTTTCGTTAGTTCCGAAAATACATAGAAACTATTAAGGAAATAAATGGGTCGGGCCAACTTCATACATAGAAACTATTGAGGAAATAAATGGGTTGGGCCAACTTCACACTTTTTCGACCCGTATTCAACTTCAAACCGAAAACCATCCCGATCGATTGATTTTCGTTAGTTGCCGTTAGTTCTCATAAAATTTTCGTTAGATCTCAAAATTTATCCAATTCATTCGCCGAACAAAAAATGGAGGTAATTTGCAGTTTTCCAGTTTTCACATGGAAATTACATCAAAAAATGGTTCCTATTGGAAGAATGTAGAGAGTATGAGTCAATTTTGTTGAAACTTTAGTCATTTTATCAAATTTATCCAATTTATTCACTGAATAAATGCTTAGACGAAATGTGTTTTCCTGAATGGCCAAATTTCGTTGCCCACCTCAAACCTAGTCAGGACGTTAGTTCCTCGTTAGTCCTCGATAGTTCTTGTAAAATTTTCGTTAGTTCTCAAAATTTATCAAATTTATTCGCAGATTAGAAAATAGAAGCAATTTGAAATTTCCCAATTTTGACACGGAATTTTTCTCAAAAAATGGTCCGTATTGATAGAATCTAGAGAGTATGGGTCAATTTTGTTGAAGCTTTAGTCATTTTATCAAATTTATCCAATTTATTCAGTGAATAAATGCTTAGGCGAAATGTGTTGTCCTGAAGGTCCAAATTTCGTTGCCCACCTTAAACCTAGTCAGGACGTTAGTTCTTTGTTAGTTCTCTATAGTTCTCGTAAAATTTTCGTTAGTTCTCAAAATTTATCCAAATTATTCGCCGATTAGAAAATGGAAACATTTTGAAATTTCCCAATTTTGACACGGAATTTTTCTCAAAAAATGGTCCGTATTGATAGAATCTAGAGAGTATGTGTCAATTTTGTTGAAGCTTTAGTCAATTTATCAAATTTATCCAATTTATTCACTGAATAAATGCTTAGACAAAATGTGTTGGCTGCAAAGGCCAAATTTCGTTGCCCACCTCAAAGCTAGTCAGGACGTTAGTTCCTCGGCAGTTCTCGATAGTTTTACAATTCCTGTCTCCTGACCACCTGACTTCCTGGACAGATACTACATTTAATTTATACTTAACTATCTCATTAACTGTACACTGAAATGCCCCAGGCCGGTAAAGGCTCAGAACATTCCAGGTGCCTAATTTAATATCCTTATTCGTAATGTGGATCCGAACGCCATAGCGCTGTCGTCTATTGAGTTGGAGAGTTTGTTTGCTCCAAATAAACTCTATAATCGTACCAAAAGGTACGTGTAATATTCACTAATAACAGATGGTATATTAGGAATATTACAAACTCCCGGATCCCCACAAAACAAAGGGAATTAAAGAAATGGGCGGGGGCCTAAACGGCCAAGTAGCATCAAAGCCTAACAATCGAAAAGCTGCACTTAAGGTGTGACAACAATATACATTAAACAACCACAATTATACGTGATAAAAGAGCATAATTATATCAGCTTTATCCCAAGGAATACATGTGTATTCATAGATATTTGAATTAAAATTAGAGACACACCACAAAAAATACAACCCCCAAAATTGACAGTCAGGGAATGAGCATATATATTATAGATTCAAAAAAAAAAAAAATCAAGCAAAGAGAATGACACCCATAATATCAATGTTAAATATCATTGGTAAGCAAAAGACATAATCAAGGTATAAGTTCATAACGGTTATAAATGCATGCATGCTTAGATACCATAAAAGAAATATATATCAGAGCCAAAAGACTCATGACAACATGTATATGAATCAACCTTGAACTCCATGCTGGCCATCCCGGATCCAACATTTGTTTAATGAGATCACATACACCCAAAAATCACCATATTCACAGCACATAGAACAAATAGCATAGGCACATAGCAAAGGTAATGTCAAACCGGGCAGCGCCAGAAGCATAGAATCACCACAAGGCGAAGACTTAAAAAAAAAATATAGTGATGCTCAACACTTCCAAATGTCCGGAGGCGTAGTAGAGCACTAGTCGTAAGATGGTCCAAAAAACAAGTCTCCCCATGGCGTAATTGTAGCATAGTAGTAGTCTCGTGAAAATATGAAACAAAAGAAAAGGAAGGGGATCAACAAAAGAATAAGAAAGGAGGAAGTTAGAAAGAGAACCAGGAAAGTTAAGACTACGAAGTACAGAAGGAAGGAACAAAAGGAAAGTAGCATCATTACAGAGCGCATGCATCACAATTATTGCATTTATCAAAAAAAATATCCAAACTACAAACAAAGGTAATTTCACATAGTATCTCACAATAAATATTTAAATTGATACAACACCCACACTGGACATAAATAATAGACCTAATAATAATGCCTATAAAGAGGAAAAATATTACAGAATTACCCTTAAATCCAAGACACTTCCTTATATTGACAATTAACAAATTTGCAAAAAAAAGGCCAAAAAGGTTTGTAAATAAGGGAGGTCTAGGAATGAATATGATTTTGTAACGTCTGTCCCACCTGAGTATGTCCCAAAGCCACAGGTGACACAGGAGAATCTAAATTCCGTATGGTATACGGTTTGAGATGGGTCACATGTGCTTTACGGAGCATCTGTTGAGTATCAGGGTCTATCAACAAGGCCGTCACCGGTGTTAACATTTTGAATACCTGTACTGGACCAGACCATCGTTCCTGGAGCTTAGATGACGTTTTGTTAAAGGCATTACTTAAGGGAAAAACACGGTATGAAACCATGTCCCCGGGTTTTTAGAAACCTGAACCCGAGAGTGATCATATTTGCGTTTGCGTGAATGACAAGAACGCAGCAAGTGTTGATAAGCATCACCCCAAGCGTGTGCACGAACAGGAGACGGAGGAGCTGCCAGCTCCTCATCAGATTGTAAGTCCCAAAAAGAATTCATTGGACCATCAATATCCCGTCCAAATATTAGCCTCGCCGGCGTAGCGTGAATGGCATCGTGCGTAGCTGTATTAAAGGCAAAGGCAATACTATTTAAGTGGAGAACCCATTTGGAGTTATCTTTTGAGTGAAAACAAATTAAGGATGACTTGAGATTACGTATGAATCGTTCTGCCAAAGAAGAGTTTGGATAATAGGGACTGGTATATATATGGCGAACATTGGACTCGAATAAAAGGTTATTAAACACCTGCGAACGAAAATATGAAGCATTGTCGGACACTAATTCGCATGGAGCTCCAAAGGAAAGAAAAAAGAATTTCAATTTATCAATAATTGCGTACGAAGTCGCCGAGCGAAGTGGATATAGTGAGACCCATTTGGAAAATGCGTCCACAACCACCAAAATATAAGTATTTCCGAGAGCAGAACGAACCAAAGGTCCCACCAAATCAATGTAAAGGCGCCGCCAAGGGTGGCGTATCACCTCCGAGGAAAGTAAACCTTGAGGCTTACGAATAGCCAATTTGGCCTTTTGGCAAATTTCACAAGATCGCACACATTGCCTAATGTCAGCAAGATAATTAGGCCACCAGAAAAGACCGGAAATTTTCTTTGTTGTTTTGTTGGCTCCCAGGTGTGAACCGCCCACCGGAGTATCGTGATAGTAATGACAAATGACGTTATGTAATAATGACGGTAGGACGACCTGAGAAGTAGCGGAACGCGGAGAATGGCGAAGAAACGGACCTTGGAAAAGGCCAAAATGAGGAACAGTTTCATTATCCCGGAGTTGATCCATCATAGGACGTAAGAAAGGGTCTTGCTCCTGAAGAGCAATAATATCGGACTTGTTAAAGGGGATAATGCTGAGCTTAGGAGCAGCACATGCCAAACTACTAACGGGGGGTACAATGACAAAATCTTCCGGAGAGTGTATCCGTGATAAACAATCCGCAACAGGATTTTTGGAAGAAGGAATATGTTCAACATTATATGAAAAGCGAGATAAATACAACAACCAACGTCCGAATTTACCAAATTATTCAGGATGTTTCAGTAACAACGACAATGCCTGGTTATCTGTTTGAAGCGTGAAATGCTTGGAGGTTAAGTATGTCTCAAATTTCTTGAACCCAAAGACAATAAGCCGCACATTCAGCTTCATAAATTGATTGCCTACGTTCTTGAAGAGTACGTTTGCGCGAAGCAAAGGCAATTGTTCGTAAAAAACCTTCCGAATCACGCTGATTCAGGGTAGCCCCCAAAGCTAAACTCGAAACGTCCGTCTGAAGGACAAATTCCTGAGAAAAATCAGGTAAAGACATCATGATGTCATGATGTCAAAGACATGTAAAGACATGTATGTTTCAAAAAGGCAGATTTTAGGTCATCGAAACGGCCTTGATCCTCTTTGGACCAAAGAAATGGTATATTCTTTTTGCGCTTATCAGTAAGGAAGCTAGTCCTTTCGGCAAAATGAGGGAGAAAACGCGAATAATAAGAAAGGAGACCCATGACTTGCGCCACCCCAAGCTGGGATTTAGGGGGGGCGGTATATCTTGAATAGCGGAAATGCGCTCAGGGTCCATGACCATCTGTTTATGTCGGATAATATATACCAAATAATTAATTTCCTTAGCCATCCAGGTAGATTTAACCGGATTAACAGTAAGACGGGCCTCCCGAAGAGCCTGTAGTATTTCAGTCAAATGCAAGAGATGGGACTGCTCATCAGGCGAAAACACCAGCAAGTCGTCCGCATACGTAAGACGAAATTTATATTTAAACTTTCCCAGGACCTCATCAAGTACGCGAGACAACATCTGCGTACCCAAATTGATGCCAAAGGGGACACGAGTATATATGAATTGACCAAATGAAATAACAAAGGCAGTTAAATCTTTGCTCTTTTCGTCCAACCTAATCTGGTGGAAAGACTGGCATAAATCAAGGCAGGAAAACATCGCAGCATTTTACAAATGTTGAAATAAGAGGTCAATACGAGGCTGTGGAAATTGATCATATGCAATTATCTATTTAAAGATTGAAACGAACAAACCAAACGATGGCCACCATTTTTCTTCGGAACCAAAAAGGCCGGGCTAGCGTATGGTGACCTACAAACCTCCACGATACCCTGAGACCGTAACTCCTCAATTTGTTGTCGCATAATATCAGTTTGGACAGGGTTCAATTGGAAAGGCTTAGCCCGAAAGGGGATATCGGACACTAAAGGGATGGACACCGGTGGTAATGTACATTCACCCACCCTGTCCGTAACAACATCGGAAAAATTATTTAGTAAGTCTTGCAAATGAGAGGGTGGATCAGAGGACGATGGGAAAGGGTGTGGGCGATCTTGACCAGAAACCGGAGGGCATTTCTCCGAAAAAGAAAATGACACGTGCTGTGGGGTTTTATCTACTGAAAGACCTTCCTGAAAATAAGGAAAGGAAATAATCCAAGATTCCAAAGAAATGGTTGCCTTCGCATGAGAAAAAAAATCCATCCCCAAAATCAACGGATAAGGTAACGAATCCACTATCCAAAAACACCATTTCCATGACAAATGACCCAATCGGAGTGAAAGTTCGGATCGAGAGTCTAAAGAAAAGACCCGATTTGTCACATCCTTTAATTCCATCGTTGCGTTTCGAGCAATTGAATAACCACTTCTAATCTGCCCCAACAATGAAGAAGAAACAAGCGACACTGACGAAGCGGTATCGAGAAGAGCAACAGTTGGTTGGACTCCTAATAGAACTTTAATCGTAGGAAACAAACGATTTTCCGTTGAGAAAGGGTGTTCTGCATGCAATTGAATAGGAGTAACACCCTCGCAAACAGAACGCAGCACGGATGGCTGAGGGGAAGGAACGGGATCATGAAACAAGGTATCTGAAATCGTCGTCGACGAAGGACCAGTGGTAGCGTCTTTTGACACCGCAATGGGAGGTAATGTCGAAAAACCAGACTGTATCAAGAGTAAACAAGATGGAGGGTGTGGATCCTCCTGAGAAGATTGCATAATGTTTGAAGTTAAAGGCGGCGAGCTCACCGATACACCATGTGGGGAAGCATTAGGAGAAGACTCAAAAGGTCTATCTGAGACATCTGCTAAACGAGAGATGGAAGCGATGGTACATGTAACTCAGGATACATGTGCGTATGTCACTTTAATTCAGGTGGAAGTATTTGTTGGGCCAAGGCAAAAAATTCTCGAATAACTTGAGGACGGGGATAACATAAAATTAAAGACCGTGCAGGGAAATTCACACCATCAAGCAAAACTTCAAGTAAATGTTGTTCAGGCCATTCAACGGCTAACACCTGACTAGCATCGTAGAATTCTCGAAGAAAAGAATAAAGGGTTTCCGCTGGTTGCTGAACCCGGTGAAGGATAGAGAGTCGAAATGTTTGCATTACTGAAGAAGGTATAAGCCTGAGCCAGATCATCGATAGAAATGAATGCCAAGGTAACTTCTGTCGAAGACCTCCCATCCAAATTTCGCGGAGAGGGTTTAAAGTAAATGGTAATGCAATTAAGAGAAGGGATTCAGTATCCATTAAATCCAAAGCAATTATTTTATGGAGGAGGCACAAAAATTTATATATTGGCAAAAGATCCTCGCCCGTGATAGGCGACAATTTCCTAAAAAGGAAGGATGCCGTCTGAAAACGTATTGTTTTGCGTATGGGTGAGGAATTGTGTGGAAGAATTACACCTTGAAGAAAATCCAAGACGGAAGGGGAAGGGGGGTAGTGGTGATTGCCCATACGGAGGTTGTACATCAGTAGTCATTTTCACGAAGGAGAAAAAAAACCACACTAAAAAATTACGGGAAAAAAATTGGGGGGGGGGGGGGTAAAAAAATTTCTATCACTACAATGTTATTTGAAAAAAAAAAAGGTAGATCACTAAAGCTTAAACAGCTCTGGTACCAAAACTTTGTGACGCTTGCGTAGGTAGGCACCAACTAACCCGGTACGTTGTTATAGATCTTAATGGAAGCGCGTGGTAAATTTACCCTCGTTAGCACCTATTCCCATGCAAGGGTCACAAACAATATCTGACGCCACGTTTCTGCTGGATAAATGTGTTCTCAGTAATCGAACAAGTCAGCAGAAAGGCAACGCCAGGTTCCACTGAATACTGGAATCCGCGGAACGGTCAAAAATCATGAAAAGATTCCGTTCCTGTTTCTTCTTTACTTAATTACGCTGCAAATAGAATGCTTCTTGTTACAAGAAATTACTATAATGCAAGGAAAACACTCATTCGTAATTAATACGTACCACAACCTAATAAACCAATCTCGTGTTAAGTGTCAGTTAACGAGTCATAAAAAGGGGGGGTCAAATGTGGCATTTACAAGATTTACCATTCAATTTTGACACATTCATGAAAGGGGCGGGAGACATTAGTTATCATAAAAAAGGACAATGTTCCCATTCTTACTCAAAACATAGTATATCCGTTAAGTGTACGGATTTAAACCTACGGGTCAGAAACAATCAACCAAACAAGAACATTCAGTTTTAACGTTCTTCTTTTTTTATTCCAACAATTTTAGATTAACTTGATTTCTCAACAACAAAAGGGAACATTTAAGATTTTTAACCTAACACTTAAATCCTTTCAAAATGAACTGTTTTCTGAATCAAGTCCAACATGTAAGCTCCATTATAAACATGCATACCCAGAAACATACATAACAAATACGGCACTAAACAGTAAAAAAAGGTAAAGTGTTCCCCTGTGCATACATAGCACCACGCCATGAAGGCGTATAGGGGGTGTGGGGGTAACGCCCCACACTTTCTTGATCCGGTCGTAAGTGGGGGTGATGTGATCAGCATCACGCCCCTGACCGCCTTTACCCCCCAGGGTTTCCCCCAGGTACCCATGTTATTCGACGCTGGGTGGGCGCCGGGGCCGCTTTCACCGTTAGAAAAGTTCCCGGATTTGAACCGGTCGGGGATCGAACCCGGGACCTTGAGCATCGGCACTAAACAGTGCTAATAACAATCAACTGGGTATTCTTTTTACAACAGTGATTTCCTAACAACATGTAGATATAAATATATAGTCATTCGTGCATGGCTTTTGACGCTACAGTGTAAGGTTATGGGAATATTAATTAAGGAGGGCAAAACGTGAAAATGCGGCATGCGAATAGTGCATTAACGGACGTAATTAAAACAGCGGTTTTCTAGCTTTCGACGATTCTTGTCTAACGATTTCCCAAGTAAAGGAATCTCCTTTACCACGCAATAGTTTGTTCAATCACAAGGGGAGCAGGAGTGCCTACGCTCGTACTGGGTGTACTTTAACTTGATTTTATTGGTTCCAATATATGTGTATAAGAGTTCGCTATCCAATCACTGCACCAAAAACACTTAGTTTATTGAGTTACGTTGAAAGAACCAAAAAGGGGGGGAATGTGTGAGAGAAGCGACTTCGTAAACAGCTTGCATAAATCAAAAAAATGAAAATGTATAGTTCTAAAAGCAAGCCGGCGACAGGATCTAAGATGGTAACGTTCACTATACCTTGATTATATTCCTTCGGATGGTCCTTATCAAAAATACACGCACTTTGTCCAGTATTGATACGTCTGGCTGCAGTCCAATGCCTCCCTACGAGTCTGGTAAACGTGGCTCCTAAGGAAGGTTTCCCATCTCTCGATCTCAACACGAAGGACTTGGCGTTCAAGGCAAGACGACCCTGTGCCGCTGCTAATTGGCTGGTATGCAACTGCTCGAAGACAGGAAGCGAACTGAGGAATTCCCGATCGGGATCATCGAAGAAAAAAAAGGAAGGGGGAGGAGAAAGTGTAGTTTTCTTTATACACGATAGACGGCGACACAATCCAAACGCCGTAGCGCTGTCGTCTATTGAGTTGGAGAGTTTGTTTGCTCCAAATAAACTCTATAATCGTACCAAAAGGTACGTGTAATATTCACTAATAACAGATGGTATATTAGGAATATTACAACCAACATGGCGTGGTGCTATACAACCAACGGAAGATAAAGATTATAATACTAAAGATGATTTTTATACAGAGTTAGAACAGGTCTTTGATAAATTTTCTCAGTATGATATGAACATTCTGTTAGGTGACTGTAATGCACAGATTGACAAACAAGAGACATTTAAACCCACGATTGGTAAAGAAAGTCTTCATGAATTAAGTAATGATAATTGTATAAGATTGATTACTTTTGCAACCTCAAAGAATTTAATTGTGAAAAATACCACTTTTAAACATAAAGATATCCATAAATATACCTGGTCTTCTCCAGATGGTAAAACTCTTTATCAGATAGATCATATTCTCATTGATAAGAGAAGACACACTACTATAATTGACGTTCGTACACATAGAGGTGCTGACTGTGCCAGTGACCATTATTTAGTAATTGCTAAATTAAGAGAAAGACTCTCAGTGATAAATCATAAGCAACAATATCTAAAAAGTTCTAAAATTTGATACTGATGAAAGAATTAAGAAATATTACCAAATTAAACTGTCAAGTAGATTTGATGTTGCAGGATTTAAATGATGATGAAAATATAAATGAAACAGACGTAAATAAGAATTGGGAGCACATTCGTAATGCAATAGAATCAGCAGCTAAAGAAAGTATAGGATACCATAAACCGAGAAAAAGTAAGTCATGGTTTGATAATAAATGTCATAATCTAATATAAATAAGAAATCAGGCTAGACTTAGATGGTTAAATAACTCTGATGATACAAATCTAAACAATTATAATAGAATAAAGCGTGAAGTTAACAGCACGTTTAGAAGTAAAAAAGAGATTACTTGAAAAGCAAAATTAACTAAATTGAAACAAACAGCAAAAATAAAAATATCAGAGATTTATATAAAGGTGTAAATAAGTTTAGAAAGTAATCAACCTAAAGTAAACTTGATAAAAGATAAAGACGGTGATTTTCTAGCTGACCCAAGCGATATTCTAAATAGATGGAAGAACTACTTTAATGACCTTTTAAATGTCCATGTAGGAAATAAATCAGAATTAAATGAAGTACACACAACAGAACCTTTAGTTCCAGAACCTAACTTTGTTCTTTGTTAGTTATCGATAGTTCTCGTAAAATTTTCGTTAGTTCTCAAAATTTATCCAATTTATTCGCCGATTAGAAAATGGAAGCAATTTGAAATTTCCAAATTTTGACACGGAATTTTCTCACAAAATGGTCCGTATTGGTAGAATGAAGAGAGTATGGGTAAATTTTGTTCAAACTTTAGTCATTTTATCAAATTTATCCAATTTATTCACAGAATAAATGCTTAGACAAAATGTGTTGGCCTCAACGGCCAAATTTCGTTGCCCACCTCAAAGCTAGTCAGGACGTTAGTTCCTCGGCAGTTCTCGATGGTTTTTATAAAATTTTCGTTAGTTCCCAAAATACATGGAAACTATTAAGGAAATAATTGGGTCGGGCCAACTTGACACTTTTTCGACCCATATTCAAATTCGAACTGAAAACCATCCAGATCGATTGATTTTCGTTAGTTGCCGTTAGTTCTCATAAAATTTTCGTTAGTTCTCAAAATTTATCCATTTTATTCGCCGATTAGAATATGGAAGGAATTTGAAATTTCTCAAATTTGACACGGAATTTTTCTCAAAAAATGGTCCGTATTGGTAGAATCGAGAGAGTATGTGTCAATTTTGTTGAAAATTTAGTGATTTTATCAAATGTATCCATTTTATTCACTGAATAAATGCTTAGACGAAATGTGTTGTCCTGAACGGCCAAATTTCGTTGCCAACCTCAAACCTAGTCAGGACGTTAGTTCCTCGTTAGTCCACGATATTTCTCGTAAAATTTTCGTTAGTTCTCAAAATTTATTAAATTTATTCGCCGATTAGAAAATGGAAGCAATTTGAAATTTCCCAATTTTGACACGGAATTTTGCTCACAAAATGGTCCGTATTGATAGAATCTAGAGAGTATGTGTAAATTTTGTTGAAAATTTAGTCATTTTATCAAATTTATTCAATGTAATCACTGAATAAATGCTTAGACGAAATGTGTTGTCCTGAACGACCAAATTTCGTTGAACATCTCAACCCTAGTCAGGACGTTATTTCTTCGTTAGTTTTCGATATTTCTCGTAAAATTTCCGTTAGTTCTCAAAATTTATTAAATTTATTCGCCGATTAGAAAATGGAAGCAATTTGAAATTTCCCAATTTTCACACGGAATTTTTCTCACAAAATGGTCCGTATTGGTAGAATGTACAGAGTGAGTATGTGTCAATTTTGTTCAAACTTTTGTCATTTTATCAAATTTATCTAACTTATTCACTGAATAAATGCTTAGACGAAATGTGTTGTCCTGAACGGCCAAATTTCGTTGCCCACCTCAAACCTAGTCAGGACGTTAGTTCTTCGTTAGTTCTCGATAGTTCTCGTAAAATTTTCGTTAGTTCTCAAAATTTATTAAATTTATTCGCCGATTAGGAAATGGAAGCAATTTGAAATTTCCCAATTTTGACACGGAATTTTTCTCAAAAAATGGTCCGTATTGATAGAATCTAGAGAGTATGGGTCAATTTTGTTGAAGCTTTAGTCATTTTATTAAAATGAATCCAATTTATTCAGTGAATAAATGCTTAGGCGAAATGTGTTGTCCTGAACGGCCAAATTTCGTTGCCCACATCAAACCTAGTCAGGACGTTATTTCTTTGTTAGTTCTCGATAGTTCTCGTAAAATTTTCGTTAGTTCTCAAAATTTATCCAATTTATTCGCCGATTAGAAAATGGAAGCAATTTGAAATTTCCGAAATTTGACACGGAATTTTCTCACAAAATGGTCCGTATTGGTAGAATGTAGAGAGTATGTGTCAATTATGTTCAAACTTTTGTCATTTTATCAAATTTATCTAATTTATTCACTGAATAAATGCTTAGACGAAATGTGTTGTCCTGAACGGCCAAATTTCGTTGCCCACCTCAAACCTAGTCAGGACGTTAGTTCCTTGTTAGTCCTCGATAGTTCTCGTAAAATTTTCGTTAGTTCTCAAAATTTATCCACTTTATTCGCCGATTAGAAAATGGAAGCAATTTAAAATTTCCCAATTTTGACACGGAATTTTTCTCAAAAAATGGTCCGTATTGATAGAATCTAGAGAGTATGTGTCAATTTTGTTGAAAATTTAGTCATTTTATCAAATTTATTCAATGTAATCACTGAATAAATGCTTAGACGAAATGTGTTGTCCTGAACGACCAAATTTCGTTGCCCACCTCAAACCTAGTCAGAACCAAGCCAGACATGATTTACTTTAAAATGTTTAATTATGTATGTCATTGATACATTTGATCACATAATAAAAATGCTCCTTCATTGCTAGAAACTTTAATCGACTTGAAAATGCTTCATCTTTTCTTTTTCGGGAGTATAATATTGTATATTAAGCTGCGATAGTTGCCGCGGTGGCTCAATCGGTAACGCGTCTGACTACCATGCTCAAGGTCCCGGGTTCGATCCCCGGCCGGTTCAAATCCGGGAACTTATCTAACGATGGAAGCGGCCCCGGTGCTTACCCAGCGTCGAATAACATGGGTACTTGGGGGAAACTCTGGGGGGTAAAGGAGGTCAGTGGCATGATGCTGATCACAACCCCCATTCAGGACCGGGATCAAGAAAGTGTGTGACGTTACACCCACACTCCCTATACGCCTTCATGGCGTGGTTCTGTGCACAAGGGAGCACTTTACCTTATTTTTTTTACCTTTATATTAGGCTGCGATAAGTCATGGGTGCATGCCACACTCACTTACAATTTAATAAAGTGTCAATTAACAGTTGTGCTGTCTAATGTGTTTGTGTTCGCCTGGTGTAGTAATTGTGCTGTCTAAAGTGTTTGTGTTTGTCTTGTGGAGTAGTTCCTCCAATCATTTTGGGATGAGGAGACAGGTGAGTGGAGAACGTTACATAATTTAGAACTACATAATTTGTATTCATGTCCAGATATTAGAATAATTAAATCATGAAGACTTAGGTGGGCAGGCCATGTAGCACGAATGGGAGAGAAAAGAGGAGTTTACAGGATTCATGTTGGGAAACCTGATGGTAAGAGACCTGTAGGAAGGCAAAGAGGAAGATGGAGGGACAACGTTGAGATGGACTTAAGGGAAATCGGTAGGGATGGAAAAGAGTATATAGAACTTGCTCAAGAGAGAGAAAGATGAAAGGCCTCTGTTGCTGCAGCCATGAACCTTCGGGTTTAAGAAGGCTAGGGATTTAGTTAGTTAGTTAGTTGAATTATTATGCATTTTAGAGCCTGAAAAGCGTTTTAATTATTACAATTCTAGTTTAGGATAAAAACTTGATTTTTCGAGAAATTCGCGTTATATGCTAATTTTCGTTTGAAACTCATTTTCTCTACAGACCAAGCCAGATATGATTTTCATGAAAATTTGTAATTATTATGCTTTTCAGAGCCTTAAAAGCGTTTGAATTATGACATTTGGACGATAGGTTGAATACTTGATTTTTCGAGAAAAACGCGTTTAACGCTAGTACTCGTTTGAAACTCATTTTCTCAACTGACGTAGCTAAAGATGATTTTCTTTAAAATGTTGAATTAATATGTTTTTCAGAGCCTGAAAAGAGTTTTAATTAAAACATTTCGCTCATAGGATCAAAACTTGATTTTTCGAGAAATTCTCGATAAATTCTAATTTAAATTTTAAACACATTTCTTCTACAGGCCAAGCCAGAGATGATTTTCAAAGAAATGTTGAATTATTATGCATTTCAGAGCCTGAAAAAAGTTTAATTATTACATTTCCCCTATAGGATCAAAACTTGATGTTTCGAGAAATTTACGTTCAATGCTAATACTCACTTAAATCTAATTTTCTATACAGACCTAGCGAGAGATGATTCTCATTAAAGTGATGAATTATTATGCTTTCCATAGCCTAAAAAGTGTTTTAATTATTACATTTCGGCAATAGAATCAACACTTGATTTTTCGAGAAATTCCCGTTAAATGATAATTTTCGTTTAAACCCATTAATGCCCAGAATTTTTTTTTCAGATATCTGTTTTATACTTGAATATATGGCTATTGAGGGTCATATATTATGCTTAACTTCAGTTTCGATATGATATCTTTACTTGTTAAAGAGTGGAGGGGGGCCACAAATGTGGGCACTGGGCACTAATGTATCTCCTGATATTTATTATGATAGAGAAATTATAATAAGTCACTTTTCTACAAGAGCTTTAAAGTAATTTATAATGCAAAGGTTCTGAATTTATGAAAGTACAGTTCGTCTGTTCAACATTTTATGCACTGAAGTATACTAGAACTTACATAATATCTCCTTGTAAATATAATGGTAAATTTTTTTTTCTTAGTAAATTACTCCCAAAATATTTCGTCTGCATGGGCTTCAAATAAATTTATACTGCAAATTTCTGGATTTAGAAAAGTATTTCTTCGATTTTTCAAAAGTTGATTTGTGACTGCGAAACCTTTCAAAACATTTGATGTGACATCCCACGTTGCACTTTCTGCACTTTTTCCAAGTATTCTTCTTGCACTCTTCACATCGTATTTGTGTTTTGTTGGTGTCTAACATGTGAGGAGCACCATCTAGTCGAATATTATCGTCAACTCGTATCTTCCCAGTTGTGGATACTCGTGACTGCCTTGGACGCTCTTGTGTGTACCTAGACAAATAATTCTGAACTACAAAGCGGGTGAATGCGAGAAGATCTAAACCCTGCTGGTGTCCAATGGGTGTTTTTAATCTGTACAGCTGCCAAGCGTTATTCATTGTAGCATTTAAAGAATAAGCAATGAGCTGCCAGTACCATTTTCGGTTTGGAATTGTGATGCGGTAAGTAGATATGTTCTGATCTATTTGGTCTATTCCACCCATGTAAGTGTTGTACAAGCTGGCTGATCTATAAAAATGTGTTTCTTTTCTGCTCGACACCATCTTTTACTTTTCCCCAATGGATGCACACCACAGCTCGTCGATGCTACAGTTACAACGTTGTTGTCATTCTAATGTACCAAAGTTATTGCAGATTTTGTGCCCGTGACGAACCACGGATTTCCTTCTTGAACACTTTGGAATTAATGAGATGCGCCTTTTCAACTCGATTTACTCGATTGTACCAACTACATCATGCCGTTTATGTAGTAAGGAGTCAAACAATCTGAGGGACGTAAAGAAATTGTCCATGTACAGGCAATATGTAGTATCAAGTGGCATTTTGTTGACCAGTTTTGTAAGAACAGAACCACGTACTCCAAGTTCAGGAATAGCATTACCTGTCGAGGCCCCCTGGTATGTTTCCACCTCGAAGCTGATTACCAGATAAATGTGTGATATCAAAATCTTCATCAGAAGCGCTAACCTCATCGCTGGCCAATGCATTTTCAGGTGGTTGTATATACACATCCACATGAAGTACGTTATCCTCTTCAAGAAGAGCTGCGATTTCTTCAACATTTAGCCTGGAAAGAAAAATAAATGAAATAAATGCTTGTATTTATCTGATACCATTAGATATAAACAAAATTTCATTCAAATTGAAAAGAAGGAACGGCAAGGAGGCATTAAATGACAGTATTTCCAAGCCTACCTTTTATGCCCTTCCATTTAGAAAAAATCCGATGGCTATATAACAAAACATATACAAAGAAAATCCGTTTCCGCAATGAAGAAAACTCATAAACTTCAATTGTTTTGGTATATAATTTATAAATGCGATGTAGTAAATATTCTATGTTCCTTTTGCAACCAACGGTTTTTGTGTAAACTACAATTCTTGTGAAATATAGGTCTACGGCTCAATGTTAAAAAAAAAAAAAAAAAAAATAGCTACGAAAACTGCTGAAGAAGTTCACACACCCTCTTGTGCCCAGTGCCAACAAAAGTGGGCAGTAAAAATTAAACCCTTACTGTTACTATGCTATGAAGTTCAAAGAACCTTTTACTTTATAATAATAAACATAGATCATAGTAGTTTAAAATGACCCTAACAAATAATAGGTAGACCTGATTAAAAACAATGAGAAAATAACTTACCTTCTGGAAATCGCCATGCTCGAAGACTTATCAACTACAACGTACTTCAACAATAGCTCGCGCCAAAACGAATGCAACGTTCAATTTGATAACGCTACTGCAGATCACTGTTGCCAACTCGTAACTGACAATAAAAACCATTTCACGATCAATTTTTATTTACATAGTTTGTGGGCATGATCAATAACTGCCAATAGGCGCCAACAAATGTGGGCACTGGGTTCATTTTCTCTACAGACCAAGCCAGAGATGATTATCATTAAAATGTTGAATTATTATGCTTGTCAGAGCTCGAAAAGCGTTTTAATTATGACATTTGGACTAACGGATCAATAATTGATTTCTCGATAAATACGCGTTCAATGCTAGTACTCGTTTGAAACTCATTTTCCCTACAGACCTTCCCAGAGATGATTTTTATGAAAATTTGGAATTATTATGCTCTTCAGAGCCTTAAAAGCGTTTTAATTATGACATTTGGACTTTAGGTTGAATACTTGATTTTCGAGAAATACGCGTTCAATGATAGTACTCGTTTGAAACTCATTTTCTCTGCAGACCTAGCCAGAGATGGTTTTCTTTAAAAAGTTGAATTATTAAGATTTTGATTTTCAGAGCCTGAAAAGCGTATTGATTTTTACATTACGACTATAGAATCAAAACTTGATTTTTCGAGATATTCGCGTTCAAAGCTAATACTCACTTGAGACTCATTTTCTATACAAACCAAGCCAGACATGATTTTCTTTAAAATGTTGAATTATGTATGTCACTGAGACATTTGATCACATAACAAAAATGCTCCTTCATTGCTAGAAACTTTAATCGACTTGAAAATGCTTCATCTTTTCTTTTTCGGGAGTATAATATTGTATATTAAGCTGCGATAGTTGCCGCGGTGGCTCAGTCAACGTTACAACGCGTCTGACTACCATGCTCAAGGTCCCGGGTTCGATCCCCGGCCGGTTCAAATCCGGGAACTTATCTAACGGTTGAAGCGGCCCCGACGTCCACCCAGCGTCGAATAACATGGGTAACTGGAGGAAACCCTGGGGGTTAAAGGCAGTCAGGGGCGTGATGCTGATCACATGCCCTCCACTCAGGACCGGGATCAAGAAAGTGTGGGGCATTACCCCCACACTCCCTATACGCCTTCATGGCGTGGTGCTATGCACAGGGGAGCTCTTTACCTTTTTTACCTTTATATTAAGCTGCGATAAGTCATGGGTGCATGCCACACTCACTTACAATTTAATAAAGTGTCATTTATCAGTTGTGCTGTCTAATTTGTTTGAGTTTGTCTTGTGTAGTATTTGTGGTGTGTAGTTTCTTTATGTTTATATTGTGTAGTAGTTGTGGTGTGTTTGTGTTTATATTGTGTTATAGTTGTGATGTGTTTGTATGTGTCTTGTGTAGTGGTTGTGCTGCCTAATGTGTTTGTGTTCGACTTGTGTAGTAATTGTGCTGTCTAAAGTGTTTGTGTTTGTCTTGTGTAGTAGTTCCGCCATTCATATTGGGGGTTAGGCGTAGAGCTGACAACACTGCACTGTAAAAAAAAATGTCAAGAAACGTCAATATAAGGCCATAGATGTTCCCAAGGTAAAAAATTCCGGAGGTAAAATAGTCCCCCGTTCGGATCTCCGGGTGGGGAGTACTTTGGGAGGTCCCTGGACTAAGGATTAGATCCACATTACGAATAAGGATATTAAATTAGGCTCCTATTGTTCTGAGCCTTTACCGGCATGGGGCATTTCAGTGTACAGTTAATGAGATAGTTAAGTATAAATTAGATGTAGTAGCTGTCCAGGAAGTTGGGTGGTCAGGAGACAGGAATTGTAAAACTAAAAATTATACATTTTTCTATGGCGCTGAATATCATAATTTTGGAACAACCTTTTTCTTAAATAATAGAATTATCTCGGCTCTTAAAACAGTAGAATTTATTAATGATAGGATATCATATGCAGTTTTACAGGGTAGGTGGTGTAAAATTATTTTAATAAACATACAGACACCAACGGAAGATAAATATGATAATAGTAAAGATGATTTTTATACAGGGTTAGAACATTTCTCAGTATGATATGAAAATTCTCTTAGGGGACTGTAATGCACAGATTGGTAAAGAAGAGACATTTAAACCCACGATTGGTAAAGAAAGTCTTCATGAATTAAGTAATGATAATGGTATAAGATTGATTACTTTTGCAACCTCAAAGAATTTAATTGTGAAAAGTACCACTTTTAAACATAAAGATATAAATAAATATACCTGGTCTTCTTCAGATGGTAAAACTCATAATCAGATAGATCATATTCTCGTTGATAAGAGAAGACACACTAGTATAATTGACGTTCGTACATATAGAATTGCTGACTGTGCCAGTGACAATTACTGAATAGTAGTTGCTAAATTAAGAGAAAGAATCTCAGTAATAAATTATAAACAACAATATCTAAAAGTTCTAAAATTTGATACAGGAAAGTTTACTGATGAAAGAATTAAGAAAAATTACCAAATTAAACTGTCAAATAGAATTGATGTTTTCCAGGATTTAAATGATGATGAAAATGTAAACGAAATAGACGTAAATAAAAGTACATTCGTATTGCAATAGAATCAGGAGCTAAAGAAAGTATAGGAAACCATAAACCGAGAAAAAGTAAGCCATGGTTTGATAATGAATGTCATAATCTAATAGAAATAAGAAATCAGGCTAGACTTAGGTGGTTAAATAACTCTGATGATACAAATCTAAACAATTATAATAGAATAAAGCGAGAAGTTAACAGCACGTTTAGAAGTAAAAAAAGAGATTACTTGAAATGCAAAATTAACTAAATTGAAACAAACAGCAAAAATAAAAATATCAGAGATTTATATAAATGTGTAAATGAGTTTGGAAAGGTGTTGCAACCTAAAGTAAACTTGATAAAAGATAAAGACGGTGATTTTCTAGCTGACCCAAGCGATATTCTAAATAGATGGAAGAACTACTTTAATGACCTTTTAAATTTACATGTAGGAGACAAATCTGAAGTAAATGAAGTACACACAGCAGAACCTTTAGTTCCAGAACCTAACTTGACTGAAGTTAAAGATGCTATTAAAAGGCTAAAAATAACAAAGCACCTGGCATTAATTTAATACCAGATGAGTTTATTAAATATGGTGGAAATACATTAATATGTCAAATTCATAAAATAATTTGTTTAATATGGAATAAAGAAGAAATCCCTCAACAGTGGAAAGAATCCATAATTGTTCCTGTGTTTAAAAAAGGTGATAAAATTAACTGCAATAATTACCGTGGAATTTCTCTACTCTCAACAACATATAAAATTTTATTTAACATTCTTTTAACAAGACTAACACCATATGCTAATGAAATTATAGGTGATTATCAATGTGGAGTTAAACGTAACAGATCAATTACAGATCAAATTTTTCACATGAGACAGACACTTGAAAAAAATTGGGAATATAATGGCACCTGGCATTAATTTAATTCCAGATGAGTTAATTAAATATGGTGGAAATTCATTAATATGTCAAATTCATAAAATAATTTGTTTAATATGGAATAAAGAAGAAATCCGTCAACAGTGGAAAGAATCCATAATTGTTCCTGTGATTAAAAAAAGTGATAAAATTAACTGCAATAATTACCGTGGAAATTCTCTACTCTCAACAACATATAAAATTTTATCTAACATTCTTTTAACAAGAGTAAAACCATATGCTAATGAAATTATAGGTGATTATCAATGTGGAGTTAAACGTAACAGATCAATTACAGATCAAATTTTTCACATGAGACAGACACTTGAAAAAAATTGGGAATATAATGGCACCTGGCATTAATTTAATTCCAGATGAGTTAATTAAATATGGTGGAAATACATTAATATGTCAAATTCATAAAATAATTTGTTTAATATGGAATAAAGAAGAAATCCCTCAACAGTGGAAAGAATCCATAATTGTTCCTGTGTTTAAAAAAGGTGATAAAATTAACTGCAAAAATTACCGTGGAATTTCTGTACTCTCAACAACATAAAAGAATATTAGATAAAAATTTTATAACAAGACTAACACCATATGCTAATGAAATTATAGGTGATTATCAATGTGGAGTTAAACGTAACAGATCAATTACAGATCAAATTTTTCACATGAGACAGACACATGAAAAAAAGTGGGAATATAATCAAAATGTCCATCAGCTATTCTTTGATTTCAAAAAAACTTATGATTCGGTCAAAAGTGATAAATTATATAATATGTTAGTAGTGTTTGGAATACCTAAGATTCTTGTTAGTATGAGAAAAATATGCACCAGTGAAACAGAAAGTAAAATTCGTGTGGGTATTAATATGTCTGACAAATTTACAATTCATGATAGGTTGAAACAAGGAGATGCATTATCTCCATTGCTCTTTAATTTTCCCTTAGAATATGCTGTTTGGAATGTAAAAGAAACTAAAGAAGGACTAAAATTAAATGGTGTGACTCAGTTGTTAGCATATGCAGATGATGAAGACTTACTGGGGGTGATGTGAATACAATTAAGAATAATACTAAAATTTTTTTCAAAACTGCTAAAGAGATAGGTTTGGAAGTTAACAAAGAGAAAACTAAATATATGCTTACAGGCTGAAACCAAGTGTTATGTAATAATCAAAATCTAATTATTGATAACAACTTGTTTGAACCAATTTCCAAATTCAAATACTTAGGAGTAATATTAACAAAAGAAAATTATATTAAAGAGGAAATAAGAAGTACTCTTAATTCAGGAAATGCATGTTACTTCTCTCTTCACAAACTTTTGTCTTCTTGTTTAATATCTAAGAAACTAAAAGTTAAAATATAGAAAACCGTAATTTTGCCTGTAGTATTATATGGATGTGAAATTTGGTCCCTTAGATTGAAAGAGGAACATATATTGAGAGTATTTGAAAATAAGATCCTTAGGAAAATCTTTGAACCTAAAAGGAATGAGGAGACAGGTGAGTGGAGAAGGTTACATAATTTAGAACTACATAATTTGTATTCATGTCCAGAAATTAATAGAATAATTAAATCATGAAGACTTAGGTGGGCAGGCTATGTGGCACGAATGGGAGAGAAAAGAGGAGTTTACAGGATTCTTGTTGGGAAACCTGATGGTAAGAGACCTGTAGGAAGGCCAAGACGAAGATGGAGGGACAACGTTGAGATGGACTTAAGGGAAATCGGTAGGGATGGAAAAGAGTATATAGAACTTGCTCAAGATAGGGAAAGATGGAAGGCCTATGTTGCTGCAGCAATGAACCTTCGGGTTTAAGAAGGCTAGGGAATTATTTAGTTAATTAAATTATTATGCATTTAAGAGCCTGAAAAGCCTTTTAATTATTACATTTCTCGCATAATAAGAAACTTGATTTTTCGAGAAATTCGCGTTATAAGCTATTTTTCGTTTCAAACTCATTTTGTCTACAGACTAAGAAAGAGATGATTTTCATGAAAATTTGGAATTTCTTTTTGGAAGACTTTCCAGAGTCTTGAAAGCGTTTTAATTATGATATTTGGACGATAGGTTGAATACTTGATTCTTCGAGAAATACGCATTTAATGTAACTCATTTTCTCTACTGACCTAGCTAGAGAAGATTTTCATTAAAATTTTGAATTATTAAGCTTTTCAGAGCATGAAGACGATTTAATTCTGACATTTCCACCATAGGATCGAAACTAAACTTTTCGAGAAATTCGGGTTCACTCCTAATACTCACTTCAGACTCATTTTCTATACAGACCAAGACAGAGATGATTTGCTTTAAAATGTTCAATTAATATGTTTTTCAGAGCCGAAAAGCGTTTTAATTAATACATTTAATTATGACATTTGGACGATATGTTGAATACCTGATTTTTCTAGATATATGCTTTCAATGCTAGTACTCGTTTGAAACTCGATTTCCTACAGACCTAGCGAGAGGTGAATCTCATTAAAGTGATGAATTATTATGCTTTTCGGAGCTTGGAAAGTTTATCAACTTTGACATTTCAACTTTAGGATCAAATCTTTTTTTTTCGAAAAATTCACGTTCTATTCTAGTACTAATTTGAAACTCATTTTCTCTAGGACCTAGGCAGGGATGATTTTCATTAAAATGTTCAATTATTATGCTTCTCAGAGCCTGAAAAGCTTTTTAGTTATGACATTTGGACTATAGGATGAATACTTGATTTTTTTAGAGAAATACGCGATCAATGCTAGTACTCACTTGAAACTTAATTTCTCTACAGATCTAGCCAGAGATGATTTTCATTAAAATGTTGAATTATTAATCTTTTCCGAGAATGAAAAGCGTTTTAGTTCTGACATTTCGACTACTAGTGTCAAAACTTGAATTTTCGAGAAATTCACGTTCGTTGAATCTTATTTGTTCTACAGGCCTACCTAGAGATGATATTCCTTAAAATGTTGAATTATAATGCTTTTCAGAGACTGAAAAGGGTTTTAATTATTACACTTCGAATATAGGATCAAAACTTGATTTTTCTAGAAATTCGCGTTCAATTCTAATATTCATTTGAGACTCATTTTCTATACAGAACAAGCCAGAGATGATTGTCTTTAAAATGTTGAATTAATATGCTTTTCAGAGCCTAAAAATCGCTTTAATTATTACATTTCGCCTATAGGATCAAAACATGATTTTTCGAGAAATTCGCGATCAATGCTAACATTTGAGACTCTTTTTCTATACAGACCAAGTGTGACATTTTTCTACGCAGATTAGTAATAAAATCATTACGTTATATCATAGAAAAGTTAGGTAATAGAAGTGGAAGCTACATTTAAACCTCGCTGCGTTTTGAAATTGCATTTCCATCGGTGACCAGTTGATGGCGCGGCCGTCTTCTTTTGCTGCTCGCAGTAAATAGGGGGGGAAGATTAATTGTCCCACTGGAGTGTCCTTCACCACAGAAAGAACAGGGGTGGGTTATGAAACAGGTTTTCTGAAAACGAGGGGGGAATATATGTCTTTTTCTGATTTCATGCAGTTCGTGAATTTACGGAATGAGGACTTTGCCAGGCAGCTACGTACCCTACCAGGGCGCGAAATCATTGAAGATTGATTTTTTGGGGGGGGGGGGGCAAGAAGATTGTGGTCTACACAGAGATACACAAACTATACATATATATTATGTATGTGCATGAAACTTTTCAAATTTTCTACCAAGCAACTGAGAAGAAAGAGCCTATATGATTAATATTTATAATGTTATTAAATATAAAAGTAAATTACTAAACATGTAAGAATACATTAGTATTTAATACATACAAGGGAATTTATTTGATATTTTTTATGTATCAGATATTTATAACTGCCTTCTCGATTGCGCCGTGAATACGTTTTCGCCTTGCAATCAAGGAGTCCCGGGTTCGATACCTGGTGGAGGCACATAGTGGTTCGGATCCCACTTTAAACTATCGTTTGATTGACTTGTTATTGATTTCTAGTTTTGGTTTTTATGTATAGGTTTTCTATCTACCTGTGGGTGATCGCGGCGATAGGGTTGAAATAAAACATTATCTCTTATGCCTTTAGAATCGGTTTGGATGGAAGGGGGAAGGGTGCCTGTTATTCGCATTAACACAAGGTTAGTCGAGCAACTGTGCAGAATAAGGTTGACTAACAATGGCAGTGAGCCTAAAGTATCCAAAGTAAACATATATTGCTTAAATATGTCTGTGACAGTGACTCAACTACAGGGGGGACAGGGGCTAATGCGAGCAATTACCCCTTCGATTTCAAATTTTATGCAAATAAAAATTCATTTTGTAAAATTTTCTTGCTTTTTCGCTCGCATTATCTGCTATTCTTGTTTTCAATCCACATCGATAATCACCTATAATTTCGTTAGCATATGGTGTTAGTCTTGTTAAAATAATGTTAGATAATATTTTATATTTTGTTCAGAGTAGAGAAATTTCACGGTAACTATTTTAGTTCATTTTATCACCTTTTCTAAACACAGGAACAATTATGGATTCTTTCCACTGTTGAGGGATTTCTTCTTTATTCCATATTAAACAAATTAATTTATGAATCTGACATATTAATGAATTACCATCATATTTATTTAACTCAGCTGGTATTAAATCAATGCCAGGTGCTTTGTTATTCTTTAGCCTTTTAATAGCATCTTTAACTTCAGTCAAGTTAGGTTCTGGAACTAAAGGTTCTGTTGTGTGTACTTCATTTAATTCTGATTTATTTCCTACATGGACATTTAAAAGGTCATTAAAGTAGTTCTTCCATCTATTTAGAATATCGCTTGGGTCAGCTAGAAAATCACCGTCTTTATCTTTTATCAAGTTTACTTTAGGTTGATTACTTTCTAAACTTATTTACACCTTTATATAAATCTCTGATATTTTTATTTTTGCTGTTTGTTTCAATTTAGTTAATTTTGCTTTTCAAGTAATCTCTTTTTTACTTCTAAACGTGCTGTTAACTTCACGCTTTATTCTATTATAATTGTTTAGATTTGTATCATCAGAGTTATTTAACCATCTAAGTCTAGCCTGATTTCTTATTTATATTAGATTATGACATTTATTATCAAACCATGACTTACTTTTTCTCGGTTTATGGTATCCTATACTTTCTTTAGCTGCTGATTCTATTGCATTACGAATGTGCTCCCAATTCTTATTTACGTCTGTTTCATTTATATTTTCATCATCATTTAAATCCTGCAACATCAAATCTACTTGACAGTTTAATTTGGTAATATTTCTTAATTCTTTCATCAGTATCAAATTTTAGAACTTTTTAGATATTGTTGCTTATGATTTATCACTGAGAGTCTTTCTCTTAATTTAGCAATTACTAAATAATGGTCACTGGCACAGTCAGCACCTCTATGTGTACGAACGTCAATTATAGTAGTGTGTCTTCTCTTATCAATGAGAATATGATCTATCTGATAAAGAGTTTTACCATCTGGAGAAGACCAGGTATATTTATGGATATCTTTATGTTTAAAAGTGGTATTTTTCACAATTAAATTCTTTGAGGTTGCAAAAGTAATCAATCTTATACAATTATCATTACTTAATTCATGAAGACTTTCTTTACCAATCGTGGGTTTAAATGTCTCTTGTTTGTCAATCTGTGCATTACAGTCACCTAACAGAATGTTCATATCATACTGAGAAAATTTATCAAAGACCTGTTCTAACTCTGTATAAAAATCATCTTTAGTATTATAATCTTTATCTTCCGTTGGTTGTATAGCACCACGCCATGTTGGTTGTAATATTCCTAATATACCATCTGTTATTAGTGAATATTACACGTACCTTTTGGTACGATTATAGAGTTTATTTGGAGCAAACAAACTCTCCAACTCAATAGACGACAGCGCTACGGCGTTTGGATTGTGTCGCCGTCTATCGTGTATAAAGAAAACTACACTTTCTCCTCCCCCTTCCTTTTTTTTCTTCGATGATCCCGATCGGGAATTCCTCAGTTCGCTTCCTGTCTTCGAGCAGTTGCATACCAGCCAATTAGCAGCGGCACAGGGTCGTCTTGCCTTGAACGCCAAGTCCTTCGTGTTGAGATCGAGAGATGGGAAACCTTCCTTAGGAGCCACGTTTACCAGACTCGTAGGGAGGCATTGGACTGCAGCCAGACGTATCAATACTGGACAAAGTGCGTGTATTTTTGATAAGGACCATCCGAAGGAATATAATCAAGGTATAGTGAACGTTACCATCTTAGATCCTGTCGCCGGCTTGCTTTTAGAACTACACATTTTCATTTTTTTGATTTATGCAAGCTGTTTACGAAGTCGCTTCTCTCACACATTCCCCCCCCCTTTTGGTTCTTTCAACGTAACTCAATAAACTAAGTGTTTTTGGTGCAGTGATTGGATAGCGAACTCTTATACACATATATTGGAACCAATAAAATCAAGTTAAAGTACACCCAGTACGAGCGTAGGCACTCCTGCTCCCCTTGTGATTGAACAAACTATTGCGTGGTAAAGGAGATTCCTTTACTTGGGAAATCGTTAGACAAGAATCGTCGAAAGCTAGAAAACCGCTGGTTTAATTACGTCCGTTAATGCACTATTCGCATGCCGCATTTTCACGTTTTGCCCTCCTTAATTAATATTCCCATAACCTTACACTGTAGCGTCAAAAGCCATGCACGAATGACTATATATTTATATCTACATGTTGTTAGGAAATCACTGTTGTAAAAAGAATACCCAGTTGATTGTTATTAGCACTGTTTAGTGCCGTATTTGTTATGTATGTTTCTGGGTATGCATGTTTATAATGGAGCTTACATGTTGGACTTGATTCAGAAAACAGTTCATTTTGAAAGGATTTAAGTGTTAGGTTAAAAATCTTAAATGTTCCCTTTTGTTGTTGAGAAATCAAGTTAATCTAAAATTGTTGGAATAAAAAAAGAACGTTAAAACTGAATGTTCTTGTTTGGTTGATTGTTTCTGACCCGTAGGTTTAAATCCGTACACTTAACGGATATACTATGTTTTGAGTAAGAATGGGAACATTGTCCTTTTTTATGATAACTAATGTCAAAATTGAATGGTAAATCTTGTAAATGCCACATTTGACCCCCCCTTTTTATGACTCGTTAACTGACACTTAACACGAGATTGGTTTATTAGGTTGTGGTACGTATTAATTACGAATGAGTGTTTTCCTTGCATTATAGTAATTTCTTGTAACAAGAAGCATTCTATTTGCAGCGTAATTAAGTAAAGAAGAAACAGGAACGGAATCTTTTCATGATTTTTGACCGTTCCGCGGATTCCAGTATTCAGTGGAACCTGGCGTTGCCTTTCTGCTGACTTGTTCGATTACTGAGAACACATTTATCCAGCAGAAACGTGGCGTCAGATATTGTTTGTGACCCTTGCATGGGAATAGGTGCTAACGAGGGTAAATTTACCACGCGCTTCCATTAAGATCTATAACAACGTACCGGGTTAGTTGGTGCCTACCTACGCAAGCGTCACAAAGTTTTGGTACCAGAGCTGTTTAAGCTTTAGTGATCTACCTTTTTTTTTCAAATAACATTGTAGTGATAGAAATTTTTTTACCCCCCCCCCCAATTTTTTTCCCGTAATTTTTTAGTGTGGTTTTTTTTCTCCTTCGTGAAAATGACTACTGATGTACAACCTCCGTATGGGCAATCACCACTACCCCCCTTCCCCTTCCGTCTTGGATTTTCTTCAAGGTGTAATTCTTCCACACAATTCCTCACCCATACGCAAAACAATACGTTTTCAGACGGCATCCTTCCTTTTTAGGAAATTGTCGCCTATCACGGGCGAGGATCTTTTGCCAATATATAAATTTTTGTGCCTCCTCCATAAAATAATTGCTTTGGATTTAATGGATACTGAATCCCTTCTCTTAATTGCATTACCATTTACTTTAAACCCTCTCCGCGAAATTTGGATGGGAGGTCTTCGACAGAAGTTACCTTGGCATTCATTTCTATCGATGATCTGGCTCAGGCTTATACCTTCTTCAGTAATGCAAACATTTCGACTCTCTATCCTTCACCGGGTTCAGCAACCAGCGGAAACCCTTTATTCTTTTCTTCGAGAATTCTACGATGCTAGTCAGGTGTTAGCCGTTGAATGGCCTGAACAACATTTACTTGAAGTTTTGCTTGATGGTGTGAATTTCCCTGCACGGTCTTTAATTTTATGTTATCCCCGTCCTCAAGTTATTCGAGAATTTTTTGCCTTGGCCCAACAAATACTTCCACCTGAATTAAAGTGACATACGCACATGTATCCTGAGTTACATGTACCATCGCTTCCATCTCTCGTTTAGCAGATGTCTCAGATAGACCTTTTGAGTCTTCTCCTAATGCTTCCCCACATGGTGTATCGGTGAGCTCGCCGCCTTTAACTTCAAACATTATGCAATCTTCTCAGGAGGATCCACACCCTCCATCTTGTTTACTCTTGATACAGTCTGGTTTTTCGACATTACCTCCCATTGCGGTGTCAAAAGACGCTACCACTGGTCCTTCGTCGACGACGATTTCAGATACCTTGTTTCATGATCCCGTTCCTTCCCCTCAGCCATCCGTGCTGCGTTCTGTTTGCGAGGGTGTTACTCCTATTCAATTGCATGCAGAACACCCTTTCTCAACGGAAAATCGTTTGTTTCCTACGATTAAAGTTCTATTAGGAGTCCAACCAACTGTTGCTCTTCTCGATACCGCTTCGTCAGTGTCGCTTGTTTCTTCTTCATTGTTGGGGCAGATTAGAAGTGGTTATTCAATTGCTCGAAACGCAACGATGGAATTAAAGGATGTGACAAATCGGGTCTTTTCTTTAGACTCTCGATCCGAACTTTCACTCCGATTGGGTCATTTGTCATGGAAATGGTGTTTTTGGATAGTGGATTCGTTACCTTATCCGTTGATTTTGGGGATGGATTTTTTTTCTCATGCGAAGGCAACCATTTCTTTGGAATCTTGGATTATTTCCTTTCCTTATTTTCAGGAAGGTCTTTCAGTAGATAAAACCCCACAGCACGTGTCATTTTCTTTTTCGGAGAAATGCCCTCCGGTTTCTGGTCAAGATCGCCCACACCCTTTCCCATCGTCCTCTGATCCACCCTCTCATTTGCAAGACTTACTAAATAATTTTTCCGATGTTGTTACGGACAGGGTGGGTGAATGTACATTACCACCGGTGTCCATCCCTTTAGTGTCCGATATCCCCTTTCGGGCTAAGCCTTTCCAATTGAACCCTGTCCAAACTGATATTATGCGACAACAAATTGAGGAGTTACGGTCTCAGGGTATCGTGGAGGTTTGTAGGTCACCATACGCTAGCCCGGCCTTTTTGGTTCCGAAGAAAAATGGTGGCCATCGTTTGGTTTGTTCGTTTCAATCTTTAAATAGATAATTGCATATGATCAATTTCCACAGCCTCGTATTGACCTCTTATTTCAACATTTGCAAAATGCTGCGATGTTTTCCTGCCTTGATTTATGCCAGTCTTTCCACCAGATTAGGTTGGACGAAAAGAGCAAAGATTTAACTGCCTTTGTTATTTCATTTGGTCAATTCATATATACTCGTGTCCCCTTTGGCATCAATTTGGGTACGCAGATGTTGTCTCGCGTACTTGATGAGGTCCTGGGAAAGTTTAAATATAAATTTCGTCTTACGTATGCGGACGACTTGCTGGTGTTTTCGCCTGATGAGCAGTCCCATCTCTTGCATTTGACTGAAATACTACAGGCTCTTCGGGAGGCCCGTCTTACTGTTAATCCGGTTAAATCTACCTGGATGGCTAAGGAAATTAATTATTTGGTATATATTATCCGACATAAACAGATGGTCATGGACCCTGAGCGCATTTCCGCTATTCAAGATATACCGCCCCCCCTAAATCCCAGCTTGGGGTGGCGCAAGTCATGGGTCTCCTTTCTTATTATTCGCGTTTTCTCCCTCATTTTGCCGAAAGGACTAGCTTCCTTACTGATAAGCGCAAAAAGAATATACCATTTCTTTGGTCCAAAGAGGATCAAGGCCGTTTCGATTACCTAAAATCTGCCTTTTTGAAACATACATGTCTTTACATGTCTTTGACATCATGACATCATGATGTCTTTACCTGATTTTTCTCAGGAATTTGTCCTTCAGACGGACGTTTCGAGTTTAGCTTTGGGGGCTACCCTGAATCAGCGTGATTCGGAAGGTTTTTTACGAACAATTGCCTTTGCTTCGCGCAAACGTACTCTTCAAGAACGTAGGCAATCAATTTATGAAGCTGAATGTGCGGCTTATTGTCTTTGGGTTCAAGAAATTTGAGACATACTTAACCTCCAAGCATTTCACGCTTCAAACAGATAACCAGGCATTGTCGTTGTTACTGAAACATCCTGAATAATTTGGTAAATTCGGACGTTGGTTGTTGTATTTATCTCGCTTTTCATATAATGTTGAACATATTCCTTCTTCCAAAAATCCTGTTGCGGATTGTTTATCACGGATACACTCTCCGGAAGATTTTGTCATTGTACCCCCCCCCCCCGTTAGTAGTTTGGCATGTGCTGCTCCTAAGCTCAGCATTATCCCCTTTAACAAGTCCGATATTATTGCTCTTCAGGAGCAAGACCCTTTCTTACGTCCTATGATGGATCAACTCCGGGATAATGAAACTGTTCCTCATTTTGGCCTTTTCCAAGGTCCGTTTCTTCGCCATTCTCCGCGTTCCGCTACTTCTCAGGTCGTCCTACCGTCATTATTACATAACGTCATTTGTCATTACTATCACGATACTCCGGTGGGCGGTTCACACCTGGGAGCCAACAAAACAACAAAGAAAATTTCCGGTCTTTTCTGGTGGCCTAATTATCTTGCTGACATTAGGCAATGTGTGCGATCTTGTGAAATTTGCCAAAAGGCCAAATTGGCTATTCGTAAGCCTCAAGGTTTACTTTCCTCGGAGGTGATACGCCACCCTTGGCGGCGCCTTTACATTGATTTGGTGGGACCTTTGGTTCGTTCTGCTCTCGGAAATACTTATATTTTGGTGGTTGTGGACGCATTTTCCAAATGGGTCTCACTATATCCACTTCGCTCGGCGACTTCGTACGCAATTATTGATAAATTGAAATTCTTTTTTCTTTCCTTTGGAGCTCCATGCGAATTAGTGTCCGACAATGCTTCATATTTTCGTTCGCAGGTGTTTAATAACCTTTTATTCGAGTCCAATGTTCGCCATATATATACCAGTCCCTATTATCCAAACTCTTCTTTGGCAGAACGATTCATACGTAATCTCAAGTCATCCTTAATTTGTTTTCACTCAAAAGATAACTCCAAATGGGTTCTCCACTTAAATAGTATTGCCTTTGCCTTTAATACAGCTACGCACGATGCCATTCACGCTACGCCGGCGAGGCTAATATTTGGACGGGATATTGATGGTCCAATGAATTCTTTTTGGGACTTACAATCTGATGAGGAGCTGGCAGCTCCTCCGTCTCCTGTTCGTGCACACGCTTGGGGTGATGCTTATCAACACTTGCTGCGTTCTTGTCATTCACGCAAACGCAAATATGATCACTCTCGGGTTCAGGTTTCTAAAAACCCGGGGACATGGTTTCATACCGTGTTTTTCCCTTAAGTAATGCCTTTAACAAAACGTCATCTAAGCTCCAGGAACGATGGTCTGGTCCAGTACAGGTATTCAAAATGTTAACACCGGTGACGGCCTTGTTGATAGACCCTGATACTCAACAGATGCTCCGTAAAGCACATGTGACCCATCTCAAACCGTATACCATACGGAATTTAGATTCTCCTGTGTCACCTGTGGCTTTGGGACATACTCAGGTGGGACAGACGTTACAAAATCATATTCATTCCTAGACCTCCCTTATTTACAAACCTTTTTGGCCTTTTTTTTGCAAATTTGTTAATTGTCAATATAAGGAAGTGTCTTGGATTTAAGGGTAATTCTGTAATATTTTTCCTCTTTATAGGCATTATTATTAGGTCTATTATTTATGTCCAGTGTGGGTGTTGTATCAATTTAAATATTTATTGTGAGATACTATGTGAAATTACCTTTGTTTGTAGTTTGGATATTTTTTTTGATAAATGCAATAATTGTGATGCATGCGCTCTGTAATGATGCTACTTTCCTTTTGTTCCTTCCTTCTGTACTTCGTAGTCTTAACTTTCCTGGTTCTCTTTCTAACTTCCTCCTTTCTTATTCTTTTGTTGATCCCCTTCCTTTTCTTTTGTTTCATATTTTCACGAGACTACTACTATGCTACAATTACGCCATGGGGAGACTTGTTTTTTGGACCATCTTACGACTAGTGCTCTACTACGCCTCCGGACATTTGGAAGTGTTGAGCATCACTATATTTTTTTTTTAAGTCTTCGCCTTGTGGTGATTCTATGCTTCTGGCGCTGCCCGGTTTGACATTACCTTTGCTATGTGCCTATGCTATTTGTTCTATGTGCTGTGAATATGGTGATTTTTGGGTGTATGTGATCTCATTAAACAAATGTTGGATCCGGGATGGCCAGCATGGAGTTCAAGGTTGATTCATATACATGTTGTCATGAGTCTTTTGGCTCTGATATATATTTCTTTTATGGTATCTAAGCATGCATGCATTTATAACCGTTATGAACTTATACCTTGATTATGTCTTTTGCTTACCAATGATATTTAACATTGATATTATGGGTGTCATTCTCTTTGCTTGATTTTTTTTTTTTTGAATCTATAATATATATGCTCATTCCCTGACTGTCAATTTTGGGGGTTGTATTTTTTGTGGTGTGTCTCTAATTTTAATTCAAATATCTATGAATACACATGTATTCCTTGGGATAAAGCTGATATAATTATGCTCTTTTATCACGTATAATTGTGGTTGTTTAATGTATATTGTTGTCACACCTTAAGTGCAGCTTTTCGATTGTTAGGCTTTGATGCTACTTGGCCGTTTAGGCCCCCGCCCATTTCTTTAATTCCCTTTGTTTTGTGGGGATCCGGGAGTTTGTAATATTCCTAATATACCATCTGTTATTAGTGAATATTACACGTACCTTTTGGTACGATTATAGAGTTTATTTGGAGCAAACAAACTCTCCAACTCAATAGACGACAGCGCTATGGCGTTCGGATCCACATTACGAATAAGGATATTAAATTAGGCACCTGGAATGTTCTGAGCCTTTACCGGCCTGGGGCATTTCAGTGTACAGTTAATGAGATAGTTAAGTATAAATTAAATGTAGTATCTGTCCAGGAAGTCAGGTGGTCAGGAGACAGGAATTGTAAAACTAAAAATTATACTTTTTTCTATGGTGTTTAAAATCATAATTTTGGAACAGGCTTTTTCTTAAATAAAATCTCGGCTCTTAAAACAGTAGAATTTATTAATGATAGGATATTATATGCAGTTTTACAGGGTAGGTGGTGTAAAATTATTTTAATAGACATACATGCACCATGTGACGCTTGCGTAGGTAGGCACCAACTAACCCGGTACGTTGTTATAGATCTTAATGGAAGCGCGTGGTAAATTTACCCTCGTTAGCACCTATTCCCATGCAAGGGTCACAAACAATATCTGACGCCACGTTTCTGCTGGATAAATGTGTTCTCAATAATCGAACAAGTCAGCAGAACGGCAACGCCAGGTTCCACTGAATACTGGAATCCGCGGAACGGTCAAAAATCATGAAAAGATTCCGTTCCTGTTTCTTCTTTACTTAATTACGCTGCAAATAGAATGCTTCTTGTTACAAGAAATTACTATAATGCAAGGAAAACACTCATTCGTAATTAATACGTACCACAACCTAATAAACCAATCTCGTGTTAAGTGTCAGTTAACGAGTCATAAAAAGGGGGGGTCAAATGTGGCATTTACAAGATTTACCATTCAATTTTCACACATTCATGAAAAGGGCGGGAGACATTAGTTATCATAAAAAAGGACAATGTTCCCATTCTTACTCAAAACATAGTATATCCGTTAAGTGTACGGATTTAAACCTACGGGTCAGAAACAATCAACCAAACAAGAACATTCAGTTTTAACGTTCTTCTTCTTTTTTATTCCAACAATTTTAGATTAACTTGATTTCTCAACAACAACAATGGAACGTTTGAGATTTTTAACCTAACACTTAAATCCTTTCAAAATGAACTGTTTTCTGAATCAAGTCCAACATGTAAGCTCCATTATAAACATGCATACCCAGACACGTACATATCAAATACAGCACTAAGCAGTGCTAATAACAATCAACTGGGTATTCTTTTTACAACAGTGAATTCCTAACAACAACATGTAGATATAAATATATAGTCATTCGTGCATGGCTTTTGACGCTACAGTGTAAGGTTATGGGGAATATTAATTAAGAAGGGCAAAACGTGAAAATGCGGCATGCGAATAGTGCATTAACGGACGTAATTAAACCAGCGGTTTTCTAGCTTTCGACGATTCTTGTCTAACGATTTCCCAAGTAAAGGAATCTCCTTTACCACGCAAGAGTTTGTTCAATCACAAGGGGAAAAAAGGGTTGTATTTTTAATTATTCCTCTTTCTTGGCATTCGTTATTTTATTGAAGTGGAGCAGGAGTGCCTACGCTCGTACTGGGTGTACTTTAACTTGATTTTATTGGTTCCAATATATGTGTATAAGAGTTCGCTATCCAATCACTGCACCAAAAACACTTAGTTTATTGAGTTACGTTGAAAGAACCAAAAAGGGGGGGAATGTGTGAGAGAAGCGACTTCGTAAACAGCTTGCATAAATCAAAAAAAAATGAAAATGTATAGTTCTAAAAGCAAGCCGGCGACAGGATCTAAGATGGTAACGTTCACTATACCTTGATTATATTCCTTCGGATGGTCCTTGTCAAAAATACACGCACTTTGTCCAGTTTGGATACGTCTGGCTGCAGTCCAATGCCTCCCTACGAGTCTGGTAATCGTGGCTCCTAAGGAAGGTTTCCCATCTCTCGATATCAGTAGGTACACGTAGGACTTGGCGTTCAAGGCAAGACGACCCTGTGCCGCTGCTAATTGGCTGGTATGCAACTGCTCGAAGACAGGAAGCGAACTGAGGAATTCCCGATCGGGATCATCGAAGAAAAAAAGGGAGGGGGAGGAGAAAGTGTAGTTTTCATTATATACGATAGACGGCGACACAATCCGAACGCCATAGCGCTGTCGTCTATTGAGTTGGAGAGTTTGTTTGCTCCAAATAAACTCTATAATCGTACCAAAAGGTACGTGTAATATTCACTAATAACAGATGGTATATTAGGAATATTACAAACTCCCGGATCCCCACAAAACAAAGGGAATTAAAGAAATGGGCGGGGGCCTAAACGGCCAAGTAGCATCAAAGCCTAACAATCGAAAAGCTGCACTTAAGGTGTGACAACAATATACATTAAACAACCACAATTATACGTGATAAAAGAGCATAATTATCTCAGCTTTATCCCAAGGAATACATGTGTATTCATAGATATTTGAATTAAAATTAGAGACACACCACAAAAAATACAACCCCCAAAATTGACAGTCAGGGAATGAGCATATATATTATAGATTCAAAAAAAAAAAAATCAAGCAAAGAGAATGACACCCATAATATCAATGTTAAATATCATTGGTAAGCAAAAGACATAATCAAGGTATAAGTTCATAACGGTTATAAATGCATGCATGCTTAGATACCATAAAAAAAATATATATCAGAGCCAAAAGACTCATGACAACATGTATATGAATCAACCTTGAACTCCATGCTGGCCATCCCGGATCCAACATTTGTTTAATGAGATCACATACACCCAAAAATCACCATATTCACAGCACATAGAACAAATAGCATAGGCACATAGCAAAGGTAATGTCAAACCGGGCAGCGCCAGAAGCATAGAATCACCACAAGGCGAAGACTTAAAAAAAAATATAGTGATGCTCAACACTTCCAAATGTCCGGAGGCGTAGTAGAGCACTAGTCGTAAGATGGTCCAAAAAACAAGTCTCCCCATGGCGTAATTGTAGCATAGTAGTAGTCTCGTGAAAATATGAAACAAAAGAAAAGGAAGGGGATCAACAAAAGAATAAGAAAGGAGGAAGTTAGAAAGAGAACCAGGAAAGTTAAGACTACGAAGTACAGAAGGAAGGAACAAAAGGAAAGTAGCATCATTACAGAGCGCATGCATCACAATTATTGCATTTATCAAAAAAAATATCCAAACTACAAACAAAGGTAATTTCACATAGTATCTCACAATAAATATTTAAATTGATACAACACCCACACTGGACATAAATAATAGACCTAATAATAATGCCTATAAAGAGGAAAAATATTACAGAATTACCCTTAAATCCAAGACACTTCCTTATATTGACAATTAACAAATTTGCAAAAAAAAGGCCAAAAAGGTTTGTAAATAAGGGAGGTCTAGGAATGAATATGATTTTGTAACGTCTGTCCCACCTGAGTATGTCCCAAAGCCACAGGTGACACAGGAGAATCTAAATTCCGTATGGTATACGGTTTGAGATGGGTCACATGTGCTTTACGGAGCATCTGTTGAGTATCAGGGTCTATCAACAAGGCCGTCACCGGTGTTAACATTTTGAATACCTGTACTGGACCAGACCATCGTTCCTGGAGCTTAGATGACGTTTTGTTAAAGGCATTACTTAAGGGAAAAACACGGTATGAAACCATGTCCCCGGGTTTTTAGAAACCTGAACCCGAGAGTGATCATATTTGCGTTTGCGTGAATGACAAGAACGCAGCAAGTGTTGATAAGCATCACCCCAAGCGTGTGCACGAACAGGAGACGGAGGAGCTGCCAGCTCCTCATCAGATTGTAAGTCCCAAAAAGAATTCATTGGACCATCAATATCCCGTCCAAATATTAGCCTCGCCGGCGTAGCGTGAATGGCATCGTGCGTAGCTGTATTAAAGGCAAAGGCAATACTATTTAAGTGGAGAACCCATTTGGAGTTATCTTTTGAGTGAAAACAAATTAAGGATGACTTGAGATTACGTATGAATCGTTCTGCCAAAGAAGAGTTTGGATAATAGGGACTGGTATATATATGGCGAACATTGGACTCGAATAAAAGGTTATTAAACACCTGCGAACGAAAATATGAAGCATTGTCGGACACTAATTCGCATGGAGCTCCAAAGGAAAGAAAAAAGAATTTCAATTTATCAATAATTGCGTACGAAGTCGCCGAGCGAAGTGGATATAGTGAGACCCATTTGGAAAATGCGTCCACAACCACCAAAATATAAGTATTTCCGAGAGCAGAACGAACCAAAGGTCCCACCAAATCAATGTAAAGGCGCCGCCAAGGGTGGCGTATCACCTCCGAGGAAAGTAAACCTTGAGGCTTACGAATAGCCAATTTGGCCTTTTGGCAAATTTCACAAGATCGCACACATTGCCTAATGTCAGCAAGATAATTAGGCCACCAGAAAAGACCGGAAATTTTCTTTGTTGTTTTGTTGGCTCCCAGGTGTGAACCGCCCACCGGAGTATCGTGATAGTAATGACAAATGACGTTATGTAATAATGACGGTAGGACGACCTGAGAAGTAGCGGAACGCGGAGAATGGCGAAGAAACGGACCTTGGAAAAGGCCAAAATGAGGAACAGTTTCATTATCCCGGAGTTGATCCATCATAGGACGTAAGAAAGGGTCTTGCTCCTGAAGAGCAATAATATCGGACTTGTTAAAGGGGATAATGCTGAGCTTAGGAGCAGCACATGCCAAACTACTAACGGGGGGGGGGGGGTACAATGACAAAATCTTCCGGAGAGTGTATCCGTGATAAACAATCCGCAACAGGATTTTTGGAAGAAGGAATATGTTCAACATTATATGAAAAGCGAGATAAATACAACAACCAACGTCCGAATTTACCAAATTATTCAGGATGTTTCAGTAACAACGACAATGCCTGGTTATCTGTTTGAAGCGTGAAATGCTTGGAGGTTAAGTATGTCTCAAATTTCTTGAACCCAAAGACAATAAGCCGCACATTCAGCTTCATAAATTGATTGCCTACGTTCTTGAAGAGTACGTTTGCGCGAAGCAAAGGCAATTGTTCGTAAAAAACCTTCCGAATCACGCTGATTCAGGGTAGCCCCCAAAGCTAAACTCGAAACGTCCGTCTGAAGGACAAATTCCTGAGAAAAATCAGGTAAAGACATCATGATGTCATGATGTCAAAGACATGTAAAGACATGTATGTTTCAAAAAGGCAGATTTTAGGTCATCGAAACGGCCTTGATCCTCTTTGGACCAAAGAAATGGTATATTCTTTTTGCGCTTATCAGTAAGGAAGCTAGTCCTTTCGGCAAAATGAGGGAGAAAACGCGAATAATAAGAAAGGAGACCCATGACTTGCGCCACCCCAAGCTGGGATTTAGGGGGGGCGGTATATCTTGAATAGCGGAAATGCGCTCAGGGTCCATGACCATCTGTTTATGTCGGATAATATATACCAAATAATTAATTTCCTTAGCCATCCAGGTAGATTTAACCGGATTAACAGTAAGACGGGCCTCCCGAAGAGCCTGTAGTATTTCAGTCAAATGCAAGAGATGGGACTGCTCATCAGGCGAAAACACCAGCAAGTCGTCCGCATACGTAAGACGAAATTTATATTTAAACTTTCCCAGGACCTCATCAAGTACGCGAGACAACATCTGCGTACCCAAATTGATGCCAAAGGGGACACGAGTATATATGAATTGACCAAATGAAATAACAAAGGCAGTTAAATCTTTGCTCTTTTCGTCCAACCTAATCTGGTGGAAAGACTGGCATAAATCAAGGCAGGAAAACATCGCAGCATTTTGCAAATGTTGAAATAAGAGGTCAATACGAGGCTGTGGAAATTGATCATATGCAATTATCTATTTAAAGATTGAAACGAACAAACCAAACGATGGCCACCATTTTTCTTCGGAACCAAAAAGGCCGGGCTAGCGTATGGTGACCTACAAACCTCCACGATACCCTGAGACCGTAACTCCTCAATTTGTTGTCGCATAATATCAGTTTGGACAGGGTTCAATTGGAAAGGCTTAGCCCGAAAGGGGATATCGGACACTAAAGGGATGGACACCGGTGGTAATGTACATTCACCCACCCTGTCCGTAACAACATCGGAAAAATTATTTAGTAAGTCTTGCAAATGAGAGGGTGGATCAGAGGACGATGGGAAAGGGTGTGGGCGATCTTGACCAGAAACCGGAGGGCATTTCTCCGAAAAAGAAAATGACACGTGCTGTGGGGTTTTATCTACTGAAAGACCTTCCTGAAAATAAGGAAAGGAAATAATCCAAGATTCCAAAGAAATGGTTGCCTTCGCATGAGAAAAAAAATCCATCCCCAAAATCAACGGATAAGGTAACGAATCCACTATCCAAAAACACCATTTCCATGACAAATGACCCAATCGGAGTGAAAGTTCGGATCGAGAGTCTAAAGAAAAGACCCGATTTGTCACATCCTTTAATTCCATCGTTGCGTTTCGAGCAATTGAATAACCACTTCTAATCTGCCCCAACAATGAAGAAGAAACAAGCGACACTGACGAAGCGGTATCGAGAAGAGCAACAGTTGGTTGGACTCCTAATAGAACTTTAATCGTAGGAAACAAACGATTTTCCGTTGAGAAAGGGTGTTCTGCATGCAATTGAATAGGAGTAACACCCTCGCAAACAGAACGCAGCACGGATGGCTGAGGGGAAGGAACGGGATCATGAAACAAGGTATCTGAAATCGTCGTCGACGAAGGACCAGTGGTAGCGTCTTTTGACACCGCAATGGGAGGTAATGTCGAAAAACCAGACTGTATCAAGAGTAAACAAGATGGAGGGTGTGGATCCTCCTGAGAAGATTGCATAATGTTTGAAGTTAAAGGCGGCGAGCTCACCGATACACCATGTGGGGAAGCATTAGGAGAAGACTCAAAAGGTCTATCTGAGACATCTGCTAAACGAGAGATGGAAGCGATGGTACATGTAACTCAGGATACATGTGCGTATGTCACTTTAATTCAGGTGGAAGTATTTGTTGGGCCAAGGCAAAAAATTCTCGAATAACTTGAGGACGGGGATAACATAAAATTAAAGACCGTGCAGGGAAATTCACACCATCAAGCAAAACTTCAAGTAAATGTTGTTCAGGCCATTCAACGGCTAACACCTGACTAGCATCGTAGAATTCTCGAAGAAAAGAATAAAGGGTTTCCGCTGGTTGCTGAACCCGGTGAAGGATAGAGAGTCGAAATGTTTGCATTACTGAAGAAGGTATAAGCCTGAGCCAGATCATCGATAGAAATGAATGCCAAGGTAACTTCTGTCGAAGACCTCCCATCCAAATTTCGCGGAGAGGGTTTAAAGTAAATGGTAATGCAATTAAGAGAAGGGATTCAGTATCCATTAAATCCAAAGCAATTATTTTATGGAGGAGGCACAAAAATTTATATATTGGCAAAAGATCCTCGCCCGTGATAGGCGACAATTTCCTAAAAAGGAAGGATGCCGTCTGAAAACGTATTGTTTTGCGTATGGGTGAGGAATTGTGTGGAAGAATTACACCTTGAAGAAAATCCAAGACGGAAGGGGAAGGGGGGTAGTGGTGGGATACGGAGGTTGTACATCAGTAGTCATTTTCACGAAGGAGAAAAAAAACCACACTAAAAAATTACGGGAAAAAAATTGGGGGGGGGGGTAAAAAAATTTCTATCACTACAATGTTATTTGAAAAAAAAAGGTAGATCACTAAAGCTTAAACAGCTCTGGTACCAAAACTTTGTGACGCTTGCGTAGGTAGGCACCAACTAACCCGGTACGTTGTTATAGATCTTAATGGAAGCGCGTGGTAAATTTACCCTCGTTAGCACCTATTCCCATGCAAGGGTCACAAACAATATCTGACGCCACGTTTCTGCTGGATAAATGTGTTCTCAGTAATCGAACAAGTCAGCAGAAAGGCAACGCCAGGTTCCACTGAATACTGGAATCCGCGGAACGGTCAAAAATCATGAAAAGATTCCGTTCCTGTTTCTTCTTTACTTAATTACGCTGCAAATAGAATGCTTCTTGTTACAAGAAATTACTATAATGCAAGGAAAACACTCATTCGTAATTAATACGTACCACAACCTAATAAACCAATCTCGTGTTAAGTGTCAGTTAACGAGTCATAAAAAGGGGGGGGTCAAATGTGGCATTTACAAGATTTACCATTCAATTTTGACACATTCATGAAAGGGGCGGGAGACATTAGTTATCATAAAAAAGGACAATGTTCCCATTCTTACTCAAAACATAGTATATCCGTTAAGTGTACGGATTTAAACCTACGGGTCAGAAACAATCAACCAAACAAGAACATTCAGTTTTAACGTTCTTCTTTTTTTATTCCAACAATTTTAGATTAACTTGATTTCTCAACAACAACAAGGGAACATTTAAGATTTTTAACCTAACACTTAAATCCTTTCAAAATGAACTGTTTTCTGAATCAAGTCCAACATGTAAGCTCCATTATAAACATGCATACCCAGAAACATACATAACAAATACGGCACTAAACAGTGCTAATAACAATCAACTGGGTATTCTTTTTACAACAGTGATTTCCTAACAACATGTAGATATAAATATATAGTCATTCGTGCATGGCTTTTGACGCTACAGTGTAAGGTTATGGGAATATTAATTAAGGAGGGCAAAACGTGAAAATGCGGCATGCGAATAGTGCATTAACGGACGTAATTAAAACAGCGGTTTTCTAGCTTTCCACGATTCTTGTCTAACGATTTCCCAAGTAAAGGAATCTCCTTTACCACGCAATAGTTTGTTCAATCACAAGGGGAGCAGGAGTGCCTAAGCTCGTACTGGGTGTACTTTAACTTGATTTTATTGGTTCCAATATATGTGTATAAGAGTTCGCTATCCAATCACTGCACCAAAAACACTTAGTTTATTGAGTTACGTTGAAAGAACCAAAAAGGGGGGGAATGTGTGAGAGAAGCGACTTCGTAAACAGCTTGCATAAATCAAAAAAATGAAAATGTATAGTTCTAAAAGCAAGCCGGCGACAGGATCTAAGATGGTAACGTTCACTATACCTTGATTATATTCCTTCGGATGGTCCTTATCAAAAATACACGCACTTTGTCCAGTATTGATACGTCTGGCTGCAGTCCAATGCCTCCCTACGAGTCTGGTAAACGTGGCTCCTAAGGAAGGTTTCCCATCTCTCGATCTCAACACGAAGGACTTGGCGTTCAAGGCAAGACGACCCTGTGCCGCTGCTAATTGGCTGGTATGCAACTGCTCGAAGACAGGAAGCGAACTGAGGAATTCCCGATCGGGATCATCGAAGAAAAAAAAGGAAGGGGGAGGAGAAAGTGTAGTTTTCTTTATACACGATAGACGGCGACACAATCCAAACGCCGTAGCGCTGTCGTCTATTGAGTTGGAGAGTTTGTTTGCTCCAAATAAACTCTATAATCGTACCAAAAGGTACGTGTAATATTCACTAATAACAGATGGTATATTAGGAATATTACAACCAACATGGCGTGGTGCTATACAACCAACGGAAGATAAAGATTATAATACTAAAGATGATTTTTATACAGAGTTAGAACAGGTCTTTGATAAATTTTCTCAGTATGATATGAACATTCTGTTAGGTGACTGTAATGCACAGATTGACAAACAAGAGACATTTAAACCCACGATTGGTAAAGAAAGTCTTCATGAATTAAGTAATGATAATTGTATAAGATTGATTACTTTTGCAACCTCAAAGAATTTAATTGTGAAAAATACCACTTTTAAACATAAAGATATCCATAAATATACCTGGTCTTCTCCAGATGGTAAAACTCTTTATCAGATAGATCATATTCTCATTGATAAGAGAAGACACACTACTATAATTGACGTTCGTACACATAGAGGTGCTGACTGTGCCAGTGACCATTATTTAGTAATTGCTAAATTAAGAGAAAGACTCTCAGTGATAAATCATAAGCAACAATATCTAAAAAGTTCTAAAATTTGATACTGATGAAAGAATTAAGAAATATTACCAAATTAAACTGTCAAGTAGATTTGATGTTGCAGGATTTAAATGATGATGAAAATATAAATGAAACAGACGTAAATAAGAATTGGGAGCACATTCGTAATGCAATAGAATCAGCAGCTAAAGAAAGTATAGGATACCATAAACCGAGAAAAAGTAAGTCATGGTTTGATAATAAATGTCATAATCTAATATAAATAAGAAATCAGGCTAGACTTAGATGGTTAAATAACTCTGATGATACAAATCTAAACAATTATAATAGAATAAAGCGTGAAGTTAACAGCACGTTTAGAAGTAAAAAAGAGATTACTTGAAAAGCAAAATTAACTAAATTGAAACAAACAGCAAAAATAAAAATATCAGAGATTTATATAAAGGTGTAAATAAGTTTAGAAAGTAATCAACCTAAAGTAAACTTGATAAAAGATAAAGACGGTGATTTTCTAGCTGACCCAAGCGATATTCTAAATAGATGGAAGAACTACTTTAATGACCTTTTAAATGTCCATGTAGGAAATAAATCAGAATTAAATGAAGTACACACAACAGAACCTTTAGTTCCAGAACCTAACTTGACTGAAGTTAAAGATGCTATTAAAAGGCTAAAGAATAACAAAGCACCTGGCATTGATTTAATACCAGCTGAGTTAAATAAATATGATGGTAATTCATTAATATGTCAGATTCATAAATTAATTTGTTTAATATGGAATAAAGAAGAAATCCCTCAACAGTGGAAAGAATCCATAATTGTTCCTGTGTTTAGAAAAGGTGATAAAATGAACTAAAATAGTTACCGTGAAATTTCTCTACTCTGAACAAAATATAAAATATTATCTAACATTATTTTAACAAGACTAACACCATATGCTAACGAAATTATAGGTGATTATCGATGTGGATTTAAACGTAACAGATCAACTACAGATCAAATTTTTCACATGAGACAGACACTTGAAAAAAAGTGGGAATATAATCAAAATGTCCATCAGCTATTCATTGATTTCAAAGAAGCAAATGATTCGGTCAAAAGAGATAAATTATATAAAATATTAGTAGAGTTTGGAATACCTAAGAAGCTTGTTAGTATGATAAAAATATACACCAGTGAAACAGAAAGTAAAATTCGTGTGGGTATTAATATGTCTGACAAATTTACAATTCACGATCGGTTAAAACAAGGAGATGCATTATCTCCATTGCTCTTTAATTTTGCCTTAGAATATGCTGTTAGGAAGGTAAAAGAAACTAAAGAAGGACTAAAATTAAATGGTGTGACTCAGTTGTTAGCATATGCAGACGATTTAGACTTACTGGAGGATGATGTGAATACAATTAAGAATAATGCTAAAATATTTTTCAAAACTGCTAAAGAGATAGGTTTGGAAGTTAACAAAGTATATGCTTACAGACCGAAACCAAGTGTTAGGTAATAATCAAAATTTAATTATTGATAACAACTTGTTTGAACCAGTTTCCAAATTCAAATACTTAGGAGTAATATTAACAAATGAAAATTATATTAAAGAGGAAATAAAAAGTAGGCTCAATTTAGGAAATGCATGTTACTTCTCTCTTCATAAACTTTTGTCTTCTCGTTTAATATCTAAGAAACTAAAAGTTAAAATATACAAAAACTCATTATCTCTACAGACATTACCAGAGATGATTTTGATGAAAATTTTGAATTATTATGCTTTACAGAGCCTTAAGAGCTTTTTAATTATGAAATTTGGACTTTAGGTTGAGTACTTTATTTTTCGAGAAATACGCGTTCAATGATGATACTCGTTTGAAACTCATTTTCTCAACTGACCTAGCTCGAGATAATTTTCTTTAAAATGTTGAATTAATATGCTTTTCAGAGCCTGAAAATCATTTTAATTAAAACATTTCGCTCATAGGATAAAAACTTGATTTTTCGAGAAATTCCCGATAAATTCTAATTTAAATTTGAAAGTTATCTTCTACAAGCCAAGCCTGAGATGATTTACAAGCAAATGTTGAATTATTATGCTTTTCAGAGATTGAAAAGCGTTTTAATTAATACATTTCGCTTTTAGGATCAAAACTTGATGTTTCGAGAAAATTACGTTCAATGCTAATACTCACTTAAATTTAATTTTCTACACAGACCTAGCGAGAGATGATTCTCATTAAAGTGATGAATTATTATGCTTGAAATATTCGCGTTCAAAGCTAATACTCACTTCAGACTCTTTTTCTATACAAACCAAGCCAGACATGATTTACTTTAAAATGTTTAATTATGTATGTCATTGATACATTTGATCACATAATAAAAATGCTCCTTCATTGCTAGAAACTTTAATCGACTTGAAAATGCTTCATCTTTTCTTTTTCGGGAGTATAATATTGTATATTAAGCTGCGATAGTTGCCGCGGTGGCTCAATCGGTAAAGCGTCTGACTACCATGCTCAAGGTCCCGGGTTCGATCCCCGGCCGGTTCAAATCCGGGAACTTATCTAACGATGGAAGCGGCCCCGGTGCTTACCCAGCGTCGAATAACATGGGTACCTGGGGGAAACTCTGGGGGGTAAAGGAGGTCAGTGGCATGATGCTGATCACAACCCCCATTCAGGACCGGGATCAAGAAAGTGTGTGACGTTACACCCACACTCCCTATACGCCTTCATGGCGTGGTTCTGTGCACAAGGGAGCACTTTACCTTATTTTTTTACCTTTATATTAGGCTGCGATAAGTCATGGGTGCATGCCACACTCACTTACAATTTAATAAAGTGTCAATTAACAGTTGTGCTGTCTAATGTGTTTGTGTTCGCCTGGTGTAGTAATTGTGCTGTCTAAAGTGTTTGTGTTTGTCTTGTGTAGTAGTTCCTCCAATCATTTTGGGATGAGGAGACAGGTGAGTGGAGAACGTTACATAATTTAGAACTACATAATTTGTATTCATGTCCAGATATTAGAATAATTAAATCATGAAGACTTAGGTGGGCAGGCCATGTAGCACGAATGGGAGAGAAAAGAGGAGTTTACAGGATTCATGTTGGGAAACCTGATGGTAAGAGACCTGTAGGAAGGCAAAGAGGAAGATGGAGGGACAACGTTGAGATGGACTTAAGGGAAATCGGTAGGGATGGAAAAGAGTATATAGAACTTGCTCAAGAGAGAGAAAGATGAAAGGCCTCTGTTGCTGCAGCCATGAACCTTCGGGTTTAAGAAGGCTAGGGATTTAGTTAGTTAGTTAGTTGAATTATTATGCATTTTAGAGCCTGAAAAGCGTTTTAATTATTACAATTCTAGTTTAGGATAAAAACTTGATTTTTCGAGAAATTCGCGTTATATGCTAATTTTCGTTTGAAACTCATTTTCTCTACAGACCAAGCCAGATATGATTTTCATGAAAATTTGTAATTATTATGCTTTTCAGAGCCTTAAAAGCGTTTGAATTATGACATTTGGACGATAGGTTGAATACTTGATTTTTCGAGAAAAACGCGTTTAACGCTAGTACTCGTTTGAAACTCATTTTCTCAACTGACGTAGCTAAAGATGATTTTCTTTAAAATGTTGAATTAATATGTTTTTCAGAGCCTGAAAAGAGTTTTAATTAAAACATTTCGCTCATAGGATCAAAACTTGATTTTTCGAGAAATTCTCGATAAATTCTAATTTAAATTTTAAACACATTTCTTCTACAGGCCAAGCCAGAGATGATTTTCAAAGAAATGTTGAATTATTATGCATTTCAGAGCCTGAAAAAAGTTTAATTATTACATTTCCCCTATAGGATCAAAACTTGATGTTTCGAGAAATTTACGTTCAATGCTAATACTCACTTAAATCTAATTTTCTATACAGACCTAGCGAGAGATGATTCTCATTAAAGTGATGAATTATTATGCTTTCCATAGCCTAAAAAGTGTTTTAATTATTACATTTCGGCAATAGAATCAACACTTGATTTTTCGAGAAATTCCCGTTAAATGATAATTTTCGTTTAAACCCATTAATGCCCAGAATTTTTTTTTCAGATATCTGTTTTATACTTGAATATATGGCTATTGAGGGTCATATATTATGCTTAACTTCAGTTTCGATATGATATCTTTACTTGTTAAAGAGTGGAGGGGGGCCACAAATGTGGGCACTGGGCACTAATGTATCTCCTGATATTTATTATGATAGAGAAATTATAATAAGTCACTTTTCTACAAGAGCTTTAAAGTAATTTATAATGCAAAGGTTCTGAATTTATGAAAGTACAGTTCGTCTGATCAACATTTTATGCACTGAAGTATACTAGAACTTACATAATATCTCCTTGTAAATATAATGGTAAATTTTTTTTTCTTAGTAAATTACTCCCAAAATATTTCGTCTGCATGAGCTTCAAATAAATTTATACTGCAAATTTCTGGATTTAGAAAAGTATTTCTTCGATTTTTCAAAAGTTGATTTGTGACTGTGAAACCTTTCAAAACATTTGATGTGACATCCCACGTTGCACTTTCTGCACTTTTTCCAAGTATTCTTCTTGCACTCTTCACATCGTATTTGTGTTTTGTTGGTGTCTAACATGTGAGGAGCACCATCTAGTCGAATATTATCGTCAACTCGTATCTTCCCAGTTGTGGATACTCGTGACTGCCTTGGACGCTCTTGTGTGTACCTAGACAAATAATTCTGAACTACAAAGCGGGTGAATGCGAGAAGATCTAAACCCTGCTGGTGTCCAATGGGTGTTTTTAATCTGTACAGCTGCCAAGCGTTATTCATTGTAGCATTTAAAAAATAAGCAATGAGCTGCCAGTACCATTTTCGGTTTGGAATTGTGATGCGGTAAGTAGATATGTTCTGATCTATTTGGTCTATTCCACCCATGTAAGTGTTGTACAAGCTGGCTGATCTATAAAAATGTGTTTCTTTTCTGCTCGACACCATCTTTTACTTTTCCCCAATGGATGCACACCACAGCTCGTCGATGCTACAGTTACAACGTTGTTGTCATTCTATTGCACCAAAGTTATTGCAGATTTTGTGCCCGTGACGAACCACGGATTTCCTTCTTGAACACTTTGGAATTAATGAGATGCGCCTTTTCAACTCGATTTACTCGATTGTACCAACTACATCATGCCGTTTATGTAGTAAGGAGTCAAACAATCTGAGGGACGTAAAGAAATTGTCCATGTACAGGCAATATGTAGTATCAAGTGGCATTTTGTTGACCAGTTTTGTAAGAACAGAACCACGTACTCCAAGTTCAGGAATAGCATTACCTGTCGAGGCCCCCTGGTATGTTTCCACCTCGAAGCTGATTACCAGATAAATGTGTGATATCAAAATCTTCATCAGAAGCGCTAACCTCATCGCTGGCCAATGCATTTTCAGGTGGTTGTATATACACATCCACATGAAGTACGTTATCCTCTTCAAGAAGAGCTGCGATTTCTTCAACATTTAGCCTGGAAAGAAAAATAAATGAAATAAATGCTTGTATTTATCTGATACCATTAGATATAAACAAAATTTCATTCAAATTGAAAAGAAGGAACGGCAAGGAGGCATTAAATGACAGTATTTCCAAGCCTACCTTTTATGCCCTTCCATTTAGAAAAAATCCGATGGCTATATAACAAAACATATACAAAGAAAATCCGTTTCCGCAATGAAGAAAACTCATAAACTTCAATTGTTTTGGTATATAATTTATAAATGCGATGTAGTAAATATTCTATGTTCCTTTTGCAACCAACGGTTTTTGTGTAAACTACAATTCTTGTGAAATATAGGTCTACGGCTCAATGTTAAAAAAAAAAAAAAATAGCTACGAAAACTGCTGAAGAAGTTCACACACACTCTTGTGCCCAGTGCCAACAAAAGTGGGCAGTAAAAATTAAACCCTTACTGTTACTATGCTATGAAGTTCAAAGAACCTTTTACTTTATAATAATAAACATAGATCATAGTAGTTTAAAATGACCCTAACAAATAATAGGTAGACCTGATTAAAAACAATGAGAAAATAACTTACCTTCTGGAAATCGCCATGCTCGAAGACTTATCAACTACAACGTACTTCAACAATAGCTCGCGCCAAAACGAATGCAACGTTCAATTTGATAACGCTACTGCAGATCACTGTTGCCAACTCGTAACTGACAATAAAAACCATTTCACGATCAATTTTTATTTACATAGTTTGTGGGCATGATCAATAACTGCCAATAGGCGCCAACAAATGTGGGCACTGGGTTCATTTTCTCTACAGACCAAGCCAGAGATGATTATCATTAAAATGTTGAATTATTATGCTTGTCAGAGCTCGAAAAGCGTTTTAATTATGACATTTGGACTAACGGATCAATAATTGATTTCTCGATAAATACGCGTTCAATGCTAGTACTCGTTTGAAACTCATTTTCCCTACAGACCTTCCCAGAGATGATTTTTATGAAAATTTGGAATTATTATGCTCTTCAGAGCCTTAAAAGCGTTTTAATTATGACATTTGGACTTTAGGTTGAATACTTGATTTTCGAGAAATACGCGTTCAATGATAGTACTCGTTTGAAACTCATTTTCTCTGCAGACCTAGCCAGAGATGGTTTTCTTTAAAAAGTTGAATTATTAAGATTTTGATTTTCAGAGCCTGAAAAGCGTATTGATTTTTACATTACGACTATAGAATCAAAACTTGATTTTTCGAGATATTCGCGTTCAAAGCTAATACTCACTTGAGACTCATTTTCTATACAAACCAAGCCAGACATGATTTTCTTTAAAATGTTGAATTATGTATGTCACTGATACATTTGATCACATAACAAAAATGCTCCTTCATTGCTAGAAACTTTAATCGACTTGAAAATGCTTCATCTTTTCTTTTTCGGGAGTATAATATTGTATATTAAGCTGCGATAGTTGCCGCGGTGGCTCAGTCAACGTTACAACGCGTCTGACTACCATGCTCAAGGTCCCGGGTTCGATCCCCGGCCGGTTCAAATCCGGGAACTTATCTAACGGTTGAAGCGGCCCCGACGTCCACCCAGCGTCGAATAACATGGGTAACTGGAGGAAACCCTGGGGGTTAAAGGCAGTCAGGGGCGTGATGCTGATCACATGCCCTCCACTCAGGACCGGGATCAAGAAAGTGTGGGGCATTACCCCCACACTCCCTATACGCCTTCATGGCGTGGTGCTATGCACAGGGGAGCTCTTTACCTTTTTTACCTTTATATTAAGCTGCGATAAGTCATGGGTGCATGCCACACTCACTTACAATTTAATAAAGTGTCATTTATCAGTTGTGCTGTCTAATTTGTTTGAGTTTGTCTTGTGTAGTATTTGTGGTGTGTAGTTTCTTTATGTTTATATTGTGTAGTAGTTGTGGTGTGTTTGTGTTTATATTGTGTTATAGTTGTGATGTGTTTGTGTGTGTCTTGTGTAGTGGTTGTGCTGCCTAATGTGTTTGTGTTCGACTTGTGTAGTAATTGTGCTGTCTAAAGTGTTTGTGTTTGTCTTGTGTAGTAGTTCCGCCATTCATATTGGGGGTTAGGCGTAGAGCTGACAACACTGCACTGTAAAAAAAAATGTCAAGAAACGTCAATATAAGGCCATAGATGTTCCCAAGGTAAAAAATTCCGGAGGTAAAATAGTCCCCCGTTCGGATCTCCGGGTGGGGAGTACTTTGGGAGGTCCCTGGACTAAGGATTAGATCCACATTACGAATAAGGATATTAAATTAGGCTCCTATTGTTCTGAGCCTTTACCGGCATGGGGCATTTCAGTGTACAGTTAATGAGATAGTTAAGTATAAATTAGATGTAGTAGCTGTCCAGGAAGTTGGGTGGTCAGGAGACAGGAATTGTAAAACTAAAAATTATACATTTTTCTATGGCGCTGAATATCATAATTTTGGAACAACCTTTTTCTTAAATAATAGAATTATCTCGGCTCTTAAAACAGTAGAATTTATTAATGATAGGATATCATATGCAGTTTTACAGGGTAGGTGGTGTAAAATTATTTTAATAAACATACAGACACCAACGGAAGATAAATATGATAATAGTAAAGATGATTTTTATACAGGGTTAGAACATTTCTCAGTATGATATGAAAATTCTCTTAGGGGACTGTAATGCACAGATTGGCAAAGAAGAGACATTTAAACCCACGATTGGTAAAGAAAGTCTTCATGAATTAAGTAATGATAATGGTATAAGATTGATTACCTTTGCAACCTCAAAGAATTTAATTGTGAAAAGTACCACTTTTAAACATAAAGATATAAATAAATATACCTGGTCTTCTTCAGATGGTAAAACTCATAATCAGATAGATCATATTCTCATTGATAAGAGAAGACACACTAGTATAATTGACGTTCGTACATATAGAATTGCTGACTGTGCCAGTGACAATTACTGAATAGTAGTTGCTAAATTAAGAGAAAGAATCTCAGTGATAAATTATAAACAACAATATCTAAAAGTTCTAAAATTTGATACAGGAAAGTTTACTGATGAAAGAATTAAGAAAAATTACCAAATTAAACTGTCAAATAGAATTGATGTTTTCCAGGATTTAAATGATGATGAAAATGTAAATGAAATAGACGTAAATAAAAGTACATTCGTAATGCAATAGAATCAGGAGCTAAAGAAAGTATAGGAAACCATAAACCGAGAAAAAGTAAGCCATGGTTTGATAATGAATGTCATAATCTAATAGAAATAAGAAATCAGGCTAGACTTAGGTGGTTAAATAACTCTGATGATACAAATCTAAACAATTATAATAGAATAAAGCGAGAAGTTAACAGCACGTTTAGAAGTAAAAAAAGAGATTACTTGAAATGCAAAATTAACTAAATTGAAACAAACAGCAAAAATAAAAATATCAGAGATTTATATAAATGTGTAAATGAGTTTGGAAAGGTGTTGCAACCTAAAGTAAACTTGATAAAAGATAAAGACGGTGATTTTCTAGCTGACCCAAGCGATATTCTAAATAGATGGAAGAACTACTTTAATGACCTTTTAAATTTACATGTAGGAGACAAATCTGAAGTAAATGAAGTACACACAGCAGAACCTTTAGTTCCAGAACCTAACTTGACTGAAGTTAAAGATGCTATTAAAAGGCTAAAAATAACAAAGCACCTGGCATTAATTTAATACCAGATGAGTTTATTAAATATGGTGGAAATACATTAATATGTCAAATTCATAAAATAATTTGTTTAATATGGAATAAAGAAGAAATCCCTCAACAGTGGAAAGAATCCATAATTGTTCCTGTGTTTAAAAAAGGTGATAAAATTAACTGCAATAATTACCGTGGAATTTCTCTACTCTCAACAACATATAAAATTTTATTTAACATTCTTTTAACAAGACTAACACCATATGCTAATGAAATTATAGGTGATTATCAATGTGGAGTTAAACGTAACAGATCAATTACAGATCAAATTTTTCACATGAGACAGACACTTGAAAAAAATTGGGAATATAATGGCACCTGGCATTAATTTAATTCCAGATGAGTTAATTAAATATGGTGGAAATTCATTAATATGTCAAATTCATAAAATAATTTGTTTAATATGGAATAAAGAAGAAATCCGTCAACAGTGGAAAGAATCCATAATTGTTCCTGTGATTAAAAAAAGTGATAAAATTAACTGCAATAATTACCGTGGAATTTCTCTACTCTCAACAACATATAAAATTTTATCTAACATTCTTTTAACAAGAGTAAAACCATATGCTAATGAAATTATAGGTGATTATCAATGTGGAGTTAAACGTAACAGATCAATTACAGATCAAATTTTTCACATGAGACAGACACTTGAAAAAAATTGGGAATATAATGGCACCTGGCATTAATTTAATTCCAGATGAGTTAATTAAATATGGTGGAAATACATTAATATGTCAAATTCATAAAATAATTTGTTTAATATGGAATAAAGAAGAAATCCCTCAACAGTGGAAAGAATCCATAATTGTTCCTGTGTTTAAAAAAGGTGATAAAATTAACTGCAAAAATTACCGTGGAATTTCTGTACTCTCAACAACATAAAAGAATATTAGATAAAAATTTTATAACAAGACTAACACCATATGCTAATGAAATTATAGGTGATTATCAATGTGGAGTTAAACGTAACAGATCAATTACAGATCAAATTTTTCACATGAGACAGACACATGAAAAAAAGTGGGAATATAATCAAAATGTCCATCAGCTATTCTTTGATTTCAAAAAAACTTATGATTCGGTCAAAAGTGATAAATTATATAATATGTTAGTAGTGTTTGGAATACCTAAGATTCTTGTTAGTATGAGAAAAATATGCACCAGTGAAACAGAAAGTAAAATTCGTGTGGGTATTAATATGTCTGACAAATTTACAATTCATGATAGGTTGAAACAAGGAGATGCATTATCTCCATTGCTCTTTAATTTTCCCTTAGAATATGCTGTTTGGAATGTAAAAGAAACTAAAGAAGGACTAAAATTAAATGGTGTGACTCAGTTGTTAGCATATGCAGATGATGAAGACTTACTGGGGGTGATGTGAATACAATTAAGAATAATACTAAAATTTTTTTCAAAACTGCTAAAGAGATAGGTTTGGAAGTTAACAAAGAGAAAACTAAATATATGCTTACAGGCTGAAACCAAGTGTTATGTAATAATCAAAATCTAATTATTGATAACAACTTGTTTGAACCAATTTCCAAATTCAAATACTTAGGAGTAATATTAACAAAAGAAAATTATATTAAAGAGGAAATAAGAAGTACTCTTAATTCAGGAAATGCATGTTACTTCTCTCTTCACAAACTTTTGTCTTCTTGTTTAATATCTAAGAAACTAAAAGTTAAAATATAGAAAACCGTAATTTTGCCTGTAGTATTATATGGATGTGAAATTTGGTCCCTTAGATTGAAAGAGGAACATATATTGAGAGTATTTGAAAATAAGATCCTTAGGAAAATCTTTGAACCTAAAAGGAATGAGGAGACAGGTGAGTGGAGAAGGTTACATAATTTAGAACTACATAATTTGTATTCATGTCCAGAAATTAATAGAATAATTAAATCATGAAGACTTAGGTGGGCAGGCTATGTGGCACGAATGGGAGAGAAAAGAGGAGTTTACAGGATTCTTGTTGGGAAACCTGATGGTAAGAGACCTGTAGGAAGGCCAAGACGAAGATGGAGGGACAACGTTGAGATGGACTTAAGGGAAATCGGTAGGGATGGAAAAGAGTATATAGAACTTGCTCAAGATAGGGAAAGATGGAAGGCCTATGTTGCTGCAGCAATGAACCTTCGGGTTTAAGAAGGCTAGGGAATTATTTAGTTAATTAAATTATTATGCATTTAAGAGCCTGAAAAGCCTTTTAATTATTACATTTCTCGCATAATAAGAAACTTGATTTTTCGAGAAATTCGCGTTATAAGCTATTTTTCGTTTCAAACTCATTTTGTCTACAGACTAAGAAAGAGATGATTTTCATGAAAATTTGGAATTTCTTTTTGGAAGACTTTCCAGAGTCTTGAAAGCGTTTTAATTATGATATTTGGACGATAGGTTGAATACTTGATTCTTCGAGAAATACGCATTTAATGTAACTCATTTTCTCTACTGACCTAGCTAGAGAAGATTTTCATTAAAATTTTGAATTATTAAGCTTTTCAGAGCATGAAGACGATTTAATTCTGACATTTCCACCATAGGATCGAAACTAAACTTTTCGAGAAATTCGGGTTCACTCCTAATACTCACTTCAGACTCATTTTCTATACAGACCAAGACAGAGATGATTTGCTTTAAAATGTTCAATTAATATGTTTTTCAGAGCCGAAAAGCGTTTTAATTAATACATTTAATTATGACATTTGGACGATATGTTGAATACCTGATTTTTCTAGATATATGCTTTCAATGCTAGTACTCGTTTGAAACTCGATTTCCTACAGACCTAGCGAGAGGTGAATCTCATTAAAGTGATGAATTATTATGCTTTTCGGAGCTTGGAAAGTTTATCAATTTTGACATTTCAACTTTAGGATCAAATCTTTTTTTTTCGAAAAATTCACGTTCTATTCTAGTACTAATTTGAAACTCATTTTCTCTAGGACCTAGGCAGGGATGATTTTCATTAAAATGTTCAATTATTATGCTTCTCAGAGCCTGAAAAGCTTTTTAGTTATGACATTTGGACTATAGGATGAATACTTGATTTTTTTTAGAGAAATACGCGATCAATGCTAGTACTCACTTGAAACTTAATTTCTCTACAGATCTAGCCAGAGATGATTTTCATTAAAATGTTGAATTATTAATCTTTTCCGAGAATGAAAAGCGTTTTAGTTCTGACATTTCGACTACTAGTGTCAAAACTTGAATTTTCGAGAAATTCACGTTCGTTGAATCTTATTTGTTCTACAGGCCTACCTAGAGATGATATTCCTTAAAATGTTGAATTATAATGCTTTTCAGAGACTGAAAAGGGTTTTAATTATTACACTTCGAATATAGGATCAAAACTTGATTTTTCTAGAAATTCGCGTTCAATTCTAATATTCATTTGAGACTCATTTTCTATACAGAACAAGCCAGAGATGATTGTCTTTAAAATGTTGAATTAATATGCTTTTCAGAGCCTAAAAATCGCTTTAATTATTACATTTCGCCTATAGGATCAAAACATGATTTTTCGAGAAATTCGCGATCAATGCTAACATTTGAGACTCTTTTTCTATACAGACCAAGTGTGACATTTTTCTACGCAGATTAGTAATAAAATCATTACGTTATATCATAGAAAAGTTAGGTAATAGAAGTGGAAGCTACATTTAAACCTCGCTGCGCTTTGAAATTGCATTTCCATCGGTGACCAGTTGATGGCGCGGCCGTCTTCTTTTGCTGCTCGCAGTAAATAGGGGGGGAAGATTAATTGTCCCACTGGAGTGTCCTTCACCACAGAAAGAACAGGGGTGGGTTATGAAACAGGTTTTCTGAAAACGAGGGGGGAATATATGTCTTTTTCTGATTTCATGCAGTTCGTGAATTTACGGAATGAGGACTTTGCCAGGCAGCTACGTACCCTACCAGGGCGCGAAATCATTGAAGATTGATTTTTTTTGGGGGGGGGGCAAGAAGATTGTGGTCTACACAGAGATACACAAACTATACATATATATTATGTATGTGCATGAAACTTTTCAAATTTTCTACCAAGCAACTGAGAAGAAAGAGCCTATATGATTAATATTTATAATGTTATTAAATATAAAAGTAAATTACTAAACATGTAAGAATACATTAGTATTTAATACATACAAGGGAATTTATTTGATATTTTTTATGTATCAGATATTTATAACTGCCTTCTCAATTGCGCCGTGAATACGTTTTCGCCTTGCAATCAAGGAGTCCCGGGTTCGATACCTGGTGGAGGCACATAGTGGTTCGGATCCCACTTTAAACTATCGTTTGATTGACTTGTTATTGATTTCTAGTTTTGGTTTTTATGTATAGGTTTTCTATCTACCTGTGGGTGATCGCGGCGATAGGGTTGAAATAAAACATTATCTCTTATGCCTTTAGAATCGGTTTGGATGGAAGGGGGAAGGGTGCCTGTTATTCGCATTAACACAAGGTTAGTCGAGCAACTGTGCAGAATAAGGTTGACTAACAATGGCAGTGAGCCTAAAGTATCCAAAGTAAACATATATTGCTTAAATATGTCTGTGACAGTGACTCAACTACAAGGGGGACAGGGGCTAATGCGAGCAATTACCCCTTCGATTTCAAATTTTATGCAAATAAAAATTCATTTTGTAAAATTTTCTTGCTTTTTCGCTCGCATTATCTGCTATTCTTGTTTTCATCACGTTCAGAGGGGCGGCGGGAGCCAGCCATTGGGCACGAATGATCTAAAAAAGTTGTAAAAAGAGAATGCCATGGCGTCCAGGGAAATTAATTGCGCACTAATAAATCAATATTGTTTTCAATTGCACAAATTGGATCTAAAAATTTTTGAGGTATCTATCTGCATTTTTCCGGACCTTCTCATCGGACTAAAATGTGTGATATAAATTAATCCCCTCACATTAGCCTTTTAATACTAATAGTAACTAATGTATTCAACAATGTGCTCAATGTACTTGTAGTACAAGTAAGAAAGTACACTTTTGTCATCTTTTACACTTTAGGTACTGAGTTACAGTACACAACGAATGATTGTCGGTTTTTGGACAAGAGAGCCTTGTACACGAAAATTTTTTCACGACTTCCACCTACACAAGAGTAGCTTACTTGAAATGAACAATATCATTTCCTGTTAAGTCACTTTCAATTCCATAGAGTGCAAATTGCTCCCTGACAAAATATCCGATACAGAGCACTTTGTACCATTTGTTTTTTTACAATAATCCGTCTGGCGACAATATATTTACTGATATAGGGGAAATCACATTGTTTGAGCTGAATTGTTATACAACACCTTGTGTCAACAATCCTGCACAGAATTTCTTTGTTTCTTCAAACAGAGTCATTCAGAACTGAGCTGAAGACAATGAGACGAGAGTCGGGAACCTCTCTCCTTCAAAGGGTTACATTTGCATGTAAAATGTCCCTTCTTTCACCAAAATGTAGAAAATTCATAAAATTACTTAAAAAATGGCCGAAGAATGACAAACGGTTTTAAAAGTCTAAAAAATTACATTTACTTCAAAAAGGTTCAAAGAATTGCAAAAAAGTGCCCAAACAATGGCGTAACCATTTATTCACTTACGTGTAAAATACGTTCCTATCTACTTATGCAATGTTTCTGCCTTACCAAAAAAAATATGCATTTGCATCAAAATCCTAGCCCTAGTTATCACATTACAAAGGATGTAATATTATTGAAATTCCAATTTCTCACCACCAGAGTAAAGAACCTGGATAGCTACTTGGTGACTCGGACAGAACGACACCAATCAGATGTCAGCCCACCCCTTCCTTTTTTTCAGCTCCACATTTATAGTAGTCAATCATTATTAAATTGTTTCGTTCTACGTGTATTTCGATGCCCGGCCTGGGCATGGATGTTCATTGTGAATGTTCACATATGAATTTCATCATATCATCACTCATCATCATCGCCGTGATTAGCCAAAGTGTCAGAAAACGACGTAAATAACCTAATTCAATCAATTGAGCATTCAACACTTTCGAATCTGCCCCCCCCCCACAAATGCTTTGTGTGAGCCTTCTTCAAATCAACATGTTCTAGTTGCTGAAATGGCGACCCTCGGAAGAAGTTTCACCTACGTAGGTGACGTCACAGCAGGCCTGTAGCTATAGGGAGCAGAGGGGCAACTACCCCCCTGTAAAAAATACAGAATACATATCTACCTGGAATTCTCACTAATCTTTACAATTTGATCCTGTATTACTCTAGCAACATAACAAAGACATTTATTGATTTTGTGATTTATGAAGGTGTGTCAGATTCCGTATAATGTCGGATCAGGATTTGGGGAATAAAATGTCTTCCAGAATCAAACTTCAGGAAATGATTTATCAATTTTCAGTATGTAGAACAGTTGTGATATTTTGAGTAGTCTTGTATTAAAAGTGCCTAATGTATTTGGATGTTTTTCTTGGATGTGTTGCTAAGAAGTTTGAACAGCATAATTTTTTGTTTTCCAAGTCTACCTTTTGGTAATAGCGATTCATGTGATAAAGAGAGGGAGTGACGTGAAATTGATGAAGAGACACTCACAAACACTGCTGCAACCACAGGGGGTAGGGGCATTGTCCCCCCCAATCTTGAACGGAAGTCCAATCTGGTAGGGGGCAAACATTGAAGTAAAGAAACATGACTAGCAGAATCTAAGAATAGTAGAACAAAATGGATACTCAAGTTGGAATTAGTTTTCAAGTGTTTCTTGCTATTTTCCTCCAGACGCCTAAGGGCACTTGCAGGGGACAAAGAGGGGCAATTGCTCCCTCGATTTCAACTTTCTTTTACAAATAAAAGTACATTTCGTAAAATTTTCGCTCCCTTCGCTCGCAAAGTCAATATTTCCTATTCTTATAATCCCATTTTCAGAGCTATAGCTAGGGGGCGGCGGGAGTCAGCCATGGGAGCCAAAACGATCTAAATAAAAAAATGTTAAAGAGAATGCCATGTTCCCAAGTGAAATTTGTTGCGCCCTATTAAATAAATATTGTTTTCAGATTGCAAATATTTGATACTAAAGATTTTCCTGCTCGCTTCGATCCCAATATGATTATTTTCTGTAATGCATTCTAAATTACCCGAGAGAGAGTTAAGGCCAGATATATACTTCAGACTGTTGCAGCTTAAGTGCATGAACAATTCTTTTGAGGAAATGGAGCGTTCACATTTCAATATATAATTTAAGAAACTTTGAATACGTACACAATTTAGCGTTAACATGTTGCATATGTGTTTTCTTATTTTATGTCGCTCTATGTTACATATGTTTAAAATATATGTTGTATGCATGAAAGTTATACTCGTCATATGTACAAAATAATAATGTTCGTCATTATTCTGTCCTTGAAAAATACGGTTTGTGTGCTTGTTTTCCATTATTAGCTAATATGAAATTGAACGTGTTGAAAAAATATTTCAAATAATTTGTTCAAACACAAATGCTTTAGCACCGACTTCTATCCCCTTTTGCATGATTTACGACGATAATAACGTCTTGTAATGTTACTATTATTACTACCATTACCACCACTATATTACTATTATTATTATTATTGGCACGTTTGTCCTGGTACTTGACCCTCCCCTCTGCTCACAAAGAAGACTCATGCTCAGGCTCGAACCTGGAACCCCTGGCTTCGCAGTGTGTTATGTAACCATCCTACCATGTAGGTCGGCTAGTGAAAGATGTAGGACAGCTTACTGGCTCAAATTATTATCAAACACGATGAAAATGTGATAGTATTTCACAATTATTATTTCGGTTAGAAAGCGATAAAATTTGTAGTTCGATAGGGTTACACTAAGCATCTTATGGAGTGTAAATATCAATTTCAAATCTTATGAATCATTTCTCTATGCAAACGCATCAAATATGGTAAGCAACATAGGTGTGTGTTATGATATCCATTTTATAAAGGAAAAGTTAAGTTTTGACCCTGACTGTTTGCATGATATCGTTTCAATAGCATGTTATATATTGCTCTCAGAATTTTAAACGGCAGTAAAAATAAATGACATTTGGTACTACGAAGCTTACAATGGGATTGCATCCATTAAGGACAGAAGATGCCTATTTTGATTGCTTGTAACATCGAAAGATGAATTAGAGGCGCAAATAGTGACTGAGAAAAGTTGCTTGCCTTGATGTCCTGCACACACTGTAAAAGTTGTCAATGTTATCAGGCGGCACCTTATGAATGTAGGTTCAAGAAAATGACAAGTAGAAAAAAGCTGCAGTGAAATAAATACGATTGAAAATCTCTCAAATTACATTCTATTTATTTTATTATATTTATAATAATAAATTGTGCCTGTAGCAGAAGTTGTCTGTTAAACCTACCTCAGGCACAACCTAATTTTTTGACAAATAATTATGTCAACTCTTCTGCTATGTAGTGGATTCTCCTATTTTATTCATATATCTTAAGCCATTGTGTGACTGGGAAAAATTAGTATTAGAATAAAAATCCCTGATATTTGGGGTTTGTAATCTTTTGCTCAAAAATTGGTGACGATAAGCTGTTCAGAGACTTCGTGCCGCGGAAATGGGGTAAAGCGAAGGAGGCCCCTTATATCTTTCGGTTTCGTACCATAGTCATTAAGGAAGGTATTTTTCAAAATGTTCGATAAAACTTGATAAAACATGAAATATTAATGATGACAGTGTAATCCAAGAAGTCGCTGATCAATCAAGGGATTCCTATTTGTTTGTCAGGTGTCAACACAATATTTTGCAAAATGGTTAACGTAGGCAAAGATTGTCTGAAGTGATGCAAGAGTCTTTCATTTGAAGCAAATAGAATCCATGGTGGAGTAAGGGACCCATTTTAATGTTTTAGCAAGTAGGTCTAAAAAAATGTAAATGTTTACACAATTCATCAAAGTGTAGATAATATGTAACCATTATTATTTAATTAATTCTATTTTTCTTGCCTAACACAACACAATGGTGTTCTTGGATTCTCGTTAGATTCCTTTGTGCGTAAAAATCTTGCATACTGGAAACTAGAGGAAAACATTATGATGCACGATTTATAAAAGTCTTCCTTAATCAGTTCTGCAGGGAAGCCCAAAGCTGTTGGTACATATTAATCGTCTATGACCTGTAAATTTAACGTAGATACAGTCCCGATTAGCCTATTTATGTTAAACTTTATCTTTGTATTCTTTGGTAGTCTGAAAAGGTCATTATCGAAATATTGTTATTTGATGTTGCTCGAACTTTATTGTTCGTTGGAGTTTCATTCAAGATATCATTCCTTTCCTGGCCAAACCTGAATCAGATCCGCGAGCAGTTTGGGCATCGGGGTAATGGTTGCGGTCGTAAACTTGCGAACATTACGACAGTGATTAAGTCCTAACTCAAGGTTACCCCCCGCCCTCCTCCTCGAAGCCAATGCATCGCTATTTTTCCACAGAAGATTTGAATCTGAAACCTGCGAAGATTGACATAACAGCTACTGAAGGCAGCCACGAAAGCTCAATTGATTATGATAATTAGAGACAGTGGCGTAGTGGCCGCCCGCCATTGCAGGGTGTGGCGAGGTGTAGAACCATCCCCGCAATATTCTTTCTCTCTCTCTGCTTCTGAAATTTTATATTGCTTTGAAATTCAACAGGAAGTGTCGCTTATGAAATAATTTAATTTACAAGACAGAAATCCGGTTTCCAGTAACATATGATACGACATCTTCGATAATAAGCAGGGGCGTTCTGGTTCGGCCAGAGGGGCCCGGCTAACTTAACATATGTGTCCCCTCCGAAATGCAGAATTAACTTCCTTGCTCGCGGGTGGACATCTATAGGAAAAATCCCATATCTCATAACTAGACCTCGGATTTTTAGATTCTAAAAATCCTGATATAGGTCATAAAAATCTTAAGTTAGGCTCGAAAAATCCTAAAATAGGTTCGAAAAACCCTAAAATAGGTTCTAAATATCCTGAAATAGGTCCTAAAAATCTTAAGTTAGACTCGAAAAATCCTGAAGTAGGTTATAAAAAACTTAAAATAGTTCAAAATTTCTGAATACTGCTGAATAGGTATAGTCGCCGGCAATGAAAATGGGACACATATATCCTGAAATATGCACTATCTTGCATAACGTTATGTGTGTTGCCTAACCCTACGGCGATGGCAGAACTCTACATTGGAAATTTGCTATTAAAATCCACTCATCGCCGTATAGTTAGACACCAATCTGTTTTCATGTTAACGACAGTGAAACTCCGCAATTTTGTCTGTGAGGATCATCTTATATTCTGAAAATCTTACAACAAAAATATAGTGAGTGGTGCAAACTTCAATGCTGAAATGTAAGTTTGCAAGGCGTGAATGCCGCAAAGCATGGAAGTGACGCCAAAGTGAGCAAGACCACAAAGATCAGACCACTTTGTATTGCACAGGTAACAGTGGAACCTAAAATAGGTTCTAACAAGCAAAATAGGTTTTTAGGCACTAAAAAACTTTTGTTGCGTTTTTTAACGAAACGCTGACGTAACTTATTATTTCTTGCATGAATCCAGTATAGAAAGATCCAGTTACTCAACTAGTCGTTGCTTTGTTGCTGCACAATATAAAGAATTAAATTTGATAAATCATGAACTTTTATCACTAATTTTAATTTTACGACTGGTATTTGAATGTAACTTGACATCAAATATTTTCAAGATGGCTCTAAGCCTTTTTATATTCAAATAAGAGTTGAAAAAAAACTAAAATAGTTTACACCTGTTCCATGTTACTTCAAAGTGGTCCCAAAACTCAGTTTGATGTGGAGTCGAATTATCCCTTTGCCCTAAGGGTTCACAGCGTATGGGTTAAATGTTACCATTATTTGGGGGCATTTTGTGAAGTTCATTTTTCATCCAAATTGAAATTCTGTGGACATTTCCTTCTTTCCAGTGTGTTTTTATTTTATAATCTACAGTGCTCGAAGTGGTATGCATAGCTGGTATGCTTGGTCGAGGAGGATTGGATTGATTTGGTGTTTTAAGTCCACTTTATGCACAGTAAGGCTAATCGGGACTGGACCTACAGTTTAAAGTGGGATCCGAACCACTTGTGCCTTCACCGGGTATCGAACCCGGGACCCCTTGATTACAAGGCGACGACGCTACCATAGCGCCATCGGGGAGGCCTCTTGGTCGAGGAGGGTCTTTGTGTAGATCAGCATGGAGACGAAGAAGCAGTGGGGGATGTTTATGCAAATTATCCTAACAGGAGGGGATGGTTAATGGAAATTTACATAACTGGGGAAAAAGCACCCCTCTGCACTCCTTCTCCACACCCACAACTCCAGCACTGATGATCTATTATTAATATAAAAAGGTTTTGTTTCATGAAATATATCGAAAAGAAATGCTATTGTTGAAATTATTATTAATAATGTCCACTATTATTAAAATTGAAATCCTTTTCGGAATTCAGTCTTTCCGATCGACTTTCATTGAGTGACGAATTTTCATTAGTTACTATTAGTATTAAAAGGCTAATGTGAGGGGATTACTTTATATCACACATTTTAGTCCGATGAGAAGGTCCGGAAAAATGCAGATAGATACCTCAAAAATTTTTAGATCCAATTTGTGCAATTGAAAACAATATTGATTTATTAGTGCGCAATTAATTTCCCTGGACGCCATGGCATTCTCTTTTTACAACTTTTTTAGATCATTCGTGCCCAATGGCTGGCTCCCGCCGCCCCTCTGAACGTGATGAAAACAAGAATAGCAGATAATGCGAGCGAAAAAGCAAGAAAATTTTACAAAATGAATTTTTATTTGCATAAAATTTGAAATCGAAGGGGTAATTGCTCGCATTAGCCCCTGTCCCCCCTGTAGTTGAGTCACTGTCACAGACATATTTAAGCAATATATGTTTACTTTGGATACTTTAGGCTCACTGCCATTGTTAGTCAACCTTATTCTGCACAGTTGCTCGACTAACCTTGTGTTAATGCGAATAACAGGCACCCTTCCCCCTTCCATCCAAACCGATTCTAAAGGCATAAGAGATAATGTTTTATTTCAACCCTATCGCCGCGATCACCCACAGGTAGATAGAAAACCTATACATAAAAACCAAAACTAGAAATCAATAACAAGTCAATCAAACGATAGTTTAAAGTGGGATCCGAACCACTATGTGCCTCCACCAGGTATCGAACCCGGGACTCCTTGATTGCAAGGCGAAAACGTATTCACGGCGCAATCGAGAAGGCAGTTATAAATATCTGATACATAAAAAATATCAAATAAATTCCCTTGTATGTATTAAATACTAATGTATTCTTACATGTTTAGTAATTTACTTTTATATTTAATAACATTATAAATATTAATCATATAGGCTCTTTCTTCTCAGTTGCTTGGTAGAAAATTTGAAAAGTTTCATGCACATACATAATATATATGTATAGTTTGTGTATCTCTGTGTAGACCACAATCTTCTTGCCCCCCCCCCCAAAAAAATCAATCTTCAATGATTTCGCGCCCTGGTAGGGTACGTAGCTGCCTGGCAAAGTCCTCATTCCGTAAATTCACGAACTGCATGAAATCAGAAAAAGACATATATTCCCCCCTCGTTTTCAGAAAACCTGTTTCATAACCCACCCCTGTTCTTTCTGTGGTGAAGGACACTCCAGTGGGACAATTAATCTTCCCCCCCTATTTACTGCGAGCAGCAAAAGAAGACGGCCGCGCCATCAACTGGTCACCGATGGAAATGCAATTTCAAAGCGCAGCGAGGTTTAAATGTAGCTTCCACTTCTATTACCTAACTTTTCTATGATATAACGTAATGATTTTATTACTAATCTGCGTAGAAAAATGTCACACTTGGTCTGTATAGAAAAAGAGTCTCAAATGTTAGCATTGATCGCGAATTTCTCGAAAAATCATGTTTTGATCCTATAGGCGAAATGTAATAATTAAAGCGATTTTTAGGCTCTGAAAAGCATATTAATTCAACATTTTAAAGACAATCATCTCTGGCTTGTTCTGTATAGAAAATGAGTCTCAAATGAATATTAGAATTGAACGCGAATTTCTAGAAAAATCAAGTTTTGATCCTATATTCGAAGTGTAATAATTAAAACCCTTTTCAGTCTCTGAAAAGCATTATAATTCAACATTTTAAGGAATATCATCTCTAGGTAGGCCTGTAGAACAAATAAGATTCAACGAACGTGAATTTCTCGAAAATTCAAGTTTTGACACTAGTAGTCGAAATGTCAGAACTAAAACGCTTTTCATTCTCGGAAAAGATTAATAATTCAACATTTTAATGAAAATCATCTCTGGCTAGATCTGTAGAGAAATTAAGTTTCAAGTGAGTACTAGCATTGATCGCGTATTTCTCTAAAAAAAATCAAGTATTCATCCTATAGTCCAAATGTCATAACTAAAAAGCTTTTCAGGCTCTGAGAAGCATAATAATTGAACATTTTAATGAAAATCATCCCTGCCTAGGTCCTAGAGAAAATGAGTTTCAAATTAGTACTAGAATAGAACGTGAATTTTTCGAAAAAAAAAGATTTGATCCTAAAGTTGAAATGTCAAAATTGATAAACTTTCCAAGCTCCGAAAAGCATAATAATTCATCACTTTAATGAGATTCACCTCTCGCTAGGTCTGTAGGAAATCGAGTTTCAAACGAGTACTAGCATTGAAAGCATATATCTAGAAAAATCAGGTATTCAACATATCGTCCAAATGTCATAATTAAATGTATTAATTAAAACGCTTTTCGGCTCTGAAAAACATATTAATTGAACATTTTAAAGCAAATCATCTCTGTCTTGGTCTGTATAGAAAATGAGTCTGAAGTGAGTATTAGGAGTGAACCCGAATTTCTCGAAAAGTTTAGTTTCGATCCTATGGTGGAAATGTCAGAATTAAATCGTCTTCATGCTCTGAAAAGCTTAATAATTCAAAATTTTAATGAAAATCTTCTCTAGCTAGGTCAGTAGAGAAAATGAGTTACATTAAATGCGTATTTCTCGAAGAATCAAGTATTCAACCTATCGTCCAAATATCATAATTAAAACGCTTTCAAGACTCTGGAAAGTCTTCCAAAAAGAAATTCCAAATTTTCATGAAAATCATCTCTTTCTTAGTCTGTAGACAAAATGAGTTTGAAACGAAAAATAGCTTATAACGCGAATTTCTCGAAAAATCAAGTTTCTTATTATGCGAGAAATGTAATAATTAAAAGGCTTTTCAGGCTCTTAAATGCATAATAATTTAATTAACTAAATAATTCCCTAGCCTTCTTAAACCCGAAGGTTCATTGCTGCAGCAACATAGGCCTTCCATCTTTCCCTATCTTGAGCAAGTTCTATATACTCTTTTCCATCCCTACCGATTTCCCTTAAGTCCATCTCAACGTTGTCCCTCCATCTTCGTCTTGGCCTTCCTACAGGTCTCTTACCATCAGGTTTCCCAACAAGAATCCTGTAAACTCCTCTTTTCTCTCCCATTCGTGCCACATAGCCTGCCCACCTAAGTCTTCATGATTTAATTATTCTATTAATTTCTGGACATGAATACAAATTATGTAGTTCTAAATTATGTAACCTTCTCCACTCACCTGTCTCCTCATTCCTTTTAGGTTCAAAGATTTTCCTAAGGATCTTATTTTCAAATACTCTCAATATATGTTCCTCTTTCAATCTAAGGGACCAAATTTCACATCCATATAATACTACAGGCAAAATTACGGTTTTCTATATTTTAACTTTTAGTTTCTTAGATATTAAACAAGAAGACAAAAGTTTGTGAAGAGAGAAGTAACATGCATTTCCTGAATTAAGAGTACTTCTTATTTCCTCTTTAATATAATTTTCTTTTGTTAATATTACTCCTAAGTATTTGAATTTGGAAATTGGTTCAAACAAGTTGTTATCAATAATTAGATTTTGATTATTACATAACACTTGGTTTCAGCCTGTAAGCATATATTTAGTTTTCTCTTTGTTAACTTCCAAACCTATCTCTTTAGCAGTTTTGAAAAAAATTTTAGTATTATTCTTAATTGTATTCACATCACCCCCAGTAAGTCTTCATCATCTGCATATGCTAACAACTGAGTCACACCATTTAATTTTAGTCCTTCTTTAGTTTCTTTTACATTCCAAACAGCATATTCTAAGGGAAAATTAAAGAGCAATGGAGATAATGCATCTCCTTGTTTCAACCTATCATGAATTGTAAATTTGTCAGACATATTAATACCCACACGAATTTTACTTTCTGTTTCACTGGTGCATATTTTTCTCATACTAACAAGAATCTTAGGTATTCCAAACACTACTAACATATTATATAATTTATCACTTTTGACCGAATCATAAGTTTTTTTGAAATCAAAGAATAGCTGATGGACATTTTGATTATATTCCCACTTTTTTGCATGTGTCTGTCTCATGTGAAAAATTTGATCTGTAATTGATCTGTTACGTTTAACTCCACATTGATAATCACCTATAATTTCATTAGCATATGGTGTTAGTCTTGTTATAAAATTTTTATCTAATATTCTTTTATGTTGTTGAGAGTACAGAAATTCCACGGTAATTTTTGCAGTTAATTTTATCACCTTTTTTAAACACAGGAACAATTATGGATTCTTTCCACTGTTGAGGGATTTCTTCTTTATTCCATATTAAACAAATTATTTTATGAATTTGACATATTAATGTATTTCCACCATATTTAATTAACTCATCTGGAATTAAATTAATGCCAGGTGCCATTATATTCCCAATTTTTTTCAAGTGTCTGTCTCATGTGAAAAATTTGATCTGTAATTGATCTGTTACGTTTAACTCCACATTGATAATCACCTATAATTTCATTAGCATATGGTTTTACTCTTGTTAAAAGAATGTTAGATAAAATTTTATATGTTGTTGAGAGTAGAGAAATTCCACGGTAATTATTGCAGTTAATTTTATCACTTTTTTTAATCACAGGAACAATTATGGATTCTTTCCACTGTTGACGGATTTCTTCTTTATTCCATATTAAACAAATTATTTTATGAATTTGACATATTAATGAATTTCCACCATATTTAATTAACTCATCTGGAATTAAATTAATGCCAGGTGCCATTATATTCCCAATTTTTTTCAAGTGTCTGTCTCATGTGAAAAATTTGATCTGTAATTGATCTGTTACGTTTAACTCCACATTCATAATCACCTATAATTTCATTAGCATATGGTGTTAGTCTTGTTAAAAGAATGTTAAATAAAATTTTATATGTTGTTGAGAGTAGAGAAATTCCACGGTAATTATTGCAGTTAATTTTATCACCTTTTTTAAACACAGGAACAATTATGGATTCTTTCCACTGTTGAGGGATTTCTTCTTTATTCCATATTAAACAAATTATTTTATGAATTTGACATATTAATGTATTTCCACCATATTTAATAAACTCATCTGGTATTAAATTAATGCCAGGTGCTTTGTTATTTTTAGCCTTTTAATAGCATCTTTAACTTCAGTCAAGTTAGGTTCTGGAACTAAAGGTTCTGCTGTGTGTACTTCATTTACTTCAGATTTGTCTCCTACATGTAAATTTAAAAGGTCATTAAAGTAGTTCTTCCATCTATTTAGAATATCGCTTGGGTCAGCTAGAAAATCACCGTCTTTATCTTTTATCAAGTTTACTTTAGGTTGCAACACCTTTCCAAACTCATTTACACATTTATATAAATCTCTGATATTTTTATTTTTGCTGTTTGTTTCAATTTAGTTAATTTTGCATTTCAAGTAATCTCTTTTTTTACTTCTAAACGTGCTGTTAACTTCTCGCTTTATTCTATTATAATTGTTTAGATTTGTATCATCAGAGTTATTTAACCACCTAAGTCTAGCCTGATTTCTTATTTCTATTAGATTATGACATTCATTATCAAACCATGGCTTACTTTTTCTCGGTTTATGGTTTCCTATACTTTCTTTAGCTCCTGATTCTATTGCATTACGAATGTACTTTTATTTACGTCTATTTCATTTACATTTTCATCATCATTTAAATCCTGGAAAACATCAATTCTATTTGACAGTTTAATTTGGTAATTTTTCTTAATTCTTTCATCAGTAAACTTTCCTGTATCAAATTTTAGAACTTTTAGATATTGTTGTTTATAATTTATCACTGAGATTCTTTCTCTTAATTTAGCAACTACTATTCAGTAATTGTCACTGGCACAGTCAGCAATTCTATATGTACGAACGTCAATTATACTAGTGTGTCTTCTCTTATCAATGAGAATATGATCTATCTGATTATGAGTTTTACCATCTGAAGAAGACCAGGTATATTTATTTATATCTTTATGTTTAAAAGTGGTACTTTTCACAATTAAATTCTTTGAGGTTGCAAAGGTAATCAATCTTATACCATTATCATTACTTAATTCATGAAGACTTTCTTTACCAATCGTGGGTTTAAATGTCTCTTCTTTGCCAATCTGTGCATTACAGTCCCCTAAGAGAATTTTCATATCATACTGAGAAATGTTCTAACCCTGTATAAAAATCATCTTTACTATTATCATATTTATCTTCCGTTGGTGTCTGTATGTTTATTAAAATAATTTTACACCACCTACCCTGTAAAACTGCATATGATATCCTATCATTAATAAATTCTACTGTTTTAAGAGCCGAGATAATTCTATTATTTAAGAAAAAGGTTGTTCCAAAATTATGATATTCAGCGCCATAGAAAAATGTATAATTTTTAGTTTTACAATTCCTGTCTCCTGACCACCCAACTTCCTGGACAGCTACTACATCTAATTTATACTTAACTATCTCATTAACTGTACACTGAAATGCCCCATGCCGGTAAAGGCTCAGAACAATAGGAGCCTAATTTAATATCCTTATTCGTAATGTGGATCTAATCCTTAGTCCAGGGACCTCCCAAAGTACTCCCCACCCGGAGATCCGAACGGGGGACTATTTTACCTCCGGAATTTTTTACCTTGGGAACATCTATGGCCTTATATTGACGTTTCTTGACATTTTTTTTTACAGTGCAGTGTTGTCAGCTCTACGCCTAACCCCCAATATGAATGGCGGAACTACTACACAAGACAAACACAAACACTTTAGACAGCACAATTACTACACAAGTCGAACACAAACACATTAGGCAGCACAACCACTACACAAGACACACACAAACACATCACAACTATAACACAATATAAACACAAACACACCACAACTACTACACAATATAAACATAAAGAAACTACACACCACAAATACTACACAAGACAAACTCAAACAAATTAGACAGCACAACTGATAAATGACACTTTATTAAATTGTAAGTGAGTGTGGCATGCACCCATGACTTATCGCAGCTTAATATAAAGGTAAAAAAGGTAAAGAGCTCCCCTGTGCATAGCACCACGCCATGAAGGCGTATAGGGAGTGTGGGGGTAATGCCCCACACTTTCTTGATCCCGGTCCTGAGTGGAGGGCATGTGATCAGCATCACGCCCCTGACTGCCTTTAACCCCCAGGGTTTCCTCCAGTTACCCATGTTATTCGACGCTGGGTGGACGTCGGGGCCGCTTCAACCGTTAGATAAGTTCCCGGATTTGAACCGGCCGGGGATCGAACCCGGGACCTTGAGCATGGTAGTCAGACGCGTTGTAACGTTGACTGAGCCACCGCGGCAACTATCGCAGCTTAATATACAATATTATACTCCCGAAAAAGAAAAGATGAAGCATTTTCAAGTCGATTAAAGTTTCTAGCAATGAAGGAGCATTTTTGTTATGTGATCAAATGTCTCAGTGACATACATAATTCAACATTTTAAAGAAAATCATGTCTGGCTTGGTTTGTATAGAAAATGAGTCTCAAGTGAGTATTAGCTTTGAACGCGAATATCTCGAAAAATCAAGTTTTGAAAATCAATACGCTTTTCAGGCTCTGAAAATCAAAATCTTAATAATTCAACTTTTTAAAGAAAACCATCTCTGGCTAGGTCTGCAGAGAAAATGAGTTTCAAACGAGTACTATCATTGAACGCGTATTTCTCGAAAATCAAGTATTCAACCTAAAGTCCAAATGTCATAATTAAAACGCTTTTAAGGCTCTGAAGAGCATAATAATTCCAAATTTTCATAAAAATCATCTCTGGGAAGGTCTGTAGGGAAAATGAGTTTCAAACGAGTACTAGCATTGAACGCGTATTTATCGAGAAATCAATTATTGATCCGTTAGTCCAAATGTCATAATTAAAACGCTTTTCGAGCTCTGACAAGCATAATAATTCAACATTTTAATGATAATCATCTCTGGCTTGGTCTGTAGAGAAAATGAACCCAGTGCCCACATTTGTTGGCGCCTATTGGCAGTTATTGATCATGCCCACAAACTATGTAAATAAAAATTGATCGTGAAATGGTTTTTATTGTCAGTTACGAGTTGGCAACAGTGATCTGCAGTAGCGTTATCAAATTGAACGTTGCATTCGTTTTGGCGCGAGCTATTGTTGAAGTACGTTGTAGTTGATAAGTCTTCGAGCATGGCGATTTCCAGAAGGTAAGTTATTTTCTCATTGTTTTTAATCAGGTCTACCTATTATTTGTTAGGGTCATTTTAAACTACTATGATCTATGTTTATTATTATAAAGTAAAAGGTTCTTTGAACTTCATAGCATAGTAACAGTAAGGGTTTAATTTTTACTGCTCACTTTTGTTGGCACTGGGCACAAGAGTGTGTGTGAACTTCTTCAGCAGTTTTCGTAGCTATTTTTTTTTTTTTTTAACATTGAGCCGTAGACCTATATTTCACAAGAATTGTAGTTTACACAAAAACCGTTGGTTGCAAAAGGAACATAGAATATTTACTACATCGCATTTATAAATTATATACCAAAACAATTGAAGTTTATGAGTTTTCTTCATTGCGGAAACGGATTTTCTTTGTATATGTTTTGTTATATAGCCATCGGATTTTTTCTAAATGGAAGGGCATAAAAGGTAGGCTTGGAAATACTGTCATTTAATGCCTCCTTGCCGTTCCTTCTTTTCAATTTGAATGAAATTTTGTTTATATCTAATGGTATCAGATAAATACAAGCATTTATTTCATTTATTTTTCTCTCCAGGCTAAATGTTGAAGAAATCGCAGCTCTTCTTGAAGAGGATAACGTACTTCATGTGGATGTGTATATACAACCACCTGAAAATGCATTGGCCAGCGATGAGGTTAGCGCTTCTGATGAAGATTTTGATATCACACATTTATCTGGTAATCAGCTTCGAGGTGGAAACATACCAGGGGGCCTCGACAGGTAATGCTATTCCTGAACTTGGAGTACGTGGTTCTGTTCTTACAAAACTGGTCAACAAAATGCCACTTGATACTACATATTGCCTGTACATGGACAATTTCTTTACGTCCCTCAGATTGTTTGACTCCTTACTACATAAACGGCATGATGTAGTTGGTACAATCGAGTAAATCGAGTTGAAAAGGCGCATCTCATTAATTCCAAAGTGTTCAAGAAGGAAATCCGTGGTTCGTCACGGGCACAAAATCTGCAATAACTTTGGTGCAATAGAATGACAACAACGTTGTAACTGTAGCATCGACGAGCTGTGGTGTGCATCCATTGGGGAAAAGTAAAAGATGGTGTCGAGCAGAAAAGAAACACATTTTTATAGATCAGCCAGCTTGTACAACACTTACATGGGTGGAATAGACCAAATAGATCAGAACATATCTACTTACCGCATCACAATTCCAAACCGAAAATGGTACTGGCAGCTCATTGCTTATTTTTTAAATGCTACAATGAATAACGCTTGGCAGCTGTACAGATTAAAAACACCCATTGGACACCAGCAGGGTTTAGATCTTCTCGCATTCACCCGCTTTGTAGTTCAGAATTATTTGTCTAGGTACACACAAGAGCGTCCAAGGCAGTCACGAGTATCCACAACTGGGAAGATACGAGTTGACGATAATATTCGACTAGATGGTGCTCCTCACATGTTAGACACCAACAAAACACAAATACGATGTGAAGAGTGCAAGAAGAATACTTGGAAAAAGTGCAGAAAGTGCAACGTGGGATGTCACATCAAATGTTTTGAAAGGTTTCACAGTCACAAATCAACTTTTGAAAAATCGAAGAAATACTTTTCTAAATCCAGAAATTTGCAGTATAAATTTATTTGAAGCTCATGCAGACGAAATATTTTGGGAGTAATTTACTAAGAAAAAAAAATTTACCATTATATTTACAAGGAGATATTATGTAAGTTCTAGTATACTTCAGTGCATAAAATGTTGAACAGACGAACTGTACTTTCATAAATTCAGAACCTTTGCATTATAAATTACTTTAAAGCTCTTGTAGAAAAGTGACTTATTATAATTTCTCTATCATAATAAATATCAGGAGATACATTAGTGCCCAGTGCCCACATTTGTGGCCCCCCTCCACTCTTTAACAAGTAAAGATATCATATCGAAACTGAAGTTAAGCATAATATATGACCCTCAATAGCCATATATTCAAGTATAAAACAGATATCTGAAAAAAAAATTCTGGGCATTAATGGGTTTAAACGAAAATTATCATTTAACGGGAATTTCTCGAAAAATCAAGTGTTGATTCTATTGCCGAAATGTAATAATTAAAACACTTTTTAGGCTATGGAGAGCATAATAATTCATCACTTTAATGAGAATCATCTCTCGCTAGGTCTGTATAGAAAATTAGATTTAAGTGAGTATTAGCATTGAACGTAAATTTCTCGAAACATCAAGTTTTGATCCTATAGGGGAAATGTAATAATTAAACTTTTTTCAGGCTCTGAAATGCATAATAATTCAACATTTCTTTGAAAATCATCTCTGGCTTGGCCTGTAGAAGAAATGTGTTTAAAATTTAAATTAGAATTTATCGAGAATTTCTCGAAAAATCAAGTTTTGATCCTATGAGCGAAATGTTTTAATTAAAACTCTTTTCAGGCTCTGAAAAACATATTAATTCAACATTTTAAAGAAAATCATCTTTAGCTACGTCAGTTGAGAAAATGAGTTTCAAACGAGTACTAGCGTTAAACGCGTTTTTCTCGAAAAATCAAGTATTCAACCTATCGTCCAAATGTCATAATTCAAACGCTTTTAACGCTCTGAAAAGCATAATAATTACAAATTTTCATGAAAATCATATCTGGCTTGGTCTGTAGAGAAAATGAGTTTCAAACGAAAATTAGCATATAACGCGAATTTCTCGAAAAATCAAGTTTTTATCCTAAACTAGAATTGTAATAATTAAAACGCTTTTCAGGCTCTAAAATGCATAATAATTCAACTAACTAACTAACTAAATCCCTAGCCTTCTTAAACCCGAAGGTTCATGGCTGCAGCAACAGAGGCCTTTCATCTTTCTCTCTCTTGAGCAAGTTCTATATACTCTTTTCCATCCCTACCGATTTCCCTTAAGTCCATCTCAACGTTGTCCCTCCATCTTCCTCTTCGCCTTCCTACAGGTCTCTTACCATCAGGTTTCCCAACATGAATCCTGTAAACTCCTCTTTTCTCTCCCATTCGTGCTACATGGCCTGCCCACCTAAGTCTTCATGATTTAATTATTCTAATATCTGGACATGAATACAAATTATGTAGTTCTAAATTATGTAACGTTCTCCACTCACCTGTCTCCTCATCCCAAAATGATTGGAGGAACTACTCCACAAGACAAACACAAACACTTTAGACAGCACAATTACTACACCAGGCGAACACAAACACATTAGACAGCACAACTGTTAATTGACACTTTATTAAATTGTAAGTGAGTGTGGCATGCACCCATGACTTATCGCAGCCTAATATAAAGGTAAAAAAAATAAGGTAAAGTGCTCCCTTGTGCACAGAACCACGCCATGAAGGCGTATAGGGAGTGTGGGTGTAACGTCACACACTTTCTTGATCCCGGTCCTGAATGGGGGTTGTGATCAGCATCATGCCACTGACCTCCTTTACCCCCCAGAGTTTCCCCCAGGTACCCATGTTATTCGACGCTGGGTAAGCACCGGGGCCGCTTCCATCGTTAGATAAGTTCCCGGATTTGAACCGGCCGGGGATCGAACCCGGGACCTTGAGCATGGTAGTCAGACGCGTTACCGATTGAGCCACCGCGGCAACTATCGCAGCTTAATATACAATATTATACTCCCGAAAAAGAAAAGATGAAGCATTTTCAAGTCGATTAAAGTTTCTAGCAATGAAGGAGCACTTTTATTATGTGATCAAATGTATCAATGACATACATAATTAAACATTTTAAAGTAAATCATGTCTGGCTTGGTTCTGACTAGGTTTGAGGTGGGCAACGAAATTTGGTCGTTCAGGACAACACATTTCGTCTAAGCATTTATTCAGTGATTACATTGAATAAATTTGATAAAATGACTAAATTTTCAACAAAATTGACACATACTCTCTAGATTCTATCAATACGGACCATTTTTTGAGAAAAATTCCGTGTCAAAATTGGGAAATTTTAAATTGCTTCCATTTTCTAATCGGCGAATAAAGTGGATAAATTTTGAGAACTAACGAAAATTTTACGAGAACTATCGAGGACTAACAAGGAACTAACGTCCTGACTAGGTTTGAGGTGGGCAACGAAATTTGGCCGTTCAGGACAACACATTTCGTCTAAGCATTTATTCAGTGAATAAATTAGATAAATTTGATAAAATGACAAAAGTTTGAACATAATTGACACATACTCTCTACATTCTACCAATACGGACCATTTTGTGAGAAAATTCCGTGTCAAATTTCGGAAATTTCAAATTGCTTCCATTTTCTAATCGGCGAATAAATTGGATAAATTTTGAGAACTAACGAAAATTTTACGAGAACTATCGAGAACTAACAAAGAAATAACGTCCTGACTAGGTTTGATGTGGGCAACGAAATTTGGCCGTTCAGGACAACACATTTCGCCTAAGCATTTATTCACTGAATAAATTGGATTCATTTTAATAAAATGACTAAAGCTTCAACAAAATTGACCCATACTCTCTAGATTCTATCAATACGGACCATTTTTTGAGAAAAATTCCGTGTCAAAATTGGGAAATTTCAAATTGCTTCCATTTCCTAATCGGCGAATAAATTTAATAAATTTTGAGAACTAACGAAAATTTTACGAGAACTATCGAGAACTAACGAAGAACTAACGTCCTGACTAGGTTTGAGGTGGGCAACGAAATTTGGCCGTTCAGGACAACACATTTCGTCTAAGCATTTATTCAGTGAATAAGTTAGATAAATTTGATAAAATGACAAAAGTTTGAACAAAATTGACACATACTCACTCTGTACATTTTACCAATACGGACCATTTTGTGAGAAAAATTCCGTGTGAAAATTGGGAAATTTCAAATTGCTTCCATTATCTAATCGGCGAATAAATTTAATAAATTTTGAGAACTAACGGAAATTTTACGAGAAATATCGAAAACTAACGAAGAAATAACGTCCTGACTAGGGTTGAGATGTTCAACGAAATTTGGTCGTTCAGGACAACACATTTCGTCTAAGCATTTATTCAGTGATTACATTGAATAAATTTGATAAAATGACTAAATTTTCAACAAAATTTACACATACTCTCTAGATTCTATCAATACGGACCATTTTGTGAGCAAAATTCCGTGTCAAAATTGGGAAATTTCAAATTGCTTCCATTTTCTAATCGGCGAATAAATTTAATAAATTTTGAGAACTAACGAAAATTTTACGAGAAATATCGTGGACTAACGAGGAACTAACGTCCTGACTAGGTTTGAGGTTGGCAACGAAATTTGGCCGTTCAGGACAACACATTTCGTCTAAGCATTTATTCAGTGAATAAAATGGATACATTTGATAAAATCACTAAATTTTCAACAAAATTGACACATACTCTCTCGATTCTACCAATACGGACCATTTTTTGAGAAAAATTCCGTGTCAAATTTGAGAAATTTCAAATTCCTTCCATATTCTAATCGGCGAATAAAATGGATAAATTTTGAGAACTAACGAAAATTTTATGAGAACTAACGGCAACTAACGAAAATCAATCGATCTGGATGGTTTTCAGTTCGAATTTGAATATGGGTCGAAAAAGTGTCAAGTTGGCCCGACCCAATTATTTCCTTAATAGTTTCCATGTATTTTGGGAACTAACGAAAATTTTATAAAAACCATCGAGAACTGCCGAGGAACTAACGTCCTGACTAGCTTTGAGGTGGGCAACGAAATTTGGCCGTTGAGGCCAACACATTTTGTCTAAGCATTTATTCTGTGAATAAATTGGATAAATTTGATAAAATGACTAAAGTTTGAACAAAATTTACCCATACTCTCTTCATTCTACCAATACGGACCATTTTGTGAGAAAATTCCGTGTCAAAATTTGGAAATTTCAAATTGCTTCCATTTTCTAATCGGCGAATAAATTGGATAAATTTTGAGAACTAACGAAAATTTTACGAGAACTATCGATAACTAACAAAGAACTAACGTCCTGACTTGGTTTGAGGTGGGCAACGAAATTTGGCCGTTCAGGACAACACATTTCGCCTAAGCATTTATTCACTGAATAAATTGGATAAATTTAATAAAATGACTAAAGTTTCAACAAAATTGACTAATACTCTCTACATTCTACCAATACGGACCATTTTTTGACGTAATTTCCGTGGGAAAACTGGAAAACTGCAAATTACCTCCATTTTTTGTTCGGCGAATAAATTGGATAAATTTTGAGAACTAACGAAAATTTTATGAGAACTAACTAATGAAAAATTCAAATAGTTACCACAGTACAGTAATAATAGGAATAATAATAATAATAATATATCTTTATTGCGGGCCAGGTTCAGCGAACACTGTTCTCTCAAAATCGAGGCTTGGCTTGGCTTTATCAAATTTATTCAATGTAATCACTGAATAAATGCTTAGACGAAATGTGTTGTCCTGAACGACCAAATTTCGTTGCCCACCTCAAACCTAGTCAGGACGTTAGTTCCTCGTTAGTCCTCGATAGTTCTCGTAAAATTTTCGTTAGTTCTGAAAATTTATCCAATTTATTCGCCGATTAGAAAATGGAAGCAATTTGAAATTTCCGAAATTTGACACGGAATTTTCTCACAAAATGTCCGTATTGGTAGAATGTAGAGAGTACGGGTAAATTTTGTTCAAACTTTAGTCATTTTATCAAATTTATCCAATTTATTCACTGAATAAATGCTTAGACAAAATGTGTTGGCCTCAACGGCCAAATTTCGTTGCCCACCTCAAAGCTAGTCAGGACGTTAGTTCCTTGGCAGTTCTCGATGGTTTTTATGAAATTTTCGTTAGTTCCGAAAATACATGGAAACTATTAAGGAAATAAATGGGTCGGGCCAACTTCACACTCTTTCGACCCATATTCAACTTCGAACCGAAAACCATCCAGATCGATTGATTTTCGTTAGTTCCCGTTAGTTCTCATAAAATTTTCGTTAGTTCTCAAAATTTATCCAATTTATTCGCCGAACAAAAAATGGAGGTAATTTGCAGTTTTCCAGTTTTCCCACGGAAATTACATCAAAAAATGGTCCGTATTGGTAGAATGTAGAGAGTATTAGTCAATTTTGTTGAAACTTTATTCATTTTATTAAATTTATCCAATTTATTCACTGAATAAATGCTTAGACGAAATGTGTTGTCCTGAACGGCCAAATTTCGTTGCCCACCTCAAGCCTAGTCAGGACGTTAGTTCTCCGTTATTTCTCGATAGTTTTCGTAAAATTTTCGTTAGTTCTCAAAATTTATCCAATTTATTCGCCGATTAGAAAATGGAAGCAATTTGAAATTTCCCAATTTTGACACGGAATTTTTCTCAAAAAATGGTCCGTATTGGTAGTATGTAGAGAGTATGTGTCAATTTTGTTCAAACTTTTGTCATTTTATCAATTTTATGCAATTTATTCACTGAATAAATGCTTAGACGAAATGTGTTGTCCTGAACGACCAAATTTCGTTGAACACCTCAAACCTAGTCAGGACGTTAGTTCTTCGTTAGTTCTCGATATTTCTCGTAAAATTTTCGTTAGTTCTCAAAAATTATCCAATTTATTCGCCGATAAGAAAATGGAAGCAATTTGAAATTTCCCAATTTTGACACGGAATTTTTCTCACAAAATGGTCCGTATTGGTAGAATGTAGAGAGTATGGGTAAATTTTGTTCAAACTTAAGTCATTTTATCAAATTTATCCAATTTATTCACTGAATAAATGCTTAGACGAAATGTGTTGTCCTGAACGACCAAATTTCGTTGCCCACCTCAAAGCTAGTCAGGACCTTAGTTCCTCGGTAGTTCTCGATAGTTTTTATAAAATTTTCGTTAGTTCCGAATATACTTAGAAACTATTAAGGAAATAATTGGGTTTGGCCAACTTCACACTTTTTCGACCCATATTCAACTTCGAACCGAAAACCATGCAGATCGATTGATTTTCGTTAGTTCCCGTTAGTTCTCATAAAATTTTCGTTAGTTCTCAAAATTTATCCAATTTATTCGCCGAACAAAAAATGGAGGTAATTTGCAGTTTTCCAGTTTTCCCACAGAAATTACATCAAAAAATGGTCCGCATTGGTAGAATGTAGAGTTAGTATGTGTCAATTTTGTTCAAGCTTTTGTCATTTTATCAAATTTATCTAATTTATTCACTGAATAAATGCTTAGGCCAAATGTGTTGTCCTGAACGACCAAATTTCGTTGCCCACCTCAAACCTAGTCGGGACGTTAGTTCCTCGTTAGTCCTCGATAGTTCTCGTAAAATTTTCGTTAGTTCTCAAAATTTATCCTATTTATTCGCCGATTAGAAAATGGAAGCAATTTGAAATTTCCCAATTTTGACACGGAATTTTTCTCACAAAATGGTTCGTATTGGTAGAATGCAGAGAGTATGGGTATATTTTGTTCAAACTTAAGTCATTTTATCAAATTTATCCAATTTATTCACTGAATAAATCTCAGACGAAATGTGTTGTCCTGAAGGGCCAAATTTCGTTGCCCACCTCAAAGCTAGTCAGGACGTTAGTTCCTCGGTAGTTCTCGATAGTTTTTATAAAATTTTCGTTAGTTCCGAATATACATAGAAACTATTAAGGAAATAAATGGGTTGGGCCAACTTCACACTTTTTCGACCCATATTCAACATCCTACCGAAAACCATCCAGATCGATTGATTTTCGTTAGTTCCCGTTAGTTCTCATAAAATTTTCGTTAGTTCTCAAAATTTATCCAATTTATTCGCCGAACAAAAAATGGAGGTAATTTGCAGTTTTCCAGTTTTCCCACGGAAATTACATCAAAAAATGGTCCGTATTGGTAGAATGTAGAGAGTATTAGTCAATTTTGTTGAAACTTTAGTCATTTTATTAAATTTATCCAATTTATTCACTGAATAAATGCTTAGATGAAATGTGTTGTCCTGAACGGCCAAATTTCGTTGCCCACCTCAAGCCTAGTCAGGACGTTAGTTCCTCGTTAGTCCACGATAGTTCTCGTAAAATTTTCGTTAGTTCTGAAAATTTATCCAATTTATTCGCCGATTAGAAAATGGAAGCAATTTGAAATTTCCCAATTTTGACACGGAATTTTTCTCAAAAAATGGTCCGTATTGATAGAATCTGGAGAGTATGGGTCAATTTTGTTGAAGCTTTAGTCATTTTATTAAAATTTATCCAATTTATTCAGTGAATAAATGCTTAGGCGAAATGTGTTGTCCTGAACGGCCAAATTTCGTTGCCCACATCAAACCTAGTCAGGACGTTAGTTCTTTGTTAGTTCTCGATAGTTCTCGTAAAATTTTCGTTAGTTCTCAAAATTTATCCAATTTATTCGCCGATTAGAAAATGGAAGCAATTTGAAATTACCGAAATTTGACACGGAATTTTCTCACAAAATGGTCCGTATTGGTAGAATGTAGAGAGTATGGGCAAATTTTGTTCAAACTTTAGTCATTTTATCAAATTTATCCAATTTATTCACTGAATAAATGCTTAGAAAAAATGTGATGGCCTCAACGGCCAAATTTCGTTGCCCACCTCAAAGCTAGTCAGGACGTTAGTTCCTCGGCAGTTCTCGATGGTTTTTATAAAATTTTCGTTAGTTCCGAAAATACATGGAAACTATTAAGGAAATAAATGGGTCGGGCCAACTTGACACTTTTTCGACCCATATTCAAATTCGAACTGAAAACCATCCAGATCGATTGATTTTCGTTAGTTCCCATTAGTTCTCATAAAATTTTCGTTAGTTCTCAAAATTTATCCAATTTATTCGCCGTTCAAAAAATTGAGGTAATTTGCAGTTTTCCAGTTTTCACACGGATATTTTATCAAAAAATGGTCCGTGTTGGTAGAATGTAGAGAGTATGAGTAAATTATATTGAAACTTTAGTCATTTTATTAAAATTTATCCAATTTATTCACTTAATAAATGATTAGACGAAATGTGTTGTCCTGAAGGGCCAATTTTCGTTGCCCACCTCAAACCTAGTCAGGACGTTAGTTCTTCGTTAGTTCTCGATAGTTCTCGTAAAATTTTCGATAGTTCTCAAAATTTATCCAATTTATTCGCCGATTAGAATATGGAAGCAATTTGAAATTTCTCAATTTTGACACGGAATTTTTCTCAAAAAATGATCCGTATTGGTAGAATCGAGAGAGTATGTGTCAATTTGGTTGAAAATTTAGTCATTTTATTAAAATTTATCCAATTTATTCAGTGAATAAATGCTTAGGCGAAATGTGTTGTCCTGAACGGCCAAATTTCGTTGCCCACATCAAACCTAGTCAGGACGTTAGTTCTTTGTTAGTTCTCGATAGTTCTCGTAAAATTTTCGTTAGTTCTCAAAATTTATCCAATTTATTCGCCGATTAGAAAATGGAGGCAATTTGAAATTTCCGAAATTTGACACGGAATTTTCTCACAAAATGATCCGTATTGGTAGAATGTAGAGAGTATGGGTAAATTTTGTTCAAACTTTAGTCATTTTATCAAATTTATCCAATTTATTCACTGAATAAATGCTTAGACGAAATGTGTTGTCCTGAACGGCCAAATTTCGTTGCCCACCTCAAAGCTAGTCAGGACGTTAGTTCCTCGGTAGTTCTCGATAGTTTTTATAAAATTTTCGTTAGTTCCGAATATACTTAGAAACTATTAAGGAAATAAATGGGTTGGGCCAACTTCACACTTTTTCGACCCATATTCAACATCGAACCGAAAACCATCCAGATCGATTGATTTTCGTTAGTTCCCGTTAGTTCTCATAAAATTTTCGTTAGTTCTCAAAATTTATCCAATTTATTCGCCGAACAAAAAATGGAGGTAATTTGCAGTTTTCCAGTTTTCCCACGGAAATTACATCAAAAAATGGACCGTATTGGTAGAATGTAGAGAGTATTAGTCAATTTTGTTGAAACTTTATTCATAATATTAAATTTATCCAATTTATTCACTTAATAAATGCTTAGACGAAATGTGTTGTCCTGAACGGCCAAATTTCGTTGCCCACCTCAAGCCTAGTCAGGACGTTAATACTCCGTTATTTCTCGATAGTTTTCGTAAAATTTTCGTTAGTTCTCAAAATTTATCCAATTTATTCGCCGATTAGAAAATGGAAGCAATTTGAAATTTCCCAATTCATAGGCGTCACCGTTCCCGAGAAATATCAAACCAAAATAAATCTAATACGGTGGACTATTTTGAACATGGGGGGCATCGGCACGCACATAGCGATTGGCTCCTCGACTGAAAATTCCTTAAATGGCATAACAATTATACTACCAAGTCTCTTGGTTTTATCAAAAAGTGTAACAATTCGTCAATCATTAGGGACTTAGCCGCTGGACAGTGATCAAGACGGTGGGTACGAGTCCTCTATTTGGAGACACATCTTATGGCGATTCTTTGATTAAATACATTAAAACTTATATCAGTTTAACGCTTATAAATTAAGCTATAATTTTCATTCCAAAGAATTTTCTGTCGCATAATTTATTTGATAGTTACAATCGAGAAAATTCTAAAAGTACCGAAAGACTTGTCTCTATTTTACAGGGGAAGACAAGACTTAAAAGATGATTTCTTACATAACGTGAAAACCACTTACATTCGTATCATTGCCTATCCTTCCAATTTTCATTTATTTCGAATTGAAATAAATGAATATCCCGCATCTATCACTACGGGTAATGTAGCTCATTCATCATTCAACTATTGGCATACTCGCTGTTCATGGCAAACCTGATGATAAGGTGCAAGTGGTACTGACTAAACACATACGTGTGGCTAGGGTTAGCAGATCGCTGTAAGGGAAATGTAGGACATGCTGTCCCAAAATGTAGGTAGGACACAAAACATTCTCAATAAATAATAGATATTTCTATAGAACACTTTAGAAAGTAGTTGAAAAGTGACACTTTTCAGTTTTTAAAAAATGAATTCTTAATGAATTTTTAAATGCAAAATTTCAAAACTTGCAATCATACTAATCAATGCACCTCTCACTACATGATTTAAGCGGTACTTCTCAGAGGAGACAATCTTTATCAAAATTTCAGGTTTAGCAAAACTATATTTATGTTAGAGTGGACAGTCAAACTCTGAAATTATAGGGACCAGTACCAAACAAACATTTTACAGACTTCATGAAAAATAATTTCTCTCGTGAGTCTGTTGTGCTGATGGTAATGAAAGTACTCTCTCAACATTTGAATTATGACCTGTAATGGCAATTACCGTAATTGAAAATGGTTCGAGAAGTTTCATCTTGAGTAGTGTCCAGGGTGTCTACCGAAATAACACATCCAGAATTCTTGACTTTATCTGGACTTTTCTATACCTTTTTCCGTTTTTCTTAATGTCTATTTATGCGACCCCTACTTAGGTAAAGTTGAAAATTAGTAATTAAGAAAATAAATATTTATTTAATGAAAAACCCTACTAAAGGGCCTGAACTGTGTTTGGCAGATAAGCGAGGCTTTGGCGTCTACTCACAACCAGTATAAACTCATATGGGGCTTGTGTCGGTTGTCCCTATATGTTTGTGACTGTCCCTTCATCCATCTTATCTTACCACCATTCATCCTCATCTTCGCGATTAGCCAAAGGGACAGAAAAAAGTGAAGTAAAATAAACTAAATCAACCAATCAGTCATTATGATAGCAAAAATTCTTGACCACAAGAATAATTTATTGCCTTTTTATTGACTTCTTGACCTACTTGTTAATATATTTACTTTTTCTTGACTACCATGACTTTCTTGACTGGCAGACACCATGGATAATTTCGTTATCTATACCCCTGCTTTACAATCAAATTGTATTGAATATTGAATCAGAATGGGCAAGACCTTGTTCCATCAGTATAAACCCTAAGGCAAGAAATTCTGCTCAGGCATTGAACAGTGACGTTATCAGAAAGTGGTCCCAAAACTTTGTTCATTAAGTGCTTCCGTTTTCCTGTTTGTTTAATAGCAGGACAAACTCTTTTTTTGGGGGGGGGCAATGACTCATGGCCGCGTTCACCAACGCCGATTATTTCGAAGTTCAGATGAACGAGATCAATTTTAATCCATAATAAATGAACTTGGTTTAAGGATTTGCATTGCACCAACGAAAGACGACGTTCAGGAGATTCCGTTCAACTGATCCGAGATTAATTTGTAAGGCTATACCTGGTTGGTTGGCTAACACAAATTACAACCAAGAACCCCATAGTGATGTGATGTGGTAAAGTATCAACATGTAGGAGAAGAAGATAATTCGGGCTGCAAACTTCTCTGAATTTGAGAGATGTACTAATCAACCTTGTCAATATGTACAAGGATGTAGTGGAGTGTAAAGAAATAATGATATTAAAAAAGAACTGACGGCACAACACAAAAGGAGGAGAAAGCATGGAACCTTCTTCTACGGGACTTTAATGCCTTACGAAATACATTCGATTTTGAGAGAACAGTGTTCGCTGAACCTGGCCCGCAATAAAGATATATTATTATTATTATTATTCCTATTATTACTGTACTGTGGTAACTATTTGAATTTTTCATTTCTTAATTCTTATATATTTATATTGTCGTGTCGTGTAAATAGCCAGTAACATGTATTTTCGTAAATTTATACAATCATATTTCCAACACCATGTAGCAATATCGTAAACATTGCTGTGTTCTAATTTACCTTGCACGTAATATATGACATTTATATATGTTTTGTGTTCTGGGATAGAAAGTACAGTATTTATAAACATTACAACTTTGCACCACAGAACCACAAATTATTATTATTATTATTTTGGCAGTTTTTAGTTTACATAGTTCTCGAATTATCAGCATTGTATATCCAACATCTCTAGCGTTTGCATGCCCTCGATATCACTTTCCGCTCTTTCTATATTGAAACAACAACTGCCTGCAGTCGAAGCGTCAGTATCGTGAACCAGGATCACACACCAAAACGGTCGCGAATGGCCGATCAGAAGATAAACAAGTGTTGAACCGTCTTCGTGCAATGGAATTTTCCAGTGATCCTTTCCCGATCCGACTTTAAAATTTGATCTTCGTTCGTGCAAACGGACATCAATGACTGAAGCAAAATAAATTTCAGTATTGAGTTTGGAAGCGTAGTCCATGATTTCTTTCTGTTACCTATTTTCCTAATTAATATTTTGTGACGCTCAAAATGTAGGACTTTTATGATATTTTTCAAATTCCTCCAGGACGCCAGACATAAGGTTAAAATGTAAGACATGTCCGGGAAAAACCGGACGTCTGGTAACCCTACATCTGGCAAGACACACCACTTGAGTTTTAAACCCCCAAAGACTGGATGAACATGGCTTATTGGAAAGGGTATACTTTTCTCTGCACTACAGCTGAAGATATGCGATGAGAGGTTACGCTCGAGACTATACAAAGAGTCTGACTTGCAACTCGTCTCTACACGGTCTCCCCAAGGCGTCCTCTTATCTCTCTTCGTAATCCTCGTACTCGCTCCTCGATTGACGGACTTAGAACTGACCACTGACCTCTCTCCTTCCAGACATTTATTCCAATCGAATGTACTCAGTAATGCCGACTCAGTTATCTGTAGACTCTTACTTGATTGCGATCGTTTACACCTGTTTGCAACGATGGCGATCAAGGAAGCTCGGCAATGTCTGACAAGACATTCCTTAGATGGTTCTAGCAATTTCCTGATTGGAAAGATGATGGCTAAATGTCTGGGATTTTAGAGTTTGATCAGATCGTTACGATGCCCCTCTCGGGAAAATAGTTCCTTTGAATTCGTCTTTATATGTGATCCAATCTTACCTGTTCATTACCTAAACATAAAATCCTACAGATCGTTACGCATTATTGAACAACGAAACATTACCTTTTCTTCAGTCTATCTAATGAGGATAAAAAGTTTAATAGAAAAATAACTGCTTAGATATAAGCCAGTAACTAAGAGTCTGTGAACCCGATGCTTGAGGGGAAGCACTGGGGAGAAGGACGTGAACTTTTGAGATTTTTTTCTTCTAGTAGAGGTCTAACAACTGACAAAAATCCATCTTTTACGGAATCATTCCCTACATTCGTCGTTTTCAACTTAATTTTTTTTTTTGGCTAACACAGAAGTTTTCACAACACTCCCACATCTCGTCCCCATGAACGCGGCTAAAAATATGAAAACAGTAACGTATAAATTAGCAATTACAGCGCAAAATAAAGGCAATTATCAAGAGGAATATCATCTGTCCCTGAACAGTACGTATGTATATCCTCTAGCGCGACACAAATGAAAAGTCTCATTATAGCTCAGTTCTTTGCTGATGCAGGACAAACTTCAAATTCATTTTTCTCTCTTATATAAAAAAAACTCGATAAAACTTTATTAGTATGAAGAGGAAGGATGGTAGTTAAAAATATTAAAAAATGAGAAAAATCGATGGGGGGATGTTTTGAGCTGTTCAAACTTGAAATTTGAACATTTGAACAGCGTGTTCAAATTTTACAAAGTTTCAACATTTTATCATCTCATAATATGCAACCGTTTTTCCCCTTTACAACGAGCTCAAGAACGCTTCTGAGCTGTTCAAACTTGAAATTTGAACATTTGAACAGCGTGTTCAAATTTTACAAAGTTTCAACATTTTATCATCTCATAATATGCAACCGTTTTTCCCCTTTACAACGAGCTCAAGAACGCTTCTGTATCTTCGTTCGTTCCCGAGATATACTTAATTGAAAAGAGCATGTTGCTCAAAAATGACATTTTGAACAACCATCATATAATTCGTAATAATCATATTCAGCAAAATCCTTTCACAGGTTTAGGAGCAAAGCAAAGCTGTGTCCGAAATATCATCAACATCGTGACTATGAGGGGTCAACTCCTGCCTGATTTGACATGGAATGAATGACCCGACATATATATATATGTGTGTGTCATTAAATGTCTCAAATTATTTTATAAAATATACAATATATTATATCGACTGTCTTTCATTCAAAATGTATAATTGCAAATAGATGAACAATGATGTGCATAAGGGAGGAGGGATAAAAAATAAGATATATTAAGATGATAATAGTTTCATGTATAAAATTCACATATAAATGCTATTACGTGTTTTATTAATATATCTATGTACTTCGTGGTTGCTAACGAAAGACGATGAGAAATGGAGAAGAAGTAACAAGTCGGTCTAATTTCTGTGTTCTGGGGATGATGGGTTTAGTGTCCTTAGAGGTGTTGTCCGTTCTTTTTGTATGTTCTCGATATTATTCCAGTCATGTATATTCGAATCTCAAACTAATTGTTTATATTTGTTGTTAAAACAAAAACTCTTCCCTCCTTGGAAGAATTTTGTGGGGGGAATTTCAAGACAAGATCGTTGGTGGGAGGAATTCCCCCGTCCCCCCGGGATTCCGCACCCTGGTTTGGAACATTTATGTTACATATTATGCTGTTCATTAAATCACATTTTTGTAATCTGTAATTTTAAGGCAGTATATTGTTTGAAATAAAATATTCCAAACCATTTCAAAGGTCAACTGACCCCGAACATATCGTCAACTCACTCCACATACAGGTTGAATTGACAATTGTCACTCTTCAAAGAAAAAAAAAAAAGCAATAATTTTACAAGTTTTTTGGAGCATGGTGAATTAAAAATTTGTAGTGGTTAAGGAAAATACAAATAGTGCTCGTAGGATTTCATCAATAGTATATCTTAATTTTTAAAAGCTGCAAAAATTTAAACATAAAAACATGGTCAAGTACGATTTGATGTTGCTCTTAAAGTAGGGTGACCATAATATTTTGACCCAAAGGTCACTTTACTCCCTCCTGAAAAATTGGTTAGGCCTAATTAGCTATAAAATTATTGTCATAACGTATTATTATTATTATTATTTATAGTAACCGCTGTAGCTCAGTCGGTGGTCGGCCTCCGTGGAGGAGTGGTTAGCATAGTGGTCCCGGGTTCGAATCCCGGCTAGGACTTGGATGTTTGTGTTGTCCGTAAATTTAGAAAACCGAGAATATAGAGAAAAACTGATATGTACGAATGTTGAGAAAATGTGTGTGAATGACGGGGGATACCACCGAATAGGGGTATTTCTTTATTTTATATATATCAAAAAGTCGGTATGGCGTCTGACTACCATGCGAGAGGCCCGGGTTCGATCCCCGGCTGAGAGAACCGGGAATTTTTCCACCTGTTTATGCGGCTCCGGCGCTCGCCCAGTGTTGTATAAAGTGCATACCTGGAGAAAACTCTGGGAGGTAAATGCGGCCAGCGGCGTGGTGCTGATCACATCACTCCAAGCTTCGGCCGAGATACGCCTTCATGGCGTGGTGCAAAGCACAGGGAAGCACTTTACCTTTTTTATTATAGTATGGATCACATAAATGATACATCATGAACAATATCTATGTAAAATATGATCTCTCGTTGTCAAGAGCTATTAATTTTTATAATCTCGGTATGACTACTATGCCAGAAGTATTTTGCAGAAGGACCAATCTTCTTGAGAACAACTTTATTCTTTACTAACCGTTAATAAAGCTCCCCGAAAAAGTTGCATCACATATTAATATCTAACACAAAACGCGGGATTTGACATTTGAATTTCCGCCAAGACACAGAAACTCATTCTTTTTAAGAATCTCTCAAATTTAGACTTGATTTTCAAGCTAATTCCTAGACTTTTAAAAAACGGGACAAATATTGTTTTTTGTATAATATCGACGGGACAACTGGGACACGCCTATGAAACGGGACTCTCCCGGTCAAAACGAGACGAATGGTCACCCTATCATAAAGAAACGATTTTATTTCGAGCAAAGTGAAACAAAAATTATTTGAATTTCACGTTATTCAGTTCATTTTCATTTCTTGTGCGGCGAGGTCGAGTAAAGATTGTTGCAGTCAAGAAATGATTGTTGCGCCGGTGCATGGAATTCGCCGCCCCCAGTTTGTACTTCAGTTATGAGTTATTATTTTTTTCTTTTTCTTAGGCCAATCGGGACTAGACCTACAGTTTAAAGTGGGATCCGAACCACTTGTAGCTCCACCGGGTATCGAACCCGGAACCACTTGATTACAAGCCGACGGCGCTACCACTGCGCCATCGGGGAGGCCCACACACTGTACTCGTTATTTCAAAAGTGGTAATGGAAATTTCCACAAGCGAAGTTGAAATATTTTTTAAAAAACGTTTTTTGAGAACTGAATTTGAAAATTCAGGCGCCAGTTGAAAATGCCTACATTTTACATTCCCAATTTCGCCTTCAAATAAACACTCAAAGAATCTGTTAATTGCATAGAAAAGACAACCCTACTTTCGAGTAAAGGATTCCGAAGAACTTTGCGGTGGCCATCCCATCTCTTCACCCCACCCCTAACAGCGGTGCTTGGAAGGGAACCAGCGAAAAAGAAAGCCCTTGCCATTGGGATACAAGAGATCTGACCAATAAGGACGTTTGAAACCCACGTGACTGTCACCGAAAGAGCTCCCCCCCCCAATCTGTGCTGGAAACAGCAAAAGAAGACGGCCGCGCCATCTACTGGCCACCGATGGAAATGCAATTTCAAAGCGCAGCGAGGTTTAAATGTAGCTTCCACTTCTATTACCTATGGTTATATTATCACAGTTTTCCTCGTCACTTCGGTACGCCTTGCGTCAGTCTTTTGTTATGGATAGTTGGTTGAATCTCCGCTAGAGGCCCTCAGTTGCATCACTTGGTTTCCACGTAGACGGAAGTCGCCAGTTTTGAAGTACAGTCTCGACCTGAAGGAACATTGGACGCGTTGGCCAAGATATACGTACCTCCTCCTCCTCCGATTCTACCTTCGAGAGCATTGCCTGTCTTTAACTCTCGGAACTTGGCAAGAAGTTCTTTCCAGACTGTATGGTGAATAATATCCGAGAGAGTTATTGCTGGAGAGATGGAAGCAAAGTAGTGGTGGGACTATACGAAGTGTTTTGACTGTTGCCCATTTTGATTCCTGTTTCTTCTTGGTCGAAGTTGTGTATGCACGATGACGATGTTCGATTAAAAGATACAAGCTGCCTTCCAGGAAGTTTGGACGTGTTTGGATAACGGCGTTTAGGAAGACGACGTTTGACTTCGTATGTTACAATCATCAAGAAACCAAGCAGTCGAATCGATTCGTCGCCGAGGTATGTACTTTTGTTGCCAGTTGATAGTGAATAACGAAGTGTCATCGGGGGAATGTACATAATTATGGCGGATTATATTGCAAGTGCGAATTATAAGAAATAATGTAAAGAGTGCAAACGAAAGGGCTACATTTTTTCCTTCGCAACTTTCAAGACTAACGCCACAATTGCCCCAGAGTAACGTGGCGTGACGTTTTGTTCCCTTTCTTGTTTATGTACGGTTAATTTCACGAAGTACGTATATACAGCATTATCGCAGTGTTGCGCTGTATAATTATCAAGGAACTTGACCCCTGTGAAGTTTGCACGACCCATTCGCGTTGCCCACTTCAAAACTAGTCAGGACGTTAGTTCTTCGTTAGTTCTCGATAGTTCTCATAAAATTTTCGTTAGTTCCGAAAATACATAGAAACTATTAAGGAAATAAATGGGTCGGGCCAACTTCATACATAGAAACTATTGAGGAAATAAATAGGTTGGGCCAACTTCACACTTTTTCGACCCGTATTCAACTTCAAACCGAAAACCATCCCGATCGATTGATTTTCGTTAGTTCCCGTTAGTTTTCATAAAATTTTCGTTAGTTCTCAAAATTTATCCAATTCATTCGCCGAACAAAATGGAGGTAATTTGCAGTTTTCCAGTTTTCACATGGAAATTACATCAAAAAATGGTCCGTATTGGAAGAATGTAGAGAGTATGAGTCAATTTTGTTGAAACTTTAGTCATTTTATCAAATTCATCATCATTTATTCACTGAATAAATGCTTAGACGAAATGTGTTGTCCTGAACGGCCAAATTTCGTTGCCCACCTCAAACCTAGTCAGGACGTTAGTTCTTCGTTAGTCCTCGATAGTTCTTGTAAAATTTTCGTTAGTTCTCAAAATTTATCAAATTTATTCGCCGATTAGAAAATGGAAGCAATTTGAAATTTCCCAATTTTGTCACGGAATTTTTCTCAAAAAATGGTCCGTATTGATAGAATCGAGAGAGTATGGGTCAATTTTGTTGATGCTTTAGTCATTTTATTAAATTTATCCAATTTATTCAGTGAATAAATGCTTAGGCGAAATGTGTTGTCCTGAAGAGCCAAATTTCGTTGCCCAACTTAAACCTAGTCAGGACGTTAGTTCTTTGTTAGTTCTCGATAGTTCTCGTTAAATTTTCGTTATTTTTCAAAATTTATCCAAATTATTCGCCGATTAGAAAATGGAAGCAATTTGAAATTTCCCAATTTTGACACGGAATTTTTCTCAAAAAATGGTCCTTATTGATAGAATCTAGAGAGTATGGGTCAATTTTGTTGAAGCTTTAGTCATTTTATCAAATTTATCCAATTTATTCACTGAATAATTGCTTAGACAAAATGTGTTGGCTTCAAAGGCCAAATTTCGTTGCCCACCTCAAAGCTAGTCAGGACGTTAGTTCCTCGGCAGTTCTCGATAGTGTTTATAAAATTTTCGCTAGTTCCGAATATACATAGAAACTATTAAGGAAATAAATGGGTTGAGCCAACTTCACACTTTTTCGACCCATATTCAACTTCAAAACGAATACCATCCAGATCCATTGATTTTCGTTAGTTCCCGTTAGTTTTCATAAAATTTTCGTTAGTTCTCAAAATATATCCAATTCATTCGCCAAACAAAAAATGGAGGTAATTTGCAGTTTTCCAGTTTTCACATGGAAATTACATCACAAAATGGTCCGTATTGGTAGAATGTAGAGAGTATGGGTAAATTTTGTTCAAACTTTAGTCATTTTATCAAATTTATCCAATTTAATCACTGAATAAATGCTTAGACAAAATGTGTTGGCCTGAACCGCCAAATTTCGTTGCCCACCTCAAAGCTAGTCAGGACGTTAGTTCCTTGGCAGTTCTCGATAGTTTTTATAAAATTTTCGTTAGTTCCGAAAATACATGGAAAGTATTAAGGAAATAAATGGGTTGGGCCAACGTCACACTTTTTCGACCCATATTCAAATTCGAACCGAAAACCATCCAGATCGATTGATTTTCGATAGTTCTCGTTAGTTATCATAAAATTTTCCTTAGTTCTCAAAATTTATCCAATTTATCCGCCGTACAAAAAATCGAGGTAATTTGCAGTTTTCCAGTTTTCACACGGATATTTTATCAAAAAATGGTCCGTATTGGTAGAATGTAAAGAGTATGAGTAAATTATATTGAAACTTTAGTCATTTTATCAAATTTATCCAATTTATTCACTTAATAAATGATTAGACGAAATGTGTTGTCCTGAACGGCCAAATTTCGTTGCCCACCTCAAACCTAGTCAGGACGTAAGTTCTTCGTTAGTTCTCGATAGTTCTCGTAAAATTTTCGTTAGTTCTCAAAATTTATCCAATTTATTCGCCGATGAGAATATGGAAGCAATTTGAAATTTCTCAATTTTGACACGGAATTTTTCTCAAAAAATGGACCGTATTGGTAGAATGTTGAGAGTATGTGTCAATTTTGTTCAAAATTTAGTCATTTTATCAAATTTATCCAATTTATTCACTGAATAAATGCATAGACGAAATGTGTTGTCCTGAACGACCAAATATCGTTGCCCACCTCAAACCTAGTCAGGACGTTAGTTCTTCGTTAGTTCTCGATAGTTCTCGTAAAATTTTCGTTAGTTCTCAAAATTTATCCAATTTATTCGCCGATTAGGAAATGGAAGCAATTTGCAATTTCCCAATTTTGACACGGAATTTTTCTCACAAAATGGTCCGTATTGGTAGAATGTAGAGAGTATGGGTAAATTTTGTTCAAACTTAAGTCATTTTATCAAATTTATCCAATTTATTCACGGAATAAATGCTTAGACGAAATGTGTTGTCCTGAAGGGCCAAATTTCGTTGCCCACCTCAAAGCTAGTCAGGACGTTAGTTCTTCGGCAGTTCTCGATAGTCTTTATAAAATTTTCGTTAGTTCCGAAAATATAGAAACTATTAAGGAAATAAATGGGTTGTGCCAACTTCACACTTTTTCGACCCATATTCAACTTCAAACCGAATACCATCCAGATCGATTGATTTTCGTTAGTTCCCGTTAGTTCTCATAAAATTTTCGTTAGTTCTCAAAATTTATCCAATTCATTCGCCGAACAAAAAATGGAATTAATTTGCAGTTTTCCAGTTTTCACATGGAATTACATTGGTAGAATGTTGAGAGTATGAGTCAATTTTGTTGAAAATTTAGTCATTTTATCATATTTATCGAATTTATTCACTGAATAAATGCTTAGACGAAATGTGTTGTCCTGAACGGCCAAATTTCGTTGCCCACCTCAAACCTAGTCAGGACGTTAGTTCTTCGTTAGTCCTCGATAGTTCTCGTAAAATTTTCGTTAATTCTCAAAATTGATCCTATTTATTCGCCGATTAGAAAATGGAATCAATTTGAAATTTCTCAATTTTGACACGGAATTTTTCTCAAAAAATGGACCGTATTGGTAGAATGTAGAGTATGTGTCAATTTTGTTCAAAATTTAGTCACTTTATCAAATTTATCCAATTTATTCACTGAATGAATGCATAGACGAAATGTGTTGTCCTGAACGGCCAAATTTCGTTGCCCACCTCAAACCTAGTCAGGACGTAAGTTGTTCGTCAGTTCTCGATAGTTGTCGTAAAATTTTCGTTAGTTCTCAAAATTAATCCAATTTATTCGCCGATTAGAATATGGAAAAAAATTTGAAATTTCTCAATTTTGACACGGAATTTTTCTCAAAAAATGGTCCGTATTGGTAGAATGTAGAGAGTATGTGTAAATTTTCAACAATATTTAGTCATTTTATCAAATTTATCCAATTTATTCACTGAATAAATGCTTAGTAGAAATGTGTTGTCCTGAGGGGCCAAATTTCGTTTCCCACCTCAAAGCTAGTCAGGACGTTAGTTCTTCGGCAGTTCTCGATAGTTTTTTTAAAATTTTCGTTAGCTCCGAAAATATAGAAACTATTAAGGAAATAAATGGGTTGGGCCAACTTCACACTTTTTCGACCCATATTCAACTTCAAACCGAATACCATCCAGATCGATTGATTTTCGTTAGTTCCCGTTAGTTCTCTTAAAATTTTCGTTAGTTCTCAAAAATTATCCAATTCATTCGCCGAACAAAAAATGGAATTAATTTGCAGTTTTCCAGTTTTCACATGGAAATTATTTCAAAAAATGGTCCGTATTGGTAGAATCTAGAGAGTATGTGTCAATTTTGTTGAAAATTTAGTGATTTTATCAAATGTGTCCAATTTATTCACTGAATAAATGCTTAGACGAAATGTGTTGTCCTGAACGGCCAAATTTCGTTGCCCACCTCAAACCTAGTCAGGACGTTAGTTCTTCGTTAGTCCTCGATAGTTCTAGTAAAATTTTCGTTAATTCTCAAAATTAATCCTATTTATTCGCCGATTAGAAAATGGAAGCAATTTGAAATTTCTCAATTTTGACACGAAATTTTTCTCAAAAAATGGACCGTATTGGTAGAATGTAGAGAGTATGTGTCAATTTTGTTCAAAATTTAGTCATTTTATCAAATGTATCTAATTTATTCACTGAATAAATGCTTAGACGAAATGTGTTGTCCTGAAGGGCCAAATTTCGTTGCCCACCTAAAAGCTAGTCAGGACGTTAGTTCCTCGGTAGTTCTCGATAGTTCTCATAAAATTTTCGTTAGTTCTCAAAATTTATCCAATTTATTCGACGTACAAAAAATCGAGGTAATTTGCAGTTTTCCAGTTTTCACACGGATATTTTATGAAAAAATGGTCCGTATTGGTAGAATGTAAAGAGTATGAGCAAATTATATTGAAACTTTAGTCATTTTATCAAATTTATCCAATTTATTCACTGAATAAATGCTTAGACGAAATGTGTTGTCCTGAACGGCCAAATTTCGTTGCCCACCTCAAACCTAGTCAGGACGTTAGTTCTTCGTTAGTCCTCGATAGTTCTCGTAAAATTTTCGTTAGTTCTCAAAATTTATCCAATTTATTTGCCGAACAAAAAATGGAGGTAATTTGCAGTTTTCCAATTTTCCCACCGAAATTACATCAAAAAATTGTCCGTATTGGTAGAATGTAGAGAGTATTAGTCAATTTTGTTGAAACTTTAGTCTTTTTATCAAATTTATCCAATTTATTCACTGAATAAATGCTTAGACGAAATGTGTTGTCCTGAACGGCAAAATTTTGTTGCCAACCTCAAACCTAGTCAGGACGTTAGTTCTTCGTTATTTCTCGATTGTTCTCGTAAAATTTTCGTTAGTTCTCAAAATTTATCCAATTTATTCGCCGATTAGAAAATGGAAGCAATTTGAAATTTCCCAATTTTGACACGGAATTTTTCTCAAAAAATGGTCCGTATTGATAGAATGTAGAGAGTATGGGTCAATTTTGTTGAAGCTTTAGTCATTTTATCAAATTTATCCAATTTATTCACTGAATAAATGCTTAGACGAAATGCGTTGTCCTGAACGGCCAAATTTCGTTGCCCACCTCAAAGCTAGTCAGGACGTTAGTTCTTCGTTAGTTCTCGATAGTTGTCGTAAAATTTTCGTTAGTTCTCAAAATTTATTCAATTTATTCGCCGATTAGGATATGGAAGCAATTTGAAATTTCTCAATTTTGACACGGAATTTTTCTCAAGAAATGGTCCGTATTGATAGAATGTAGAGAGTATGGGTAAATTTAGTTCAAACTTAAGTCATTTTATCAAATTTATCAAATTTATTCACTGAATAAATTCTTAGACGAGATGTGTTGTCCTATAGGGACAAATTTCGTTGCCCACCTCAAACCTAGTCAGGACGTTAGTTCTTTGTTAGTTCTCGTAAAATTTTCGTTAGTTCTCAAAATTTATCCAATTTATTCGCCGATTAGAAAATGGAAGCAATTTGAAATTTCCGAATTTTGACACGGTATTTTCTCACAAAATGGTCCGTATTGGAAGAATGTAGAGAGTATGAGTCAATTTTGTTGAAACTTTAGTCATTTTATCAAATTCATCATCATTTATTCACTGAATAAATGCTTAGACGAAATGTGTTGTCCTGAACGGCCAAATTTCGTTGCCCACCTCAAACCTAGTCAGGACGTTAGTTCTTCGTTAGTCCTCGATAGTTCTTGTAAAATTTTCGTTAGTTCTCAAAATTTATCAAATTTATTCGCCGATTAGAAAATGGAAGCAATTTGAAATTTCCCAATTTTGTCACGGAATTTTTCTCAAAAAATGGTCCGTATTGATAGAATCGAGAGAGTATGGGTCAATTTTGTTGATGCTTTAGTCATTTTATTAAATTTATCCAATTTATTCAGTGAATAAATGCTTAGGCGAAATGTGTTGTCCTGAAGAGCCAAATTTCGTTGCCCAACTTAAACCTAGTCAGGACGTTAGTTCTTTGTTAGTTCTCGATAGTTCTCGTAAAATTTTCGTTATTTTTCAAAATTTATCCAAATTATTCGCCGATTAGAAAATGGAAGCAATTTGAAATTTCCCAATTTTGACACGGAATTTTTCTCAAAAAATGGTCCTTATTGATAGAATCTAGAGAGTATGGGTCAATTTTGTTGAAGCTTTAGTCATTTTATCAAATTTATCCAATTTATTCACTGAATAATTGCTTAGACAAAATGTGTTGGCTTCAAAGGCCAAATTTCGTTGCCCACCTCAAAGCTAGTCAGGACGTTAGTTCCTCGGCAGTTCTCGATAGTGTTTATAAAATTTTCGCTAGTTCCGAATATACATAGAAACTATTAAGGAAATAAATGGGTTGAGCCAACTTCACACTTTTTCGACCCATATTCAACTTCAAAACGAATACCATCCAGATCCATTGATTTTCGTTAGTTCCCGTTGGTTTTCATAAAATTTTCGTTAGTTCTCAAAATATATCCAATTCATTCGCCAAACAAAAAATGGAGGTAATTTGCAGTTTTCCAGTTTTCACATGGAAATTACATCACAAAATGGTCCGTATTGGTAGAATGTAGAGAGTATGGGTAAATTTTGTTCAAACTTTAGTCATTTTATCAAATTTATCCAATTTAATCACTGAATAAATGCTTAGACAAAATGTGTTGGCCTGAACCGCCAAATTTCGTTGCCCACCTCAAAGCTAGTCAGGACGTTAGTTCCTTGGCAGTTCTCGATAGTTTTTATAAAATTTTCGTTAGTTCCGAAAATACATGGAAAGTATTAAGGAAATAAATGGGTTGGGCCAACGTCACACTTTTTCGACCCATATTCAAATTCGAACCGAAAACCATCCAGATCGATTGATTTTCGATAGTTCTCGTTAGTTATCATAAAATTTTCCTTAGTTCTCAAAATTTATCCAATTTATCCGCCGTACAAAAAATCGAGGTAATTTGCAGTTTTCCAGTTTTCACACGGATATTTTATCAAAAAATGGTCCGTATTGGTAGAATGTAAAGAGTATGAGTAAATTATATTGAAACTTTAGTCATTTTATCAAATTTATCCAATTTATTCACTTAATAAATGATTAGACGAAATGTGTTGTCCTGAACGGCCAAATTTCGTTGCCCACCTCAAACCTAGTCAGGACGTAAGTTCTTCGTTAGTTCTCGATAGTTCTCGTAAAATTTTCGTTAGTTCTCAAAATTTATCCAATTTATTCGCCGATTAGAATATGGAAGCAATTTGAAATTTCTCAATTTTGACACGGAATTTTTCTCAAAAAATGGACCGTATTGGTAGAATGTAGAGAGTATGTGTCAATTTTGTTCAAAATTTAGTCATTTTATCAAATTTATCCAATTTATTCACTGAATAAATGCATAGACGAAATGTGTTGTCCTGAACGACCAAATATCGTTGCCCACCTCAAACCTAGTCAGGACGTTAGTTCTTCGTTAGTTCTCGATAGTTCTCGTAAAATTTTCGTTAGTTCTCAAAATTTATCCAATTTATTCGCCAATTAGGAAATGGAAGCAATTTGCAATTTCCCAATTTTGACACGGAATTTTTCTCACAAAATGGTCCGTATTGGTAGAATGTAGAGAGTATGGGTAAATTTTGTTCAAACTTAAGTCATTTTATCAAATTTATCCAATTTATTCACGGAATAAATGCTTAGACGAAATGTGTTGTCCTGAAGGGCCAAATTTCGTTGCCCACCTCAAAGCTAGTCAGGACGTTAGTTCTTCGGCAGTTCTCGATAGTCTTTATAAAATTTTCGTTAGTTCCGAAAATATAGAAACTATTAAGGAAATAAATGGGTTGTGCCAACTTCACACTTTTTCGACCCATATTCAACTTCAAACCGAATACCATCCAGATCGATTGATTTTCGTTAGTTCCCGTTAGTTCTCATAAAATTTTCGTTAGTTCTCAAAATTTATCCAATTCATTCGCCGAACAAAAAATGGAATTAATTTGCAGTTTTCCAGTTTTCACATGGAATTACATTGGTAGAATGTTGAGAGTATGAGTCAATTTTGTTGAAAATTTAGTCATTTTATCATATTTATCGAATTTATTCACTGAATAAATGCTTAGACGAAATGTGTTGTCCTGAACGGCCAAATTTCGTTGCCCACCTCAAACCTAGTCAGGACGTTAGTTCTTCGTTAGTCCTCGATAGTTCTCGTAAAATTTTCGTTAATTCTCAAAATTGATCCTATTTATTCGCCGATTAGAAAATGGAATCAATTTGAAATTTCTCAATTTTGACACGGAATTTTTCTCAAAAAATGGACCGTATTGGTAGAATGTAGAGTATGTGTCAATTTTGTTCAAAATTTAGTCACTTTATCAAATTTATCCAATTTATTCACTGAATGAATGCATAGACGAAATGTGTTGTCCTGAACGGCCAAATTTCGTTGCCCACCTCAAACCTAGTCAGGACGTAAGTTGTTCGTTAGTTCTCGATAGTTGTCGTAAAATTTTCGTTAGTTCTCAAAATTAATCCAATTTATTCGCCGATTAGAATATGGAAAAAAATTTGAAATTTCTCAATTTTGACACGGAATTTTTCTCAAAAAATGGTCCGTATTGGTAGAATGTAGAGAGTATGTGTAAATTTTCAACAATATTTAGTCATTTTATCAAATTTATCCAATTTATTCACTGAATAAATGCTTAGTAGAAATGTGTTGTCCTGAGGGGCCAAATTTCGTTTCCCACCTCAAAGCTAGTCAGGACGTTAGTTCTTCGGCAGTTCTCGATAGTTTTTTTAAAATTTTCGTTAGTTCCGAAAATATAGAAACTATTAAGGAAATAAATGGGTTGGGCCAACTTCACACTTTTTCGACCCATATTCAACTTCAAACCGAATACCATCCAGATCGATTGATTTTCGTTAGTTCCCGTTAGTTCTCTTAAAATTTTCGTTAGTTCTCAAAAATTATCCAATTCATTCGCCGAACAAAAAATGGAATTAATTTGCAGTTTTCCAGTTTTCACATGGAAATTATTTCAAAAAATGGAACGTATTGGTAGAATCTAGAGAGTATGTGTCAATTTTGTTGAAAATTTAGTGATTTTATCAAATGTGTCCAATTTATTCACTGAATAAATGCTTAGACGAAATGTGTTATCCTGAACGGCCAAATTTCGTTGCCCACCTCAAACCTAGTCAGGACGTTAGTTCTTCGTTAGTCCTCGATAGTTCTAGTAAAATTTTCGTTAATTCTCAAAATTAATCCTATTTATTCGCCGATTAGAAAATGGAAGCAATTTGAAATTTCTCAATTTTGACACGAAATTTTTCTCAAAAAATGGACCGTATTGGTAGAATGTAGAGAGTATGTGTCAATTTTGTTCAAAATTTAGTCATTTTATCAAATGTATCTAATTTATTCACTGAATAAATGCTTAGACGAAATGTGTTGTCCTGAAGGGCCAAATTTCGTTGCCCACCTAAATGCTAGTCAGGACGTTAGTTCCTCGGTAGTTCTCGATAGTTCTCATAAAATTTTCGTTAGTTCTCAAAATTTATCCAATTTATTCGACGTACAAAAAATCGAGGTAATTTGCAGTTTTCCAGTTTTCACACGGATATTTTATGAAAAAATGGTCCGTATTGGTAGAATGTAAAGAGTATGAGCAAATTATATTGAAACTTTAGTCATTTTATCAAATTTATCCAATTTATTCACTGAATAAATGCTTAGACGAAATGTGTTGTCCTGAACGGCCAAATTTTGTTGCCAACCTCAAACCTAGTCAGGACGTTAGTTCTTCGTTATTTCTCGATTGTTCTCGTAAAATTTTCGTTAGTTCTCAAAATTTATCCAATTTATTCGCCGATTAGAAAATGGAAGCAATTTGAAATTTCCCAATTTTGACACGGTATTTTTCTCAAAAAATGGTCCGTATTGATAGAATGTAGAGAGTATGGGTCAATTTTGTTGAAGCTTTAGTCATTTTATCAAATTTATCCAATTTATTCACTGAATAAATGCTTAGACGAAATGCGTTGTCCTGAACGGCCAAATTTCGTTGCCCACCTCAAACCTAGTCAGGACGTTAGTTCTTCGTTAGTTCTCGATAGTTGTCGTAAAATTTTCGTTAGTTCTCAAAATTTATTCAATTTATTCGCCGATTAGGATATGGAAGCAATTTGAAATTTCTCAATTTTGACACGGAATTTTTCTCAAGAAATGGTCCGTATTGATAGAATGTAGAGAGTATGGGTAAATTTAGTTCAAACTTAAGTCATTTTATCAAATTTATCAAATTTATTCACTGAATAAATTCTTAGACGAGATGTGTTGTCCTATAGGGACAAATTTCGTTGCCCACCTCAAACCTAGTCAGGACGTTAGTTCTTTGTTAGTTCTCGTAAAATTTTCGTTAGTTCTCAAAATTTATCCAATTTATTCGCCGATTAGAAAATGGAAGCAATTTGAAATTTCCGAATTTTGACACGGTATTTTCTCACAAAATGGTCCGTATTGGTAGAATGTAGAGAGTATGGGCAAATTTTGTTCAAACTTTAGTCATTTTATCAAATTTATCCAATTTATTCACTGAATAAATGTTTAGACAAAATGTGTTGGCCTCAAAGGCCAAATTTCGTTGCCCACCTCAAAGCTAGTCAGGATGTTAGTTCCTCGGCAGTTCTCAATAGTTTTTATAAAATTTTCGTTAGTTCCGAAAATACATGGAAACTATTAAGGAAAGAAATGGGTCGGGCCAACTTCACACTTTTTCGACCCTTAATCAAATTCGAACCGAAAACCATCCAGATCGATTGATTTTCGTTAGTTCCCGTTAGTTCTCATAAAATTTTCGTTAGTTCTCTAAATTTATCCAATTCATTCGCCGAACAAAAAATGGAATTAATTTGCAGTTTTCCAGTTTTCACATGGAATTACATTGGTAGAATGTAGAGAGTATGTGTCAATTTTGTTGAAAATTTAGTCATTTTATCATATTTATCGAATTTATTCACTGAATAAATGCTTAGACGAAATGTGTTGTCCTGAACGGCCAAATTTCGTTGCCCACCTCAAACCTAGTCAGGACGTTAGTTCTTCGTTAGTCCTCGATAGTTCTCGTAAAATTTTCGTTAATTCTCAAAATTGATCCTATTTATTCGCCGATTAGAAAATGGAATCAATTTGAAATTTCTCAATTTTGACACGGAATTTTTCTCAAAAAATGGACCGTATTGGTAGAATGTAGAGTATGTGTCAATTTTGTTCAAAATTTAGTCATTTTATCAAATTTATCCAATTTATTCACTGAATGAATGCTTAGACGAAATGTGTTGTCCTGAACGGCCAAATTTCGTTGCCCACCTCAAACCTAGTCAGGACGTAAGTTCTTCGTTAGTTCTCGATAGTTCTCGTAAAATTTTCGTTAGTTCTCAAAATTAATCCAATTTATTCGCCGATTAGAATATGGAAGCAATTTGAAATTTATCAATTTTGACACGGAATTTTTCTCAAAAAATGGTCCGTATTGGTAGAATGTAGAGAGTATGTGTAAATTTTCAACAAAATTTAGTCATTTTATCAAATTTATCCAATTTATTCACTGAATAAATGCTTAGTAGAAATGTGTTGTCCTGAGGGGCCAAATTTCGTTTCCCACCTCAAACCTAGTCAGGACGTAAGTTGTTCGTTAGTCCTCGATAGTTCTCGTAAAATTTTCGTTAATTCTCAAAATTTATCCTATTTATTCGCCGATTAGAAAATGGAAGCAATTTGAAATTTCCTAATTTTGACAAGGAATTTTTCTCAAAAAATGGTCCGTATTGGTAGAATGTAGAGAGTATGGGTAAATTTTGTTCAAATTTAAGTCATTTTATCAAATTTATCCAATTTATTCACTGAATAAATTCTTAGACGAAATGTGTTTTCCTGAAGGGCCAAATTTCGTTGCCCACCTCAAAGCTAGTCAGGACGTTAGTTCTTCGGCAGTTCTCGATACTTTTTCTAAAATTTTCGTTAGTTCCGAAAATACATAGAAACTATTAAGGAAATAAATGGGTTGGGCCAACTTCACACTTTTTCGACCCATATTCAACTTCCAACCGAAAACCATCCAGATCGATAGATTTTCGTTAGTTCCCGTTAGTTCTCATAAAATTTTCGTTAGTTCTCAAAATTTATCCAATTTATTCGCCGTACAAAAAATCGAGGTAATTTGCAGTTTTCCAGTTTTCACACGGATATATTATCAAAAAATGGTCCGTATTGGTAGAATGTAGAGAGTATGAGTAAATTATATTGAAACTTTAGTCATTTTATCAAATTTATCCAATTTGTTCACTTAATAAATGATTAGACGAAATGTGTTGTCCTGAACGGCCAAATTTCGTTGCCCACCTCAAACCTAGTCAGGACGTAAGTTATTCGTTAGTTCTCGATAGTTCTCGTAAAATTTTCGTTAATTCTCAAAATTTATCCAATTTATTCGCCGATTAGAATATGGAAGCGATTTGAAATTTCTCAATTTTGACACTGAATTTTTCCCAAACAATGGTCCGTATTGGTAGAATCGAGAGAGTATGTGTAAATTTTGTTGAAAATTAGTCATTTTATCAAATTTATCCAATTTATTTACTGAATAAATGCTTAGACGAAATGGGTTGTCCTGAACAGCCAAATTTCGTTGCCCACCTCATACCTAGTCAGGACGTTAGTTCTTCGTTAGTTCTCGTAAAATTTTCGTTAGTTCTCAAAATTTATCCAATTTATTCGCCGATTAGAAAATGGAAGCAATTTGAAATTTCCCAATTTTGACACGGAATTTTTCTCACAAAATGGTAAGTATTGGTAGAATGTAGAGAGTATGGGTAAATTTTGTTCAAACTTAAGTCATTTTATCAAATTTATCCAATTTATTCACTGAATAAATGCTTAGACGAAATGTGTTTTCCTGAAGGGCCAAATTTCGTTGCCCACCTCAAAGCTAGTCAGGACGTTAGTTCTTCGGCAGTTCTCGATAGTTTTTATAAAATTTTCGTTAGTTCCGAAAATACATAGAAACTATTAAGGAAATAAATGGGTTGGGCCAACTTCACACTTTTTCGACCCATATTCAACTTCAAACCGAATACCATCCAGATCGATTGATTTTCGTTAGTTCCCGTTAGTTCTCATAAAATTTTCGTTAGTTCTCAAAATTTATCCAATTCATTCGTCGAACAAAAAATGGAGGTAATTTGCAGTTTTCACATGGAAATTACATCAAAAAATGGTCCGTATTTGTAGAATGTAGAGAGTATGAGTCAATTTTGTTGAAAATTTAGTCATTTTATCAAATTTATCGAATTTATTCACTGAATAAATGCTTAGACGAAATGTGTCCTGAACGGCCAAATTTCGTTGCCCACCTCAAACCTAGTCAGGACGTTAGTTCTTTGTTAGTTCTCGATAGTTCTCGTAAAATTTTCGTTAGTTCCGAAAATACATGGAAAATATTAAGAAAATAATTGGGTCGGGCCAACTTCACACTTTATCGACCCTTATTCAAATTCGAACCGAAAACCATCCAGATCGATTGATTTTCGTTAGTTCCCGTTAGTTCTCATAAAATTTTCGTTAGTTCTCAAAATTTATCCAATTTATTCGCCGTATCTGTATAGAAAATGAATCAAGTGAATATTAGCATTGAATGTGAATTTCTCAAAAAATGAAGTTTTGAACCTATAGTCGAAATGTCAAAATTAAAACGCCTTCAAGGTTCTCAAAAACATAATAATTCAACATTTTAAGGAAAATCATCTCTGGCTAGGTCTGTAGAGAAAATGAGTTGAAGACTAGTAGTAACATCGAATGTGAATTTCTCGAAAAATCAAGTTTTGATCCTTTAATCGAAATGTCAGAAATAAAACGCATTTCAGGCTCTGAAAAGTATAATATTTGAACATTTTAAGGAAAATCATCTCTGGGTTGGCCTGTAGAGAAAATAAGTTTTAAACTTGCGCGAATTTCTCGAAAAATAAAGTTTTGATCCTATAGAAGAAGTATCAGGATTAAAACTATTTTTAGGCTCTGAAAAGCAAATAATTCAAAATTTTAATGAATATCATCTCTGGCTAGGTTTGTAGAGAAAATGAGTATCAAACGAGTACTAGCATTGAACGCGTATTTCTCAAAAAATTATGTATACATCCTATAATCCAAATGTCATAATTAATACGCTTTTCAGGCTCTCACATACATAATAATTCAACATTTTAAAGAAAATCATCTCTGGCTAGGTCTGGAGAGAAAATAAGATTTTCAAGCTGTAAAAAACATAATAATTCAACATTTTTATGAAGTAAACTGAATCGGAAAGTGAGAAGCCGACCATTTAGTGAGGCAATTGTACTCTGTTACCAAACTCAATATAATTAAAATCAAGTATGAAATCATTATTGCTACAGAGAATTTGAGTGAATGGATTATGAAATAAAAGTGTCCCATAAAGATATGAAGGTCGTAAGTCCAATAGTTACGGAGGAGTGGAATTGATTACTTCTTTTACAAATAAACGGGGAAAACTCTTCTTTCTAGGAAAGGGAGGGGAAGACGGTCGCGCTCGGGCTAGGGGCATGATTTCCTCTTAAAATACTATTTTTATATTTATAAATTTACTGGACAAATGAAAGTTATACAAAACTTTATTGCTTGAGACCTCAATTCGAGATGTTGGAATGAGCTCTAATTTATATGACTGAAAATGTAAGAACATAACCATCAACAAAATTTTCAATTTGCAGTTATTCTCACAAAATACTTTAAAAATGAGTATTTCACAAACTTTTATTTTTTAAAAATAGATTTATTGATTTAGTGTGAAAGTTTATACTATTTGGAGAACTTCTGAGAAAACCAGACATTCATAGGCGTCACCGTTCCCGAGAAATATCAAACCAAAATAAATCTAATACGGTGGACTATTTTGAACATGGGGGGCATCGGCACGCACATAGCGATTGGCTCCTCGACTGAAAATTCCTTAAATGGCATAACAATTATACTACCAAGTCTCTTGGTTTTATCAAAAAGTGTAACAATTCGTCAATCATTAGGGACTTAGCCGCTGGACAGTGATCAAGACGGTGGGTACGAGTCCTCTATTTGGAGACACATCTTATGGCGATTCTTTGATTAAATACATTAAAACTTATATCAGTTTAACGCTTATAAATTAGGCTATAATTTTTATTCCAAAGAATTTTCTGTCGCATAATTTATTTGATAGTTACAATCGAGAAAATTCTAAAAGTACAGAAAGACTTGTCTCTATTTTACAGGGGAAGACAAGACTTAAAAGATGATTTCTTACATAACGTGAAAACCACTTACATTCGTATCATTGCATATCCTTCCAATTTTCATTTATTTCGAATTGAAATAAATGAATATCCCGCATCTATCACTACGGGTAATGTAGCTCATTCATCATTCAACTATTGGCATACTCGCTGTTCATGGCAAACCTGATGATAAGGTGCAAGTGGTACTGACTAAACACATACGAGTGGCTAGGGTTAGCAGATCGCTGTAAGGGAAATGTAGGACATGCTGTCCCAAAATGTAGGTAGGACACAAAACATTCTCAATAAATAATAGATATTTCTATAGAACACTTTAGAAAGTAGTTGAAAAGTGACACTTTTCAGTTTTTAAAAAATTTTTAAATGCAAAATTTCAAAACTTGCAATCATACTAATCAATGCACCTCTCACTACTTGATTTAAGCGGTACTTCTCAGAGGAGACAATCTTTATCAAAATTTCAGGTTTAGCAAAACTATATTTATGTTAGAGTGGACAGTCAAACTCTGAAATTATAGGGACCAGTACCAAACAAACATTTTACAGACTTCATGAAAAATAATTTCTCTCGTGAGTCTGTTGTGTTGATGGTAATGAAAGTACTCTCTCAACATTTGAATTATGACCTGTAATGGCAATTACCGTAATTGAAAATGGTTCGAGAAGTTTCATCTTGAGTAGTGTCCAGGGTGTCTACCGAAATAACACATCCAGAATTCTTGACTTTATCTGCACTTTTCTATACCTTTTTCCGTTTTTCTTAATGTCTATTTATGCGACCCCTACTTAGGTAAAGTTGAAAATTAGTAATTAAGAAAATAAATATTTATTTAATGAAAAACCCTACTAAAGGGCCTGAACTGTGTTTGGCAGATAAGCGAGGCTTTGGCGTCTACTCACAACCAGTATAAACTCATATGGGGCTTGTGTCGGTTGTCCCTATATGTTTGTGACTGTCCCTTCATCCATCTTATCTTACCACCATTCATCCTCATCTTCGCGATTAGCCAAAGGGACAGAAAAAAGTGAAGTAAAATAAACTAAATCAACCAATCAGTCATTATGATAGCAAAAATTCTTGACCACAAGAATAATTTATTGCCTTTTTATTGACTTCTTGACCTACTTGTTAATATATTTACTTTTTCTTGACTACCATGACTTTCTTGACTGGCAGACACCATGGATAATTTCGTTATCTATACCCCTGCTTTACAATCAAATTGTATTGAATATTGAATCAGAATGGGCAAGACCTTGTTCCATCAGTATAAACCCTAAGGCAAGAAATTCTGCTCAGGCATTGAACAGTGACGTTATCAGAAAGTGGTCCCAAAACTTTGTTCATTAAGTGCTTCCGTTTTCCTGTTTGTTTAATAGCAGGACAAACTCTTTTTTTGGGGGGGGGGCAATGACTCATGGCCGCGTTCACCAACGCCGATTATTTCGAAGTTCAGATGAACGAGATCAATTTTAATCCATAATAAATGAACTTGGTTTAAGGATTTGCATTGCACCAACGAAAGACGACGTTCAGGAGATTCCGTTCAACTGATCCGAGATTAATTTGTAAGACTATACCTGGTTGGTTGGCTAGCACAAATTACAAACCAAGAACCCCATAGAGTGATGGGATGTGGTAAAGTATCAACATGTAGGAGAAGAAGATAATTCGGGCTGCAAACTTCTCTGAATTTGAGAGATGTACTAATCAACCTTGTCAATATGTACAAGGATGTAGTGGAGTGTAAAGAAATAATGATATTAAAAAAGAACTGACGGCACAACACAAAAGGAGGAGAAAGCATGGAACCTTCTTCTACGGGACTTTAATGCCTTACGAAATACATTCGATTTTGAGAGAACAGTGTTCGCTGAACCTGGCCCGCAATAAAGATATATTATTATTATTATTTCTATTATTACTGTACTGTGGTAACTATTTGAATTTTTCATTTCTTAATTCTTATATATTTACATTGTCGTGTCGTGTAAATAGCCAGTAACATATATTTTCGTAAATTTATACAATCATATTTCCAACACCATGTAGCAATATCGTAAACATTGCTGTGTTCTAATTTACCTTGCACGTAATATATGACATTTATATATGTTTTGTGTTCTGGGATAGAAAGTACAGTATTTATAAACATTACAACTTTGCACCACAGAACCACAAATTATTATTATTATTTTGGCAGTTTTTAGTTTACATAGTTCTCGAATTATCAGCATTGTATATCCAACATCTCTAGCGTTTGCATGCCCTCGATATCACTTTCCGCTCTTTCTATATTGAAACAACAACTGCCTGCAGTCGAAGCGTCAGTATCGTGAACCAGGATCACACACCAAAACGGTCGCGAATGGCCGATCAGAAGATAAACAAGTGTTGAACCGTCTTCGTGCAATGGAATTTTCCAGTGATCCTTTCCCGATCCGACTTTAAAATTTGATCTTCGTTCGTGCAAACGGACATCAATGACTGAAGCAAAATAAATTTCAGTATTGAGTTTGGAAGCGTAGTCCATGATTTCTTTCTGTTACCTATTTTCCTAATTAATATTTTGTGACGCTCAAATTGTAGGACTTTTATGATATTTTTCAAATTCCTCCAGGACGCCAGACATAAGGTTAAAATGTAAGACATGTCCGGGAAAAACCGGACGTCTGGTAACCCTACATCTGGCAAGACACACCACTTGAGTTTTAAACCCCCAAAGACTGGATGAACATGGCTTATTGGAAAGGGTATACTTTTCTCTGCACTACAGCTGAAGATATGCGATGAGAGGTTACGCTCGAGACTATACAAAGAGTCTGACTTGCAACTCGTCTCTACACGGTCTCCCCAAGACGTCCTCTTATCTCTCTTCGTAATCCTCGTACTCGCTCCTCGATTGACGGACTTAGAACTGACCACTGACCTCTCTCCTTCCAGACATTTATTCCAATCGAATGTACTCAGTAATGCCGACTCAGTTATCTGTAGACTCTTACTTGATTGCGATCGTTTACACCTGTTTGCAACGATGGCGATCAAGGAAGCTCGGCAATGTCTGACAAGACATTCATTCCTTAGATGGTTCTAGCAATTTCCTGATTGGAAAGATGATGGCTAAATGTCTGGGATTTTAGAGTTTGTTGTACGTTACATTTAAAAGATTCTACAGATCGTTACGATGCCCCTCTCGGGAAAATAATTCCTTTGAATTCGTCTTTATATGTGATCCAAACTTATAGGGCTATCGTTCATTACCAAAACATAAAATCCTACAGATCGTTACGCATTATTGAACAACGAAACATTACCTTTTCTTCAGTCTATCTAATGAGGATAAAAAGTTTAATAGAAAAATAACTGCTTAGATATAAGCCAGTAATTAAGAGTCTGTGAACCCGATGCTTGAGGGGAAGCACTGGGGAGAAGGACGTGAACTTTTGAGATTTTTTTCTTCTAGTAGAGGTCTAACAACTGACAAAAATCCATCTTTTACGGAATCATTCCCTACATTCGTCGTTTTCAACTTAATTTTTTTTTTTTTGGCTAACACAGAAGTTTTCACAACACTCCCACATCTCGTCCCCATAAACGCGGCTAAAAATATGAAAACAGTAACGTATAAATTAGCAATTACAGCGCAAAATAAAGGCAATTATCAAGAGGAATATCATCTGTCCCTGAACAGTACGTATGTATATCCTCTAGCGCGACACAAATGAAAAGTCTCATTATAGCTCAGTTCATTGCTGATGCAGGACAAACTTCAAATTCATTTTTCTCTCTTATATAAAAAAAACTCGATAAAACTTTATTAGTATGAAGAGGAAGGATGGTAGTTAAAAATATTAAAAAATGAGAAAAATCGATGGGGGGATGTTTTGAGCTGTTCAAACTTGAAATTTGAACATTTGAACAGCGTGTTCAAATTTTACAAAGTTTCAACATTTTATCATCTCATAATATGCAACCGTTTTTCCCCTTTACAACGAGCTCAAGAACGCTTCTGTATCTTCGTTCGTTCCCGAGATATACTTATTGAAAAGAGCATGTTGCTCAAAAATTACATTTTGAACAACCATCATATAATTCGTAATAATCATATTTCAGCAAAATCCTTTCACAGGTTTTGGAGCAAAGCAAAGCTGTGTCTGAAATATCATCAACATCGTGACTATGAGGGGTCAACTCCTGCCTGATTTGACATGGAATGAATGACCCGACATATATATACATATATATATATATATGTGTGTGTGTGTGTGTGTGTGATTAAATGTCTCAAATTATTTTATAAAATATACAATATATTATATCGACTGTCTTTCATTCAAAATGTATAATTGCAAATAGATGAACAATGATGTGCATAAGGGAGGAGGGATAAAAAATAAGATATATTAAGATGATAATAGTTTCATGTATAAAATTCACATATAAATGCTATTACGTGTTTTATTAATATATCTATGTACTTCGTGGTTGCTAACGAAAGACGATGAGAAATGGAGAAGAAGTAACAAGTCGGTCTAATTTCTGTGTTCTGGGGATGATGGGTTTAGTGTCCTTAGAGGTGTTGTCCGTTCTTTTTGTATGTTCTCGATATTATTCCAGTCATGTATATTCGAATCTCAAACTAATTGTTTATATTTGTTGTTAAAACAAAAACTCTTCCCTCCTTGGAAGAATTTTGTGGGGGGAATTTCAAGACAAGATCGTTGGTGGGAGGAATTCCCCCGTCCCCCCGGGATTCCGCACCCTGGTTTGGAACATTTATGTTGCATATTATGCTGTTCATTAAATCACATTTTTGTAATCTGTAATTTTAAGGCAGTATATTGTTTGAAATAAAATATTCCAAACCATTTCAAAGGTCAACTGACCCCGAACATATCGTCAACTCACTCCACATAGAGGTTGAATTGACAATTGTCACTCTTCAAAGAAAAAAAAAGAAATAAAGCAATAATTTTAAAAGTTTTTTGGAGCATGGTGAATTAAAAATTTGTAGTGGTTGAGGAAAATACAAATAGTGCTCGTAGGATTTCATCAATAGTATATCTTAATTTTTAAAAGCTGCAAAAATTTAAACATAAAAACATGGTCAAGTACGATTTGATGTTGCTCTTAAATATTTTGACCCAAAGGTCACTTTACTCCCTCCTGAAAAATTGGTTAGGCCTAATTAGCTATAAAATTATTGTCATTAACGTATTATTATTTTTATTTATAGTAACCGCTGTAGCTCAGTCGGTGGTCGGCCTCCGTGGAGGAGTGGTTAGCATAGTGGTCCCGGGTTCGAATCCCGGCTAGGACTTGGATGTTTGTGTTGTCCGTAAATTTAGAAAACCGAGAATATAGAGAAAAACTGATATGTACGAATGTTGAGAAAATGTGTGTGAATGACGGGGGATACCACCGAATAGGGGTATTTCTTTATTTTATATATATCAAAAAGTCGGTATGGCGTCTGACTACCATGCGAGAGGCCCGGGTTCGATCCCCGGCTGAGAGAACCGGGAATTTTTCCACCTGTTTATGCGGCTCCGGCGCTCGCCCAGTGTTGTATAAAGTGGATACCTGGAGGAAACTCTGGGAGGTAAATGCGGCCATGGTGCGGCCATGGTGCTGATCACATCACTCCAAGCTTCGGCCGAGATACGCCTTCATGGCGTGGTGCAAAGCACAGGGAAGCACTTTACCTTTTTTATTATTTATTATAGTATGGATCACATAAATGATACATCATGAAAAATATCTATGTAAAATATGATCTCTCGTTGTCAAGAGCTATTAATTTTTATAATCTCGGTATGACTACTATGCCAGAAGTATTTTGCAGAAGGACCAATCTTCTTGAGAACAACTTTATTCTTTACTAACCGTTAATAAAGCTCCCCGAAAAAGTTGCATCACATATTAATATCTAACACAAAACGCGGGATTAGACATTTGAATTTCCGCCAAGACACAGAAACTCATTCTTTTTAAGAATCTCTCAAATTTAGACTTGATTTTCAAGCTAATTCCTAGACTTTTAAAAAACGGGACAAATAGTGTTTTTTGTATAATATCGACGGGACAACTGGGACACGCCTATGAAACGGGACTCTCCCGGTCAAAACGAGACGAATGGTCACCCTATCTTAAAGAAACGATTTTATTTCGAGCAAAGTGAAACAAAAATTATTTGAATTTCACGTTATTCAGTTCATTTTCATTTCTTGTGCGGCGAGGTCGAGTAAAGATGGTTGCAGTCAAGAAATGATTGTTGCGCCGGTGCATGGAATTCGCCGCCCCCAGTTTGTACTTCAGTTATGAGTTATTATTTTTTTCTTTTTCTTAAGCCAATCGGGACTAGACCTACAGTTTACAGTGGGATCCGAACCACTTGTAGCTCCACCGGGTATCGAACCCGGAACCACTTGATTACAAGGCGACGGCGCTACCACTGCGCAATCGGGGAGGCCCACACACTGTACTCGTTATTTCAAAAGTGGTAATGGAAATTTCCACAAGCGAAGTTGAAATATTTTTTAAAAAACGTTTTTTGAGAACTGAATTTGAAAATTCAGGCGCCAGTTGAAAATGCCTACATTTTACATTCCCAATTTCGCCTTCAAATAAACACTCAAAGAATCTGTTAATTGCATAGAAAAGACAACCCTACTTTCGAGTAAAGGATTCCGAAGAACTTTGCGGTGGCCATCCCATCTCTTCACCCCACCCCTAACAGCGGTGCTTGGAAGGGAACCAGCGAAAAAGAAAGCCCTTGCCATTGGTAACAGCCTTGCTGGGATACAAGAGATCTGACCAATAAGGACGTTTGAAACCCACGTGACTGTCACCGAAAGAGCTCCCCCCCCCCCCAATCTGTGCTGGAAACAGCAAAAGAAGACGGCCGCGCCATCTACTGGCCACCGATGGAAATGCAATTTCAAAGCGCAGCGAGGTTTAAATGTAGCTTCCACTTCTATTACCTATGGTTATATTATCACAGTTTTCCTCGTCACTTCGGTACGCCTTGCGTCAGTCTTTTGTTATGGCTAGTTGGTTGAATCGCCGCTAGAGGCCCTCAGTTGCATCACTTGGTTTCCACGTAGACGGAAGTCGCCAGTTTTGAAGTACAGTCTAGACCTGAAGGAACATTGGACGCGTTGGCCAAGATATACGTACCTCCTCCTCCTCCGATTCTACCTTCGAGAGCATTGCCTGTCTTTAACTCTCGGAACTTGGCAAGAAGTTCTTTCCAGACTGTATGGTGAATAATATCCGAGAGAGTTATTGCTGGAGAGATGGAAGCAAAGTAGTGGTGGGACTATACGAAGTGTTTTGACTGTTGCCCATTTTGATTCCTGTTTCTTCTTGGTCGAAGTTGTGTATGCACGATGACGATGTTCGATTAAAAGATACAAGCTGCCTTCCAGGAAGTTTGGACGTGTTAGGAAGACGACGTTTGACTTCGTATGTTACAATCATCAAGAAACCAAGCAGTCGAATCGATTCGTCGCCGAGGTATGTACTTTTGTTGCCAGTTGATAGTGAATAACGAAGTGTCATCGGGGGAATGTACATAATTATGGCGGATTATATTGCAAGTGCGAATTATAAGAAATAATGTAAAGAGTGCAAACGAAAGGGCTACATTTTTTCCTTCGCAACTTTCAAGACAAACGTCACAATTGCCCCAGAGTAACGTGGCGTGACGTTTTGTTCCCTTTCTTGTTTATGTACGGTTAATTTGACGAAGTACGTATATACAGCATTATCGCAGTGTTGCGCTGAATAATTATCAAGGAACTTGACCCCTGTGAAGTTGGCACGACCCATTCGCGTTGCCCACTTCAAAACTAGTCAGGACGTTAGTTCTTCGTTAGTTCTCGATAGTTCTCATAAAATTTTCGTTAGTTCCGAAAATACATAGAAACTATTAAGGAAATAAATGGGTCGGGCCAACTTCATACATAGAAACTATTGAGGAAATAAATGGGTTGGGCCAACTTCACACTTTTTCGACCCGTATTCAACTTCAAACCGAAAACCATCCCGATCGATTGATTTTCGTTAGTTGCCGTTAGTTCTCATAAAATTTTCGTTAGATCTCAAAATTTATCCAATTCATTCGCCGAACAAAAAATGGAGGTAATTTGCAGTTTTCCAGTTTTCACATGGAAATTACATCAAAAAATGGTTCCTATTGGAAGAATGTAGAGAGTATGAGTCAATTTTGTTGAAACTTTAGTCATTTTATCAAATTTATCCAATTTATTCACTGAATAAATGCTTAGACGAAATGTGTTTTCCTGAATGGCCAAATTTCGTTGCCCACCTCAAACCTAGTCAGGACGTTAGTTCTTCGTTAGTCCTCGATAGTTCTTGTAAAATTTTCGTTAGTTCTCAAAATTTATCAAATTTATTCGCAGATAAGAAAATAGAAGCAATTTGAAATTTCCCAAATTTTGACACGGAATTTTTCTCAAAAAATGGTCCGTATTGATAGAATCTAGAGAGTATGGGTCAATTTTGTTGAAGCTTTAGTCATTTTATCAAATTTATCCAATTTATTCAGTGAATAAATGCTTAGGCGAAATGTGTTGTCCTGAAGGTCCAAATTTCGTTGCCCACCTTAAACCTAGTCAGGACGTTAGTTCTTTGTTAGTTCTCTATAGTTCTCGTAAAATTTTCGTTAGTTCTCAAAATTTATCCAAATTATTCGCCGATTAGAAAATGGAAACATTTTGAAATTTCCCAATTTTGACACGGAATTTTTCTCAAAAAATGGTCCGTATTGATAGAATCTAGAGAGTATGTGTCAATTTTGTTGAAGCTTTAGTCAATTTATCAAATTTATCCAATTTATTCACTGAATAAATGCTTAGACAAAATGTGTTGGCTGCAAAGGCCAAATTTCGTTGCCCACCTCAAAGCTAGTCAGGACGTTAGTTCCTCGGCAGTTCTCGATAGTTTTACAATTCCTGTCTCCTGACCACCTGACTTCCTGGACAGATACTACATTTAATTTATACTTAACTATCTCATTAACTGTACACTGAAATGCCCCAGGCCGGTAAAGGCTCAGAACATTCCTGGTGCCTAATTTAATATCCTTATTCGTAATGTGGATCCGAACGCCATAGCGCTGTCGTCTATTGAGTTGGAGAGTTTGTTTGCTCCAAATAAACTCTATAATCGTACCAAAAGGTACGTGTAATATTCACTAATAACAGATGGTATATTAGGAATATTACAAACTCCCGGATCCCCACAAAACAAAGGGAATTAAAGAAATGGGCGGGGGCCTAAACGGCCAAGTAGCATCAAAGCCTAACAATCGAAAAGCTGCACTTAAGGTGTGACAACAATATACATTAAACAACCACAATTATACGTGATAAAAGAGCATAATTATCTCAGCTTTATCCCAAGGAATACATGTGTATTCATAGATATTTGAATTAAAATTAGAGACACACCACAAAAAATACAACCCCCAAAATTGACAGTCAGGGAATGAGCATATATATTATAGATTCAAAAAAAAAAAAATCAAGCAAAGAGAATGACACCCATAATATCAATGTTAAATATCATTGGTAAGCAAAAGACATAATCAAGGTATAAGTTCATAACGGTTATAAATGCATGCATGCTTAGATACCATAAAAGAAATATATATCAGAGCCAAAAGACTCATGACAACATGTATATGAATCAACCTTGAACTCCATGCTGGCCATCCCGGATCCAACATTTGTTTAATGAGATCACATACACCCAAAAACCACCATATTCACAGCACATAGAACAAATAGCATAGGCACATAGCAAAGGTAATGTCAAACCGGGCAGCGCCAGAAGCATAGAATCACCACAAGGCGAAGACTTAAAAAAAAAAATATAGTGATGCTCAACACTTCCAAATGTCCGGAGGCGTAGTAGAGCACTAGTCGTAAGATGGTCCAAAAAACAAGTCTCCCCATGGCGTAATTGTAGCATAGTAGTAGTCTCGTGAAAATATGAAACAAAAGAAAAGGAAGGGGATCAACAAAAGAATAAGAAAGGAGGAAGTTAGAAAGAGAACCAGGAAAGTTAAGACTACGAAGTACAGAAGGAAGGAACAAAAGGAAAGTAGCATCATTACAGAGCGCATGCATCACAATTATTGCATTTATCAAAAAAAATATCCAAACTACAAACAAAGGTAATTTCACATAGTATCTCACAATAAATATTTAAATTGATACAACACCCACACTGGACATAAATAATAGACCTAATAATAATGCCTATAAAGAGGAAAAATATTACAGAATTACCCTTAAATCCAAGACACTTCCTTATATTGACAATTAACAAATTTGCAAAAAAAAGGCCAAAAAGGTTTGTAAATAAGGGAGGTCTAGGAATGAATATGATTTTGTAACGTCTGTCCCACCTGAGTATGTCCCAAAGCCACAGGTGACACAGGAGAATCTAAATTCCGTATGGTATACGGTTTGAGATGGGTCACATGTGCTTTACGGAGCATCTGTTGAGTATCAGGGTCTATCAACAAGGCCGTCACCGGTGTTAACATTTTGAATACCTGTACTGGACCAGACCATCGTTCCTGGAGCTTAGATGACGTTTTGTTAAAGGCATTACTTAAGGGAAAAACACGGTATGAAACCATGTCCCCGGGTTTTTAGAAACCTGAACCCGAGAGTGATCATATTTGCGTTTGCGTGAATGACAAGAACGCAGCAAGTGTTGATAAGCATCACCCCAAGCGTGTGCACGAACAGGAGACGGAGGAGCTGCCAGCTCCTCATCAGATTGTAAGTCCCAAAAAGAATTCATTGGACCATCAATATCCCGTCCAAATATTAGCCTCGCCGGCGTAGCGTGAATGGCATCGTGCGTAGCTGTATTAAAGGCAAAGGCAATACTATTTAAGTGGAGAACCCATTTGGAGTTATCTTTTGAGTGAAAACAAATTAAGGATGACTTGAGATTACGTATGAATCGTTCTGCCAAAGAAGAGTTTGGATAATAGGGACTGGTATATATATGGCGAACATTGGACTCGAATAAAAGGTTATTAAACACCTGCGAACGAAAATATGAAGCATTGTCGGACACTAATTCGCATGGAGCTCCAAAGGAAAGAAAAAAGAATTTCAATTTATCAATAATTGCGTACGAAGTCGCCGAGCGAAGTGGATATAGTGAGACCCATTTGGAAAATGCGTCCACAACCACCAAAATATAAGTATTTCCGAGAGCAGAACGAACCAAAGGTCCCACCAAATCAATGTAAAGGCGCCGCCAAGGGTGACGTATCACCTCCGAGGAAAGTAAACCTTGAGGCTTACGAATAGCCAATTTGGCCTTTTGGCAAATTTCACAAGATCGCACACATTGCCTAATGTCAGCAAGATAATTAGGCCACCAGAAAAGACCGGAAATTTTCTTTGTTGTTTTGTTGGCTCCCAGGTGTGAACCGCCCACCGGAGTATCGTGATAGTAATGACAAATGACGTTATGTAATAATGACGGTAGGACGACCTGAGAAGTAGCGGAACGCGGAGAATGGCGAAGAAACGGACCTTGGAAAAGGCCAAAATGAGGAACAGTTTCATTATCCCGGAGTTGATCCATCATAGGACGTAAGAAAGGGTCTTGCTCCTGAAGAGCAATAATATCGGACTTGTTAAAGGGGATAATGCTGAGCTTAGGAGCAGCACATGCCAAACTACTAACGGGGGGGGGGGGGGGTACAATGACAAAATCTTCCGGAGAGTGTATCCGTGATAAACAATCCGCAACAGGATTTTTGGAAGAAGGAATATGTTCAACATTATATGAAAAGCGAGATAAATACAACAACCAACGTCCGAATTTACCAAATTATTCAGGATGTTTCAGTAACAACGACAATGCCTGGTTATCTGTTTGAAGCGTGAAATGCTTGGAGGTTAAGTATGTCTCAAATTTCTTGAACCCAAAGACAATAAGCCGCACATTCAGCTTCATAAATTGATTGCCTACGTTCTTGAAGAGTACGTTTGCGCGAAGCAAAGGAAATTGTTCGTAAAAAACCTTCCGAATCACGCTGATTCAGGGTAGCCCCCAAAGCTAAACTCGAAACGTCCGTCTGAAGGACAAATTCCTGAGAAAAATCAGGTAAAGACATCATGATGTCATGATGTCAAAGACATGTAAAGACATGTATGTTTCAAAAAGGCAGATTTTAGGTCATCGAAACGGCCTTGATCCTCTTTGGACCAAAGAAATGGTATATTCTTTTTGCGCTTATCAGTAAGGAAGCTAGTCCTTTCGGCAAAATGAGGGAGAAAACGCGAATAATAAGAAAGGAGACCCATGACTTGCGCCACCCCAAGCTGGGATTTAGGGGGGGCGGTATATCTTGAATAGCGGAAATGCGCTCAGGGTCCATGACCATCTGTTTATGTCGGATAATATATACCAAATAATTAATTTCCTTAGCCATCCAGGTAGATTTAACCGGATTAACAGTAAGACGGGCCTCCCGAAGAGCCTGTAGTATTTCAGTCAAATGCAAGAGATGGGACTGCTCATCAGGCGAAAACACCAGCAAGTCGTCCGCATACGTAAGACGAAATTTATATTTAAACTTTCCCAGGACCTCATCAAGTACGCGAGACAACATCTGCGTACCCAAATTGATGCCAAAGGGGACACGAGTATATATGAATTGACCAAATGAAATAACAAAGGCAGTTAAATCTTTGCTCTTTTCGTCCAACCTAATCTGGTGGAAAGACTGGCATAAATCAAGGCAGGAAAACATCGCAGCATTTTGCAAATGTTGAAATAAGAGGTCAATACGAGGCTGTGGAAATTGATCATATGCAATTATCTATTTAAAGATTGAAACGAACAAACCAAACGATGGCCACCATTTTTCTTCGGAACCAAAAAGGCCGGGCTAGCGTATGGTGACCTACAAACCTCCACGATACCCTGAGACCGTAACTCCTCAATTTGTTGTCGCATAATATCAGTTTGGACAGGGTTCAATTGGAAAGGCTTAGCCCGAAAGGGGATATCGGACACTAAAGGGATGGACACCGGTGGTAATGTACATTCACCCACCCTGTCCGTAACAACATCGGAAAAATTATTTAGTAAGTCTTGCAAATGAGAGGGTGGATCAGAGGACGATGGGAAAGGGTGTGGGCGATCTTGACCAGAAACCGGAGGGCATTTCTCCGAAAAAGAAAATGACACGTGCTGTGGGGTTTTATCTACTGAAAGACCTTCCTGAAAATAAGGAAAGGAAATAATCCAAGATTCCAAAGAAATGGTTGCCTTCGCATGAGAAAAAATATCCATCCCCAAAATCAACGGATAAGGTAACGAATCCACTATCCAAAAACACCATTTCCATGACAAATGACCCAATCGGAGTGAAAGTTCGGATCGAGAGTCTAAAGAAAAGACCCGATTTGTCACATCCTTTAATTCCATCGTTGCGTTTCGAGCAATTGAATAACCACTTCTAATCTGCCCCAACAATGAAGAAGAAACAAGCGACACTGACGAAGCGGTATCGAGAAGAGCAACAGTTGGTTGGACTCCTAATAGAACTTTAATCGTAGGAAACAAACGATTTTCCGTTGAGAAAGGGTGTTCTGCATGCAATTGAATAGGAGTAACACCCTCGCAAACAGAACGCAGCACGGATGGCTGAGGGGAAGGAACGGGATCATGAAACAAGGTATCTGAAATCGTCGTCGACGAAGGACCAGTGGTAGCGTCTTTTGACACCGCAATGGGAGGTAATGTCGAAAAACCAGACTGTATCAAGAGTAAACAAGATGGAGGGTGTGGATCCTCCTGAGAAGATTGCATAATGTTTGAAGTTAAAGGCGGCGAGCTCACCGATACACCATGTGGGGAAGCATTAGGAGAAGACTCAAAAGGTCTATCTGAGACATCTGCTAAACGAGAGATGGAAGCGATGGTACATGTAACTCAGGATACATGTGCGTATGTCACTTTAATTCAGGTGGAAGTATTTGTTGGGCCAAGGCAAAAAATTCTCGAATAACTTGAGGACGGGGATAACATAAAATTAAAGACCGTGCAGGGAAATTCACACCATCAAGCAAAACTTCAAGTAAATGTTGTTCAGGCCATTCAACGGCTAACACCTGACTAGCATCGTAGAATTCTCGAAGAAAAGAATAAAGGGTTTCCGCTGGTTGCTGAACCCGGTGAAGGATAGAGAGTCGAAATGTTTGCATTACTGAAGAAGGTATAAGCCTGAGCCAGATCATCGATAGAAATGAATGCCAAGGTAACTTCTGTCGAAGACCTCCCATCCAAATTTCGCGGAGAGGGTTTAAAGTAAATGGTAATGCAATTAAGAGAAGGGATTCAGTATCCATTAAATCCAAAGCAATTATTTTATGGAGGAGGCACAAAAATTTATATATTGGCAAAAGATCCTCGCCCGTGATAGGCGACAATTTCCTAAAAAGGAAGGATGCCGTCTGAAAACGTATTGTTTTGCGTATGGGTGAGGAATTGTGTGGAAGAATTACACCTTGAAGAAAATCCAAGACGGAAGGGGAAGGGGGGTAGTGGTGATTGCCCATACGGAGGTTGTACATCAGTAGTCATTTTCACGAAGGAGAAAAAAAACCACACTAAAAAATTACGGGAAAAAAATTGGGGGGGGGGGTAAAAAAATTTCTATCACTACAATGTTATTTGAAAAAAAAAAAGGTAGATCACTAAAGCTTAAACAGCTCTGGTACCAAAACTTTGTGACGCTTGCGTAGGTAGGCACCAACTAACCCGGTACGTTGTTATAGATCTTAATGGAAGCGCGTGGTAAATTTACCCTCGTTAGCACCTATTCCCATGCAAGGGTCACAAACAATATCTGACGCCACGTTTCTGCTGGATAAATGTGTTCTCAGTAATCGAACAAGTCAGCAGAAAGGCAACGCCAGGTTCCACTGAATACTGGAATCCGCGGAACGGTCAAAAATCATGAAAAGATTCCGTTCCTGTTTCTTCTTTACTTAATTACGCTGCAAATAGAATGCTTCTTGTTACAAGAAATTACTATAATGCAAGGAAAACACTCATTCGTAATTAATACGTACCACAACCTAATAAACCAATCTCGTGTTAAGTGTCAGTTAACGAGTCATAAAAAGGGGGGGTCAAATGTGGCATTTACAAGATTTACCATTCAATTTTGACACATTCATGAAAGGGGCGGGAGACATTAGTTATCATAAAAAAGGACAATGTTCCCATTCTTACTCAAAACATAGTATATCCGTTAAGTGTACGGATTTAAACCTACGGGTCAGAAACAATCAACCAAACAAGAACATTCAGTTTTAACGTTCTTCTTTTTTTATTCCAACAATTTTAGATTAACTTGATTTCTCAACAACAAAAGGGAACATTTAAGATTTTTAACCTAACACTTAAATCCTTTCAAAATGAACTGTTTTCTGAATCAAGTCCAACATGTAAGCTCCATTATAAACATGCATACCCAGAAACATACATAACAAATACGGCACTAAACAGTGCTAATAACAATCAACTGGGTATTCTTTTTACAACAGTGATTTCCTAACAACATGTAGATATAAATATATAGTCATTCGTGCATGGCTTTTGACGCTACAGTGTAAGGTTATGGGAATATTAATTAAGGAGGGCAAAACGTGAAAATGCGGCATGCGAATAGTGCATTAACGGACGTAATTAAAACAGCGGTTTTCTAGCTTTCGACGATTCTTGTCTAACGATTTCCCAAGTAAAGGAATCTCCTTTACCACGCAATAGTTTGTTCAATCACAAGGGGAGCAGGAGTGCCTACGCTCGTACTGGGTGTACTTTAACTTGATTTTATTGGTTCCAATATATGTGTATAAGAGTTCGCTATCCAATCACTGCACCAAAAACACTTAGTTTATTGAGTTACGTTGAAAGAACCAAAAAGGGGGGGGAATGTGTGAGAGAAGCGACTTCGTAAACAGCTTGCATAAATCAAAAAAATGAAAATGTATAGTTCTAAAAGCAAGCCGGCGACAGGATCTAAGATGGTAACGTTCACTATACCTTGATTATATTCCTTCGGATGGTCCTTATCAAAAATACACGCACTTTGTCCAGTATTGATACGTCTGGCTGCAGTCCAATGCCTCCCTACGAGTCTGGTAAACGTGGCTCCTAAGGAAGGTTTCCCATCTCTCGATCTCAACACGAAGGACTTGGCGTTCAAGGCAAGACGACCCTGTGCCGCTGCTAATTGGCTGGTATGCAACTGCTCGAAGACAGGAAGCGAACTGAGGAATTCCCGATCGGGATCATCGAAGAAAAAAAAGGAAGGGGGAGGAGAAAGTGTAGTTTTCTTTATACACGATAGACGGCGACACAATCCAAACGCCGTAGCGCTGTCGTCTATTGAGTTGGAGAGTTTGTTTGCTCCAAATAAACTCTATAATCGTACCAAAAGGTACGTGTAATATTCACTAATAACAGATGGTATATTAGGAATATTACAACCAACATGGCGTGGTGCTATACAACCAACGGAAGATAAAGATTATAATACTAAAGATGATTTTTATACAGAGTTAGAACAGGTCTTTGATAAATTTTCTCAGTATGATATGAACATTCTGTTAGGTGACTGTAATGCACAGATTGACAAACAAGAGACATTTAAACCCACGATTGGTAAAGAAAGTCTTCATGAATTAAGTAATGATAATTGTATAAGATTGATTACTTTTGCAACCTCAAAGAATTTAATTGTGAAAAATACCACTTTTAAACATAAAGATATCCATAAATATACCTGGTCTTCTCCAGATGGTAAAACTCTTTATCAGATAGATCATATTCTCATTGATAAGAGAAGACACACTACTATAATTGACGTTCGTACACATAGAGGTGCTGACTGTGCCAGTGACCATTATTTAGTAATTGCTAAATTAAGAGAAAGACTCTCAGTGATAAATCATAAGCAACAATATCTAAAAAGTTCTAAAATTTGATACTGATGAAAGAATTAAGAAATATTACCAAATTAAACTGTCAAGTAGATTTGATGTTGCAGGATTTAAATGATGATGAAAATATAAATGAAACAGACGTAAATAAGAATTGGGAGCACATTCGTAATGCAATAGAATCAGCAGCTAAAGAAAGTATAGGATACCATAAACCGAGAAAAAGTAAGTCATGGTTTGATAATAAATGTCATAATCTAATATAAATAAGAAATCAGGCTAGACTTAGATGGTTAAATAACTCTGATGATACAAATCTAAACAATTATAATAGAATAAAGCGTGAAGTTAACAGCACGTTTAGAAGTAAAAAAGAGATTACTTGAAAAGCAAAATTAACTAAATTGAAACAAACAGCAAAAATAAAAATATCAGAGATTTATATAAAGGTGTAAATAAGTTTAGAAAGTAATCAACCTAAAGTAAACTTGATAAAAGATAAAGACGGTGATTTTCTAGCTGACCCAAGCGATATTCTAAATAGATGGAAGAACTACTTTAATGACCTTTTAAATGTCCATGTAGGAAATAAATCAGAATTAAATGAAGTACACACAACAGAACCTTTAGTTCCAGAACCTAACTTTGTTCTTTGTTAGTTATCGATAGTTCTCGTAAAATTTTCGTTAGTTCTCAAAATTTATCCAATTTATTCGCCGATTAGAAAATGGAAGCAATTTGAAATTTCCAAATTTTGACACGGAATTTTCTCACAAAATGGTCCGTATTGGTAGAATGAAGAGAGTATGGGTAAATTTTGTTCAAACTTTAGTCATTTTATCAAATTTATCCAATTTATTCACAGAATAAATGCTTAGACAAAATGTGTTGGCCTCAACGGCCAAATTTCGTTGCCCACCTCAAAGCTAGTCAGGACGTTAGTTCCTCGGCAGTTCTCGATGGTTTTTATAAAATTTTCGTTAGTTCCCAAAATACATGGAAACTATCAAGGAAATAATTGGGTCGGGCCAACTTGACACTTTTTCGACCCATATTCAAATTCGAACTGAAAACCATCCAGATCGATTGATTTTCGTTAGTTGCCGTTAGTTCTCATAAAATTTTCGTTAGTTCTCAAAATTTATCCATTTTATTCGCCGATTAGAATATGGAAGGAATTTGAAATTTCTCAAATTTGACACGGAATTTTTCTCAAAAAATGGTCCGTATTGGTAGAATCGAGAGAGTATGTGTCAATTTTGTTGAAAATTTAGTGATTTTATCAAATGTATCCATTTTATTCACTGAATAAATGCTTAGACGAAATGTGTTGTCCTGAACGGCCAAATTTCGTTGCCAACCTCAAACCTAGTCAGGACGTTAGTTCCTCGTTAGTCCACGATATTTCTCGTAAAATTTTCGTTAGTTCTCAAAATTTATTAAATTTATTCGCCGATTAGAAAATGGAAGCAATTTGAAATTTCCCAATTTTGACACGGAATTTTGCTCACAAAATGGTCCGTATTGATAGAATCTAGAGAGTATGTGTAAATTTTGTTGAAAATTTAGTCATTTTATCAAATTTATTCAATGTAATCACTGAATAAATGCTTAGACGAAATGTGTTGTCCTGAACGACCAAATTTCGTTGAACATCTCAACCCTAGTCAGGACGTTATTTCTTCGTTAGTTTTCGATATTTCTCGTAAAATTTCCGTTAGTTCTCAAAATTTATTAAATTTATTCGCCGATTAGAAAATGGAAGCAATTTGAAATTTCCCAATTTTCACACGGAATTTTTCTCACAAAATGGTCCGTATTGGTAGAATGTACAGAGTGAGTATGTGTCAATTTTGTTCAAACTTTTGTCATTTTATCAAATTTATCTAACTTATTCACTGAATAAATGCTTAGACGAAATGTGTTGTCCTGAACGGCCAAATTTCGTTGCCCACCTCAAACCTAGTCAGGACGTTAGTTCTTCGTTAGTTCTCGATAGTTCTCGTAAAATTTTCGTTAGTTCTCAAAATTTATTAAATTTATTCGCCGATTAGGAAATGGAAGCAATTTGAAATTTCCCAATTTTGACACGAAATTTTTCTCAAAAAATGGTCCGTATTGATAGAATCTAGAGAGTATGGGTCAATTTTGTTGAAGCTTTAGTCATTTTATTAAAATGAATCCAATTTATTCAGTGAATAAATGCTTAGGCGAAATGTGTTGTCCTGAACGGCCAAATTTCGTTGCCCACATCAAACCTAGTCAGGACGTTATTTCTTTGTTAGTTCTCGATAGTTCTCGTAAAATTTTCGTTAGTTCTCAAAATTTATCCAATTTATTCGCCGATTAGAAAATGGAAGCAATTTGAAATTTCCGAAATTTGACACGGAATTTTCTCACAAAATGGTCCGTATTGGTAGAATGTAGAGAGTATGTGTCAATTATGTTCAAACTTTTGTCATTTTTTCAAATTTATCTAATTTATTCACTGAATAAATGCTTAGACGAAATGTGTTGTCCTGAACGGCCAAATTTCGTTGCCCACCTCAAACCTAGTCAGGACGTTAGTTCCTTGTTAGTCCTCGATAGTTCTCGTAAAATTTTCGTTAGTTCTCAAAATTTATCCACTTTATTCGCCGATTAGAAAATGGAAGCAATTTAAAATTTCCCAATTTTGACACGGAATTTTTCTCAAAAAATGGTCCGTATTGATAGAATCTAGAGAGTATGTGTCAATTTTGTTGAAAATTTAGTCATTTTATCAAATTTATTCAATGTAATCACTGAATAAATGCTTAGACGAAATGTGTTGTCCTGAACGACCAAATTTCGATGCCCACCTCAAACCTAGTCAGAACCAAGCCAGACATGATTTACTTTAAAATGTTTAATTATGTATGTCATTGATACATTTGATCACATAATAAAAATGCTCCTTCATTGCTAGAAACTTTAATCGACTTGAAAATGCTTCATCTTTTCTTTTTCGGGAGTATAATATTGTATATTAAGCTGCGATAGTTGCCGCGGTGGCTCAATCGGTAACGCGTCTGACTACCATGCTCAAGGTCCCGGGTTCGATCCCCGGCCGGTTCAAATCCGGGAACTTATCTAACGATGGAAGCGGCCCCGGTGCTTACCCAGCGTCGAATAACATGGGTACCTGGGGGAAACTCTGGGGGGTAAAGGAGGTCAGTGGCATGATGCTGATCACAACCCCCATTCAGGACCGGGATCAAGAAAGTGTGTGACGTTACACCCACACTCCCTATACGCCTTCATGGCGTGGTTCTGTGCACAAGGGAGCACTTTACCTTATTTTTTTTACCTTTATATTAGGCTGCGATAAGTCATGGGTGCATGCCACACTCACTTACAATTTAATAAAGTGTCAATTAACAGTTGTGCTGTCTAATGTGTTTGTGTTCGCCTGGTGTAGTAATTGTGCTGTCTAAAGTGTTTGTGTTTGTCTTGTGGAGTAGTTCCTCCAATCATTTTGGGATGAGGAGACAGGTGAGTGGAGAACGTTACATAATTTAGAACTACATAATTTGTATTCATGTCCAGATATTAGAATAATTAAATCATGAAGACTTAGGTGGGCAGGCCATGTAGCACGAATGGGAGAGAAAAGAGGAGTTTACAGGATTCATGTTGGGAAACCTGATGGTAAGAGACCTGTAGGAAGGCAAAGAGGAAGATGGAGGGACAACGTTGAGATGGACTTAAGGGAAATCGGTAGGGATGGAAAAGAGTATATAGAACTTGCTCAAGAGAGAGAAAGATGAAAGGCCTCTGTTGCTGCAGCCATGAACCTTCGGGTTTAAGAAGGCTAGGGATTTAGTTAGTTAGTTAGTTGAATTATTATGCATTTTAGAGCCTGAAAAGCGTTTTAATTATTACAATTCTAGTTTAGGATAAAAACTTGATTTTTCGAGAAATTCGCGTTATATGCTAATTTTCGTTTGAAACTCATTTTCTCTACAGACCAAGCCAGATATGATTTTCATGAAAATTTGTAATTATTATGCTTTTCAGAGCCATAAAAGCGTTTGAATTATGACATTTGGACGATAGGTTGAATACTTGATTTTTCGAGAAAAACGCGTTTAACGCTAGTACTCGTTTGAAACTCATTTTCTCAACTGACGTAGCTAAAGATGATTTTCTTTAAAATGTTGAATTAATATGTTTTTCAGAGCCTGAAAAGAGTTTTAATTAAAACATTTCGCTCATAGGATCAAAACTTGATTTTTCGAGAAATTCTCGATAAATTCTAATTTAAATTTTAAACACATTTCTTCTACAGGCCAAGCCAGAGATGATTTTCAAAGAAATGTTGAATTATTATGCATTTCAGAGCCTGAAAAAAGTTTAATTATTACATTTCCCCTATAGGATCAAAACTTGATGTTTCGAGAAATTTACGTTCAATGCTAATACTCACTTAAATCTAATTTTCTATACAGACCTAGCGAGAGATGATTCTCATTAAAGTGATGAATTATTATGCTTTCCATAGCCTAAAAAGTGTTTTAATTATTACATTTCGGCAATAGAATCAACACTTGATTTTTCGAGAAATTCCCGTTAAATGATAATTTTCGTTTAAACCCATTAATGCCCAGAATTTTTTTTCAGATATCTGTTTTATACTTGAATATATGGCTATTGAGGGTCATATATTATGCTTAACTTCAGTTTCGATATGATATCTTTACTTGTTAAAGAGTGGAGGGGGGCCACAAATGTGGGCACTGGGCACTAATGTATCTCCTGATATTTATTATGATAGAGAAATTATAATAAGTCACTTTTCTACAAGAGCTTTAAAGTAATTTATAATGCAAAGGTTCTGAATTTATGAAAGTACAGTTCGTCTGTTCAACATTTTATGCACTGAAGTATACTAGAACTTACATAATATCTCCTTGTAAATATAATGGTAAATTTTTTTTTCTTAGTAAATTACTCCCAAAATATTTCGTCTGCATGGGCTTCAAATAAATTTATACTGCAAATTTCTGGATTTAGAAAAGTATTTCTTCGATTTTTCAAAAGTTGATTTGTGACTGTGAAACCTTTCAAAACATTTGATGTGACATCCCACGTTGCACTTTCTGCACTTTTTCCAAGTATTCTTCTTGCACTCTTCACATCGTATTTGTGTTTTGTTGGTGTCTAACATGTGAGGAGCACCATCTAGTCGAATATTATCGTCAACTCGTATCTTCCCAGTTGTGGATACTCGTGACTGCCTTGGACGCTCTTGTGTGTACCTAGACAAATAATTCTGAACTACAAAGCGGGTGAATGCGAGAAGATCTAAACCCTGCTGGTGTCCAATGGGTGTTTTTAATCTGTACAGCTGCCAAGCGTTATTCATTGTAGCATTTAAAGAATAAGCAATGAGCTGCCAGTACCATTTTCGGTTTGGAATTGTGATGCGGTAAGTAGATATGTTCTGATCTATTTGGTCTATTCCACCCATGTAAGTGTTGTACAAGCTGGCTGATCTATAAAAATGTGTTTCTTTTCTGCTCGACACCATCTTTTACTTTTCCCCAATGGATGCACACCACAGCTCGTCGATGCTACAGTTACAACGTTGTTGTCATTCTATTGCACCAAAGTTATTGCAGATTTTGTGCCCGTGACGAACCACGGATTTCCTTCTTGAACACTTTGGAATTAATGAGATGCGCCTTTTCAACTCGATTTACTCGATTGTACCAACTACATCATGCCGTTTATGTAGTAAGGAGTCAAACAATCTGAGGGACGTAAAGAAATTGTCCATGTACAGGCAATATGTAGTATCAAGTGGCATTTTGTTGACCAGTTTTGTAAGAACAGAACCACGTACTCCAAGTTCAGGAATAGCATTACCTGTCGAGGCCCCCTGGTATGTTTCCACCTCGAAGCTGATTACCAGATAAATGTGTGATATCAAAATCTTCATCAGAAGCGCTAACCTCATCGCTGGCCAATGCATTTTCAGGTGGTTGTATATACACATCCACATGAAGTACGTTATCCTCTTCAAGAAGAGCTGCGATTTCTTCAACATTTAGCCTGGAAAGAAAAATAAATGAAATAAATGCTTGTATTTATCTGATACCATTAGATATAAACAAAATTTCATTCAAATTGAAAAGAAGGAACGGCAAGGAGGCATTAAATGACAGTATTTCCAAGCCTACCTTTTATGCCCTTCCATTTAGAAAAAATCCGATGGCTATATAACAAAACATATACAAAGAAAATCCGTTTCCGCAATGAAGAAAACTCATAAACTTCAATTGTTTTGGTATATAATTTATAAATGCGATGTAGTAAATATTCTATGTTCCTTTTGCAACCAACGGTTTTTGTGTAAACTACAATTCTTGTGAAATATAGGTCTACGGCTCAATGTTAAAAAAAAAAAAAAAAAAATAGCTACGAAAACTGCTGAAGAAGTTCACACACCCTCTTGTGCCCAGTGCCAACAAAAGTGGGCAGTAAAAATTAAACCCTTACTGTTACTATGCTATGAAGTTCAAAGAACCTTTTACTTTATAATAATAAACATAGATCATAGTAGTTTAAAATGACCCTAACAAATAATAGGTAGACCTGATTAAAAACAATGAGAAAATAACTTACCTTCTGGAAATCGCCATGCTCGAAGACTTATCAACTACAACGTACTTCAACAATAGCTCGCGCCAAAACGAATGCAACGTTCAATTTGATAACGCTACTGCAGATCACTGTTGCCAACTCGTAACTGACAATAAAAACCATTTCACGATCAATTTTTATTTACATAGTTTGTGGGCATGATCAATAACTGCCAATAGGCGCCAACAAATGTGGGCACTGGGTTCATTTTCTCTACAGACCAAGCCAGAGATGATTATCATTAAAATGTTGAATTATTATGCTTGTCAAAGCTCGAAAAGCGTTTTAATTATGACATTTGGACTAACGGATCAATAATTGATTTCTCGATAAATACGCGTTCAATGCTTGTACTCGTTTGAAACTCATTTTCCCTACAGACCTTCCCAGAGATGATTTTTATGAAAATTTGGAATTATTATGCTCTTCAGAGCCTTAAAAGCGTTTTAATTATGACATTTGGACTTTAGGTTGAATACTTGATTTTCGAGAAATACGCGTTCAATGATAGTACTCGTTTGAAACTCATTTTCTCTGCAGACCTAGCCAGAGATGGTTTTCTTTAAAAAGTTGAATTATTAAGATTTTGATTTTCAGAGCCTGAATAGCGTATTGATTTTTACATTACGACTATAGAATCAAAACTTGATTTTTCGAGATATTCGCGTTCAAAGCTAATACTCACTTGAGACTCATTTTCTATACAAACCAAGCCAGACATGATTTTCTTTAAAATGTTGAATTATGTATGTCACTGAGACATTTGATCACATAATAAAAATGCTCCTTCATTGCTAGAAACTTTAATCGACTTGAAAATGCTTCATCTTTTCTTTTTCGGGAGTATAATATTGTATATTAAGCTGCGATAGTTGCCGCGGTGGCTCAGTCAACGTTACAACGCGTCTGACTACCATGCTCCAGGTCCCGGGTTCGATCCCCGGCCGGTTCAAATCCGGGAACTTATCTAACGGTTGTAGCGGCCCCGACGTCCACCCAGCGTCGAATAACATGGGTAACTGGAGGAAACCCTGGGGGTTAAAGGCAGTCAGGGGCGTGATGCTGATCACATGCCCTCCACTCAGGACCGGGATCAAGAAAGTGTGGGGCATTACCCCCACACTCCCTATACGCCTTCATGGCGTGGTGCTATGCACAGGGGAGCTCTTTACCTTTTTTACCTTTATATTAAGCTGCGATAAGTCATGGGTGCATGCCACACTCACTTACAATTTAATAAAGTGTCATTTATCAGTTGTGC